>NC_080435.1:57764166-58106901 GCF_028018845.1 Melospiza georgiana | reverse complement strand
CAACCCTCTGGAGTAAGAAGATGCAGCACTAGCCCAAAATGTGTCTGGCTTATTGCAGCATTCCTTGATTTAGTGCTTTTCAGTCTGGTATTAAATGCTGAGATGTTGGTATTTTATGTATACGTGGACATTGTGCAGTCCACTAATACCAGAGAGGCAAGATGAGTTCAGAGCAAAAATGCTCCGAATGCAGCAAGGACTTCTCTCCCAAAACCTGCATGGAAAGGAGAGCCTGGTAGATGCCATGCTAAAATTGGTCTTGGCAGAATTAGACTTTGTTCTTGAATCTTCACAGCGACTTCTGTGTAACCGTGGGCAAGCTGCAGTCTCAGACACTTCCAGATATTTAGAGGTCTCACTCTTCCTCGTGTCAGTGAGACGGGTGCCTAAGCAGAAGGTGAGCACTTAGGCATTTTAAAGAGTGTCAGCCCTAATCTCTTTTCCTTTTGTGCCTGATGGAGGTGGCACAAAAGTAAACACTGTGAAGAGCACAGAGTGCTGAGACACACGGTAATGAGGCCATTACTGAACCTGAGCATGTAATTAGGTGGAAAATGTTTGCCTTCATAATGAATAGATGCTCTTACACATACATTCCTCAGTAAATCGTCAAGTTCATCCTTGCTGTAGCTACACTAATTTCACTGTGTAACTGGGGATGGATTTTCTTTGGCAAAGTCAACAGGAGGGGAGAGCTTTCCATCCCAGAGGACCAGAGTGGATCACAAGAAAAGCTGTGTTTTCTGATGAGATACCCAAAAAGAAGCTGCAAAGAGCACAATGCAGGAAGGGAAAACTACAATCTTAAAATTTAGTTAGTGAAGCAGAATAACAGCTCAGCCTCATATGTACCAACTCTGCAAAGCAAATTTCAGATGCTAAATATATGATCCACACCTACTCTTTTATTTCTGTTCAGGCAAGCTTGATTCGTTTGGCTGGTAAAATACACCCAGTGGAATAAACTTGAGGAGAACTTGCAGCCTGATTTAGTTGTGACTTGCACTGGCTTTGTGCCTGTGTTTTCTTGGGGGTGAATAGGGCTCCTGGTATTAGCTCTGCCTTGAGCACAGTCTCCTTCCAGCCTGTTCCAGAGGATACATGCAGAATCCCCACCCACCTTGGTACTGAACAGATGGGGTCTTGGTGCAGAATTATGTAGAAATCTGACATATATCAAAGAAAAGCCAACTTTTCTGACTTTAACTCAGTGGTGGTGTGCTGGTCATTTTTCCTCAAAGCCAGCTGTGTTGTCCCTCACTTGCAGAAGTTGAGGCCTCAGTCAGGGATGTGACATCCAGAGTTTATGGCTGTAAGACTCTCATCCATTCACTGCCTGCAAAATTAACTGGGACATGCTGAAACAGTATCCCATGAGGTGCTTTAGCTGTGGCGCTTGCTTTAGCGTTAACACCTAAATCGTCTGTACTGGTATCACTGTCTGCTAGATCTGTGCTGAATTATGGCATCTGCTTTTTGGATTATGAATTGGTTGACTCCTTTGGGCACTGTTCAGATGGATGTGCCTGCAGTTAAGTGTGATGAATCCCACCTGAGCTGCCAGAACTGGTGAAAGTCAGAAGGAAGTATGACAGCAAGGCATACTAAAAGTAAAATCTAGACCTTAGTGCTTTCCTTGTCTTCTTAGAAAAAGAGATGCAGGCATGTGTGGGACACCTTTCCCTAAAATAGCACTGGAAGGTAATGCTGGGATGGTTGTGAAAAGAAAGAATAATTTTGAAATTCAAACAGAGAATTGTACTAATTACCTGCTTGTTTGTATTTAAAAATCAGCCTGGTGGAGTTCTTCCAAAGTTTTGAAATCCCCTTCTCAGAAAAAAACCAAAAAAACTCCCCGACGAATACATAAAAAAAAAAAGTCCATAAAACCCCTACTTATCTTTATTTTCAGGGAGCTGCCTGCAGTCTAGACCAGCAGCCAGGACTTACACATGAGGAATGCTTCAGTGCACATCGTGGTTTGTCAGTGCCAAGTACAGTGACATCCCTACAAACACTGTAGGAGTTGTGTCTGCTTTCACATTGAGTCAAGCTGGAACAGAGGGTCCTCTCTCGGGCTTTGTGTTCCTGATGAGCCTGAAGCTGTTACAGATTTCAGCCCCTCAACACTGAATATTACAGTGGAAATTAGTGGAAATTACACCTTTCAGTAAAGTGGGTTTTTTCCTTCCCAGACACAATCAGGAAATTGAATCAGAGCTTTCCCTTTCTGTGTGACAAGTTGGTCTTTGCTGGCAAGATCCTCTCCATGCCCAACGCTGTGCTGGGAGCCAAGCTGGCACCCCCAGCTAATGACTGGGCTGAACTTTCCCCGCAGTAACTCGATAGCTGTACAGCTGTGCAGGCTCACAATTTGCTCCCTGATTGTCAGCCTCCTGACAGCTTTTTCAGGGGAACAGTTTGAGAGGAGCGGGAAGCCCTGCTTTGGAGACGTGGAAGTGTTTTCACACCTGAAGTGCAATTTCACACCTTGTGTTGCTCAGCAGATAAGTGCGTAAAATAGCACATCAAACGGGAACAGGAGAGGGTAGAAATGCTGCAGACAAGAGATGGAGGCTTGTTATTTATTTCCCATCTTCAGCACACTCTGAAATAATACTCACTTGCAGGAACCCAGGCACAGATTATGGAGAGGTTAGCAGAGGACTTGTCTAGCCAAGCAATCTGTCACTGTCATGTGCAGAGCGAGGTGAAAACTTACACTGAGCTGGGTCTGTGGAGCTCTGGGAGCTCTGACACCACAGTATTAGCAACCATGTAATACAGGAGAACTGATTAATACAGGAGGCAGCAGGAATTTAAAGAGTAGATTTACAGCAGCACTAAATTGGACCATCCCTTCCTTGTATTTGCTAAGCATGTTTTACTACTTGTATGGACTTAAATTGTAAATAAAATTCACTTTGGGTCTACCAAAAAAGTAATATGAGATTTTGGAAAACTGTTATGGGAGATCAAATAATTTCACTGTTTCTGCAGGGTGTTTTTCCCTCTTTTTCAAGACCCTTATTTTTTAGTATCCCAAAAAACAGATAGTGGTGGAGAGGCAAGGGCAGCTGAGGGAAGCCTGGGTAAGACAGCCCCAATGAAGCTTGATTGTGAGGGAGAGGAAGGGAAGGTGGAGACACCATTTGAAGTGGAGAATCCATAGAGATGCTTATGGTTTTGGTTAGACAGGTTTGCTAGGACTGAGTACCTGATATCCTGTTCTTTCCAAGAGGATGGTGTAGGTACAAAGGTTGCGGTAATTGGGAGTGGAACTGTGGCTCAGCCTCATTCCCAGTGGGTGCAGCTGTGAGCAGCAGGTGAGCAGCACTGACAGCAATGAGCCGTGAAATGCCCAGCTGTGCTGACCAATCTCCCAAGGGGACAGAGGGCACACAGGTGCAATGCATGAACAGGAGGGGATAAAAGGTTGGGCTAAAGAAGGGAAGATGCTTGCAGCCTTCTGAAGTGATATGATGTTATTCTGTATGGGCAGATGCTTGAAGCCTTCTCATGTGGTACGGTGTTATTCTGTTTGGGAGAATGCTTAAAGCCTTCTGAAATTGTATGGTGATGCTCTGTGTATTATGCCTGTCTCAACTGTGATATACACTGCAACAAAGTGGGGCTGAAACATGCATCAGTTTTCTTTTCTCCTCAGCTGAATATGAGAAAATCCCAAAGGTGCTTTCATCTTCTGCTTCTCATCCCATGGATTTCACCATGAGCGCCATCCAGCCCTCATCTGCTGTTCACTGCAGATTAAACTGCTCTGCTTGGATGGTTTTTGGGGGGTGTTTTTTGACTGCCTGGGACTTTCATTCAGCCTCTCACCTGCCCCAAACATGTCATTCACTCTTTTATTTTTTTGTCTTAGACACCTATGGGAAGCTCTGCCTGCGCAACTCGGTGGGTCAGGAGATGTCTCGCTGCAAGACCTCGATCCGCCGGGCACAGCCCAACCCTGTCTACAAGGAGACTTTCATCTTCCAGGTCGTAGGAGCAACAGGGGGTAGGAGGGTTGGGACAGATGGAGATGAGAGATCTCTGCAGCCAGGTCATGGAAATTGTGGTTTACTGCAAAGGGCCTGGGTGCAGGGGCCCTGCTTGGAGCTGCCAGCCACAGCTCAGAGCAGGCCCGAGAGAGGGAAAGAGAAGTGGTACAGAGAGAGAAGGCAAGAGCCTGGAAAAGAGGATGAAAGAGTAAAAGAGAGGATCAGAGAGCAAGGTTCCTGTTAAAATACAATAAATTTTCTTCTATGTTGAATATTCTAACTGTCACTAACCAATCCAGTATGATGTGGTGGTGTTCGCAGGGGTCCCAGGATGAGGGAAGAGATGAGAATCTTGACCCCATGTTTCAGAAGGCAGATTTATTATTTTATGATATATATTATATTAAAAGAAAATGATATATCAAAAATATACTAAAAGAATAGAAGAAAGGATTTAATCAGAAAGCTAGAAAGGAAAGGAATGATAATAAAATCTTGTAACTGACCTGAGAGTCTGAGCCAGCTGGACTGTGATTGGCCACTAATTAATAATAACCACATGAGACCAATCAAAGATGCACCTGTTGAATTCCACAGCAGCAGATAATTGTTGTTTACATTTCATTTCTGAGGCCTCTCAGCTTCTCAGGAGAAAAATCCTAGAAAAACAATTTTTCATAAAATATGTCAGTGACAGTACAATATTCAAATACTATAGTGATTACAGAGAGCCTATAAAAATCATTACATTACTGTACTGTGGTACATTTTAAACCTTAAAAACTACTCTTTGCATCCCTTCTGCCAAGCTAGTAGGGTCTGCTCTGACCCTTGGGCCTGTCTGCAAGCAGAGGGTGTTGTTCCATCAAAAGGGGATTACCTCCAGCTGGGCACACCATTGTTTTCCAGTTGTTCAGTAACTGAGGTATCTCAAAGCTTGCTTTCATTTCAATCTACTTATTGTTTCCATATTCTCAAAATCTTTTTCCAGACAATCATATTCATAAGGCTTTCCTGTTTCATCTTTCCCACCACAGGTCGCCCTCTTCCAGCTCTCTGAGGTCACCCTGCTGATCTCCATCTACAGCAGGCGCAGCCTGAAGCGCAAGGAGATGCTGGGCTGGATCTCCCTGGGCCACAGCAGCAGCGGGGAGGAGGAGCAGAGCCACTGGCAGGAGATGAGGGAGGCACAGGGGACACAGGTCTGCAGGTGGCACACGCTGCTGGAGTCCTAGTGGGCACCAAGGGCTGTCTCTCCTTGATCTCTGCCAGCAGAATCCAGCTCTGGCAGGGCACACAGCTTTCACCTGCCCCCTCAGTGGCAGCAGCCATGGGTATCAGAGGTGGCAAGGCCTGGGAAGCAAGTTTAGTTCTTGCCTTACCAGCTTGCCCTGCATTTTCTACATCGACATAACCCTAGTGAGAAGCAGTGGGAATACTTGGAAAATCCTTTCCTTGGACATTGTCTTGCTCATTTTTCTATAGGCTTAATCACCACAGACTGATTCTGATGTGATGCTGTTTTCTTCTGGGGTAAACTCTCACTTCCCCCTTTTCCCTTATTTGTATTAATGAAGTTTGCAAATATTCTTGCCACGCAGATAGCTCACAGAAAAGCTAACCTGCATGCAGAGCACATTCTCTCCCTTTTATTATTGTGTTTCTAAGTCCTAGAAAAAAGCATTTGATACCACTGTAGACTGGATGATATATTTTTCAGGCAGCATGAGAAAGCACTCTTGAATTCTCTGTCAACTTTTAAGTGCCTAGATTTTCCTACTGTTCTCCTGTACTAACAATTGATATAAGGACTAAATACTACTGGTATTTTTAATTAGGCACCTGTTAGCCTGCATTCACATAGGTTTGCAAAGAGATAACAAACATCAGTTTTATATTGCATTATACAATGCATGTTTAGATGTTTACTTGAAGTTATGGCTTCTGTCATCACAAATACCAAAAAAAGACCAGAACAAACTGCACAGCCACCTTTGTGCCTGAATCACTCCTTTCTGCATTGTTTTGCCCATGTGTTAATGTGATTTTTAGAACTGAGGTTCATTCAGAAAAGCATTCCTGTGAGCATTACAGGAGAGGGCTTCAGACCTGTGGTTTTTCTCTGGTTCAGCAAAGCACTACTCAGTTTGCTGAGGGTTCTTCTTCAAATCTCCTGTAATATCTCCTTGGGATATGGAAGGGGACTGGTTCTGGCATGCTGAGCAGCAGAGGATGCCAGACCATGTCACCTAACCTGGGGAAGGAGCTCTCTTGCAAGCCAGGAATGGGATCCAGAGGGGCTCCTGGCTCTGCTGAAAAGAACTGTGCTTCCTGCCTCCAACTGAGAGCAATGCAAGGGGCAGCCTTGCTGGATGAGGTGATGACACTGTCACGTGGTGACTTTTCAGACTGCGCTGTCCTTTTCCATTTTAATCTCTTTTCCTGTCTCTGGGAGCTGAAGTCATGGAGATGATGGATGGAGGATGTGTCTCAGTCTGCTGCTTGGCTAAGTGGTTGTTGTTGCAGTGCTGTGTGTGACACAAAGGAGAGTGCTCCTCCTCAGTGGAATGTAGGCAGTGAGGTGCTGAGATCTCCAAATGCTATCAGCTGCCCAATCTCCCATTCCCCACACTCTCTAGGAGTGGACTGTCTTTCCTCCATTCCTGCTGATGACAGCAAGACACAGGAAATATTTTGCTGAAGAGCTTTGTCTGTACTGAGTCACTTCATGGTTTGCTTTTGCCTTTTACAGAGACCTGGCACCAAATTCTGCCTCCTCCTGCACCACAGCCACTTCCTTTGCTTCAATGGTGCTGTGCAAATCTAACTAATGCAAATTTTGGCACTGGCTGTTTGACCAAGATTGGTCCTTGGTGCTGGTTTTTGTCACATCCAGGCTAGACAGGCCCTGAGGGCACTCACAGGTTATCACTTGGTGTCACAGAGGCTCTGTCTGGCCAAGGAGGCAGACAGAATAATCTGCACAGAGAAGCACTTCTGCTACAGGTAATACAAGCTATTCTACAGACCACACTCTTGTACCTTCTTATCACCTGTCTGAGCATCATTTTTCCAGGGAGACTGCTGGGTATCCTATGCAGGAGGGTTTTCCTCCACTGTCTAGATAAGCTGGCATGTCTGCTTTGCAATACTGGGGCTTTGAAACACAAAACAGGGTTTAACCCAAATGCAGCTCATCCAGCAAATGTGTTCTTGACTGCACTGTTAAAGCTGCTGTATTAGCAATGCAAGAAAAATGAACATCTGAGTGATAATCAGCAGAATAGAATTTCATTTATCATACACTTTTCTGCTGGGAAAAATTAAAAAAGTAGAGGAAACAGCCCAATTCAAAAGGCTGATTCTAGTTATTTTCCAATCTCTACATATTTTTTGTCCTGAACTGCATAAAATGGATATGCAAGTGTTTATAATTAATTTTTATTACCTGGAATGTGTGGGTGTAATAAACTTACTGAGATTCTGTTCAGAACTTCTTGAACCTGCAAAGCCTTGCCTATGCTTCATGATTAGCTAAGGAAAAAGTATAAGTTCATAATACATTTCAGCAGTGAACTGGAGATAACCCAGATTTATAACAGCATGATTAAAAAAAAACCTAATGAAAAAGATAATTTAAAAAAACAATGAGGTACACTGGGTTTGGACTTCCATGCTGTTTTCACATTAAGATCTTTTCTGAAGATACAGCATTAAGGGGATTGAATTTTAATATATAATTTCATTGTAGAGTTTTTGGAGTCAGAGAAAAGCAAGTGAAAATGACTTACTTAGAGTAAGTCAATACCTAAGCATGTGTTAAAACTTTGCTGTCCAAGGGAAGCAGGTTGCTGCATCCTTGCTGCCACATTTTACCCTTCTATTTTGTCAAAAAATGTTGGAGGGAGGGGGCAAGGGCTGTGGCAGAGGGACCATTGGGTTTTTAGAGCTACTGCCAAACCTCTTGGCACATCCATGCCTTGAGAAGTGCTTTTGTGGGGTTCTTTATGTTCCTAGTAAAGCAAGGGAGAAATTTAGGAATCTTGGGGTGAGCAAGGTGCTGGGGGTACTCATGTTTGCTATTTATATTTTGGGATTTTTATTGCTTTTGTGGTTTATTTTTCCTTCCATTATTGACTGTCTGTGAGATGGAGGCTTCGCAGCAGCTCTGGCATATTCCAAAGCCCCTGCAAATTCTTCCCATTGACAGATTGAATTAGTCATTGCTAATATTGATACAGGCTGGGCTTGTGCTCGTGGTCTTTCTTCTGTAAACACCACTGCCCTTTTAGTCACTGCTTTAACCCCTTGTTTCCTCTGGAAGTGGCTGACAAGGCTGGATTTCCAGGAGGTTTTCCATTCCTTGGGAATCCTGACTGCCACCTGACTTGCAGATAGGCTGTAGACCCTGTGCTCCCCTGGCCTGTTCCATGTGGATGCTGATGCTCTCTGCTCCTGTGGGGTTCCAGGTGGGGAGAACAGCTCTGAGAAGGCCACGGGGATTTCAGGGAGCAGGATAGGAATGGATAACCTGGTTCTGGGATGCTTGGGAATTTACAGGTCTAGATTATGGACGTTTCCTAATGCGCTCATGTTTTCTAAGATAATTTGTTCCCTTTTGACACCACTGTTTGCAATCTCTTTATAGTTTATTTGAATTTTCTTAAAAAAAAAAAAAAAGGCCTGAAAATGTGAAAAAGGATTAACTGAATTGGCCCAAAGTATTATGGGCAAGTGCCCTGGATCCATCTCTGTATCTTGAGCAGCATTGTTCAGCTGATTGCAGCCTGTTCTTTCCTTGTTCTCTCCCCAGCCACCATGCCCCGTCCTGCCAAGCTCTCTGCTGCTATTTTCTTTTTTCCTTTTTAATGTTTATTGACAACAGAACAGAGTGATCTCACCGTGTTTCTACTCCCCATAATAACGGTGATCTTCAGCTGATGCCCACAGAAATGAGCTCCTTTTTTAGCCCACTGAGCCGCAGCAATGGCTGCTCACTTTGTGAAGTGCCCATTTGCAAAGGCTTTATCTGGATGATCTTCCACATCCTTTGATTTGTCCGGGTTTCCTTTTTGCCAGTGTCTTTAATTAGCTGGACCCCGCTGTGGCCTGCCTGTTCCTGTTGCTCTGCCTTGTCTCCTTTCCCTCCAGGGGCAGTGAGGGCTGTGCAGCTCCCGGGTAGGTGGACAATGCTGGCGTGTATTTTTAGCAGCTGCAGATCCCGAGGAGTTATTTGGTGCTTTACACAGCCGACTGATCTTCAGTCATGGATGGCCTTAGAAGTTCCTGGATGCACAGATCCAAAGGCTGCCAGCTGCTATTGATCATTTTCCCAGCATAAAGCTGAAGGTGGCAGCTTGGCAGAGGAGCAGGCTTTTCCTCTGGTGGCATTTCATTTTCCCCTTCAGCTGGAGCTGGCAGTGACCTTGGAGAGCTGGCGTGCCTGCAGTGCCTGCTTTCCACTCCCATATTTATCATCATTTTTAATCTGTGTGATCACAGCACTTCATCTCTCTGCCTCTCTCTCTCATCTCTCGTGCCTTCTGCCCTTCAGCATGAAAACTGGACTGAAAGGCTGAGCAACGAATATGGCCTTCTCCATCATATTATCCCATCCCAAAATCGTGATGTTACTATCAAGACCTTGCCTTCCTGTTCTCTTGTCCACTTGTAGAGTTCGAAGTTTGTTGGTTGGGCTGTGACACTTAAATATTTACAGAGTGACACCTGCTCACCTCCATGTGGACCAACTTAATGACAGAAGAAAGATCCTGGTTCGTATTTGCTTTCTTCCTTCTCTCACGGGCATTGTGCTCTGCAAAAGGACAACTGAGCCTGCAGGAATTAGTATGCAGGAGCATCCTCTTTCCATTTAAAATGTGCTAAGTGTGATGTTTGCAGCTATGGGTTGAGGGGAAGAAACAAAGCAGCCAGGGTTTGTAGAGAAGCTCACACTTTGAATGAGGCAGGTTTTTCCCTCCAGCATGTGATACCCCAACAAATACATTCTCATCTCCCAGGAAGCAGTGCTGGCTCTGAGCTCATCTGCTTCTGTGATACAAGCAGCCAGAAGATGACAGATCCTAAAGCTTGGAAAGGCATCCAAGATAATTCCACAGAGCTGGTCTGGGTGTTTATTTGGGATCTGGTGAGGATTTAACAAGCTGTCATGCAAGAAATGAGAACCCCAGGCGGTGGTGGGGGATAGAGCAGGAGGGGAAGGCTCTTGGTGTGCTTGTGCTGCTTAGAGCTGGAATTTGCTCACTCCTCACTCCAGAAAGCAGCACAGCCAGGCTGCAGTGGCATCAAGCCTGAGCTGAAACCCAGTTTCTCTGCCTGACTCTTGAGCTCCAGCTCTGCTGGAGGCACACACAGATTTTTTATTCAGTGCAGAGTGAGCTTGTGTCTCCCTGCAGCCTACGCTGTGGGCCCTAAGAAATGAATGTGTAAATATTTTGTCTCTCACAGCAGCCCAAGGTCATCTTTCTGGAACAGCAAACAGGCACAGAATCCAAAGAAGATCAGTCTGTCATATGAGTAAGGTTAGCATCTGCACTTACAAATGACAAAGGCTATTAATCCTCATGCTGTAATCCCCAAGCTGTTTGCCAGCTGGCAGCAGGAAGATGCTCCTGCTCAACCCACACAGCTATCCATGTTTTTTCACCTTTGTAAAGCAGATATAGGTCAATATTGTAGCCTCAATAAAAAACTTGGTAGATGCCATTCATCACTTTTGGCATTACAGTCCCTCTGTTCTCCACACAAACCCTCTATACAAATGAAGGGGTAAGAGGAGAGCTCTGGGCTGGGCTCTCTATGTGCTGCTCCTCCAAAACAAAAGGCTGAAGGTGAGATTTTTCTTCCTCTTTTTTGCCCCTGAGTTTGTCCTGGGTGGATGAATTTTGAGATCTCTCTGCAAAGCTGAGCAACCTTAGCAAAGCTCTGTCACTATCCAGGTCTTTACACCTAGATCAGGGAAAACCTAACTCTGGCAGAAGGCAGACAAAATTCCAGTGGTGGGACTTTTTTTTTGGTCTTAATTTGGGAACCTGCATAGGATTGCCTATCACAGGAGCATAAACCCCTGAATCCTCTGAGGTATCACTGGTGGAGCAGAAGGAAGCTGCAGGTAGTGATGCAGGTAGGCTGTGAGAGTCTGATCTCACACACCAAAAACCTGTATGGCCACTGGGTCACAGTCAGTATTGGGCAGCTGGGGTTGGAAATAGTTGAGGAAGAAGCACAAAAACCAGACAGGAGCTGTGAAAACTCCATTCAGAACTGTTACTTGCTCATCTCTCAAGGAAATTGGAAAGCAATTTTTTTTTTTTTTGCTATAACAGAAATCACAGCTGCTTTGGCAGCTGCAGGTGTGAGGAGCTAAGGATGTTTCCTCCTTGCTTTTCTATTTCCTCTGGCTGTGATGGGGGACATCAAATAGACACCAAATACTCTGGAGGTGTTTGGCCCCTGTAGAGTCATTCCCAGTGTGGGCTGATCTTAGTGAGAAACAAAAGACAAAAAGCTGATATTGGCCATGGGTGAGGAACAAGGATTCAGTGTTCACACAAAAGCAGGATTCTTCCTGAGCCCCACAACCATTAATTAGCTGTGACCTTCAGGGAAGGCACTTCATGCCAAATACTTCCCTCTCCCTTCATTTCTCTTAGGATAACATTGCAAATTTCTGTCTTCATTAACAACCAGGAAAAAAAATAATATAATTTTTCCAGCTTCCCCCATCCCTGTTATGTCTTGTTAGCACTTTCCAGGTGTTTTTCCTTCATGCTGTCTCCACCACTGCATCTCCCACCCTCTCATTAATATCTGCAGAGCTCTGGTCCAAGGCAGGTTAGTGCCTGGTAGCAATATTTTATGTTCATGGTGCTCAGGATAAAACCTGTCCTCCAGTCCCTTATCACTTTGTGGCACCTCAAGCACAAGTTTTCCAATTAAACTGGTATCACATCTCTGCTGTATTCCTCTGCTGGCATTGCTGTGGTTTGTGTCTTGCTGGGCTTTGTTCTCAGCTGTAACTTCATTGACTTTTCCCAGCAGAGAGTTTTGTTTGTCAAGAAGAGTAAATGAAGTAATCATTTGGTAGACTTAGCATTTAAATACTGTGTGACATTTATATGTGTGTGTGTATATATAAAAAATGGTTTTTATGGCAGAGTGCCACGGGGCGTTTGCATGAAGCACATCTCAATGTATATTTGACTGTTGATTTAAATACACAGTATGTAATAAGTTATTTTTAGTGTGTATTGACTTCTTTCTATATTGGAACAATATACCATCCCTGGCAGGGTTTTGCTGTCTCTGTTGTGGGCACAGCTGGACACTGAGGTGTGTCCTTGTCCTGTTTCCTCCTTGTTTTCCATGAGGTGGGATTTGCTCCCCTCAGGAGCTTTGTGGGTGCACAGATGTCCCTCCTGGGGCTTGGTGCCACAGGACAGAGCTGTGAGTCTCCTACTGCACCTCCCCCCTGGTGTTCAGTAGAACATTTCACATTTCTCTAGTAGAACATTTCATATTTCTCCTTTCTCTGCTGCCATCTCCTCAGCACAGAGTGCTGGCTGGTGTTTGGAGTGATTCAGCCCTGTGGCTGAGGGAGCACCATGGAGATCTCAGCTCCCTTTCCCAGCCTGAGATCACAGAACCACAGAATGGTTTGGGTTGGAAGGGACCTTAAAAACCATCTCACTCCAACCCCCTGCCATGTGTAATATCCCATTAGACCAGGTTCCTCAGAGCCCCATCCAACCTGGCCTTGAGCACATCCACAACCACTCTGGACAAGCACAAAATTCATCTATAAATCATTTACTTTAAAAAATAACAATACAGACAAATAATAAGAATGCAATGTCCTTAACTTCTGTTGGTGCAAAGGCAAGGCTTCTAGAGCTTCCATTTAATGATGAATTATTTTTATGGTAAATAAATCTACAAAGGGAGAACTTTTCCTACATAAGAAACAAATTGATATGTCCTTTTCACTTTTGTAAAGATCAAAGATTTGCACTGAAAATTGTACCTTGAATCTAGTTACTGAATGGTTGGCATTGAGTGGTGAAGGTCTGCTGGGATGGTGTGAGTATTGTTTCACTTGCTGGGTATGGGATTGAAAGAGATATCTGCAGTGCAAAACTGTGATAAAAAGATAAAAAGTACAAGGAAAAGATGCTTAGATATTCAGCTGGAAAACTAGTATGGGTTTATTCTTAGCTTTTCATGTATTTGACAATGAAACATTTTTTATTTTACTTAAGTGCTAACGTGCATGATCATACAATATATTGCCTCTTGCTAATTATATGCTGTGTTAGGAATACTAATGTCTGGATGATATCTGACTGGAAAAAAAAAAATCAGCATTAAACCCAGCTTCTGCAGAATTCTGGGCTGAAACTACCCCTGCACACACACAGCTGTCCACACCTTAGAAACAGTCTTGTTTTGTCATGGAGAATGCTGCTGTTACAGGTTTTATCAATAAAAGAGAAGCAGATGGCTCATGTAGACATGCAAACCCAGCCTGTCTTCCTTTTTGTTCTCTCTGTGGCAGAAAGGAGTGAATATGCATCCAGGAGAGGGGGATGTGCTTTGTTCAGAGCAGGGATGCAGGTGCCTGGTGCATAATGCAGGACTGGCAGGATTGGGAAGTGTCTGCCCTGCCCTTGGTCCCCCTGTCCCTCCACATGGACACAGGGGCCCTGTGGCAGCAGGACGGGGTGTTCCAGGGGCTGAAGAGATTCCCATGTCCCACTGATGCTGTAGAGTGGCTAAAATAGAGGCTAGATCAAATTAAGAGTATAAAAGTGGGTATTTATTGAAGGCCTTCACTAGGGACACCTTGGGCAGTCAAGGCCTCTGAGGGGCTACACCCAGGATGGAAAATGGTCACAAGTTTTTCATACAGTTACCAGTTTGGTCCATTTCCATATCAGGGGTTGATTCTCCAAGTACAGTTTCAGGTAATGAAGCAATTTACTCCAGGTTTGCCCCCCAGTTCACTGTGTTTTGCATCTCTTGGGGTCTGAAACAATGAGGTGTCCTTCGGTTTGAGGCCTACAGAGGAATTGTTTTATCTGAACAAAATGGGAGAAAAGCAGCTGACAGGCTATGGAGTTTTAGAGTCACACACTAAAGCAGTACAGGACCTGAAAAATATAAAAGCTAAACCCTAAGGCATCACCATCATGTCTCTGCTTCCCTCTGCATAGAGCTGTCCAGCCAACTCTGTGTGGGGAAGGAGAAGTGCTGGCTGTGCCTTTGACATCTGCTCTTCCCTGCTGCCCCATCCAGCCCTGGCAGGAGCTGGGGGAGAAGTCCCTCCAGCCCCTCTGTGGTGGTTCCTGCATTCAGCATTTCTCCTGCCCACGAGGGATGTGCTGACACATGAAGTCAGTGTCCCCAGTGTCCCTGCAGTGTGCAGACACCAGCCTTGCTGCCATCCTGGCTCTGTGTGTGGGACATGGAGGTGTTGGGGTCTCTCGCTGGTCACAGTGACCCTGAGAAATGTTAAAAGTCTCTTTTCCCAGTCCAATGCTTGAAGAAGGAGTCAGAGCTCTTCATTTCTCAGTCTCAAGGTTGTTTACTGTTCCTTATCTATAAAATTCTTTCTCCTGTCCAGCTGAAGTCCACTCAGCAGGACAGTTCCAGGCACTCTGCCTGCCCCAGGGCAGTGTTATGTCTTTATACCAAAAACTACATGTACAATGTTTACAATTACTTCCTAATACCTGTCACCTATGTTAGACAGTGAGCTTCTACTCTAAACCAATCTAAAAGTGCCAACAACACAGCAGAAGATGGAGGCCAAGAAGAAGAAGGAGAAAGGCTGGACATGCCCAGATCCCTCAATCTTGCCCCCTGAATCCCCATTCTAAAAAAACCCAAAATCTCCTTCTTCACCTTGTGATAAATTCATCATTCTACTTAATTTGTCATGGCTTGCAGATCTTCATCTAAGGCTGGTAACTTGCTCCACAGGTCATAATCAAAACCACAGGGGCATTTTGGGCTCTGTGCCAGGGTCTCTGAGCCCCCTGGCAGGGTCTGGGTTGCTCAGGACAGCCAGAGGGATGTCCTGGCTCCTGACATGGAGGGATGCCCCCATCAAAGCTGGGGTGGCCACTTGGTGGAAGTGAAGGTAAGAGCTCAAATGATGAGCTGGAGAGGTGAAACTGGGCCAACAAACAGTGTGTCAGTGTCTGGTGGCTGCTTTTCTTTGCATCTACCTTTGGTCATGATGTATTTGTGAGTGGTTTACTTCTGGCAGGTTGCAGTTGTAATCTCTGCCCACATTAAGATGGAGAGCGATAGAAACTAAAAAACTCCCAGATTGGTGACTTTGAACTGGGGTTAGTTTGTTCCTCTCAGAATAGCAGTGCCAGATTTGAGGGAGACATGAGAAACCACGATTTCTGCAGCCCTGCTGGCACCAACAGGGTTGGCTTTCCAGGACCAGCCCTGAAATAGAGTTTCTTTTTCTGGCAACAGTTGGTAGCTTCAGTGCTTGGAAACCTCAGCAAAGGCAGCTGATACAAGACATGTCTGAGGACACAGAAAACCCAGCCCAGGGCCCTTCATCTTAAAGATAGTGGAGAAATGAGAGGCTCAGAGAGAAACTAGGGAGTTTGGAAAAACTCATCCTCCTTGGTGAAAACTGGGATGAAATGCATGTTTTGCTAAGGGCTGATGTTTGTGGGTGTCCAGGCTCAGCTGAGAGGGCTGGTGGGGGCTGCAGGGGTTGGGCTGGGGGCTGCTCTGGGTTGCATCAGTCCCCCAGCAGCTCCTCCAGGCACAGAGGGGGATCTGCAGAGCCAGGCACTGCCTGCAATTTGCTCAGGGGTTTGGGAGCTCAGGTGGGTCTGAGCCAGGGCCAGGACAGCGTTTTCCTGGCTTGGTTATCCTAACACTGCTTCACCCCATACATTTCTGAAAACCACTTAAAATTCTCCCAGCCCAATCAACCAGCCTCAGCTCTCCCACCAGCTCACCCTACTCCTTGCTCCCCAGTGTAGGATTCAAGGCAACCCCTGTGGCAGGGAGAAATGATTTGACTCCATTGATATCAGAAGGCCAATTAATCACTTTATTATACTATATTATTCTATACTACATTACACTACATCTAAACTGAAACTGCACAAGCATTCAACCAAGTCTCCTGACTGACCATCAGGACACAGCTTGCAGAGATTGGTCAAGAAAACTAATCACTCACACCACAGTCCAATCAAGTAAATTCCTTCAGGGAAATAATCTTCCAACACATTCCACATGTTCCAAAACACAGGAGCAGCAAATGAGGTAAGAATTGTTTTGATCATTCTTTTCTCTGCTTCTCTCCGGTTCAGAGAATGTGAATCCCACACCCCAGTGCTGAGGGATGCTGGTGATGGCCCTGGAGGATTTGGGCACTGCTGGGAACACCACGCTTGCTCTCATTGCTGTTCCTACAGCCTCACCCTGTCCTTGTGGCAATGTCCTCAGCCTCAGGAGGGTTTTCCCAGGCTGATTCCCAGTTCAGGGCTGACCAGTCCAGGGTTGGTTTCATTCCTGCAGGCAGACTTTCCTGTGACCCCGTGTGAGCCCAGCACACATCAGGATGGAGCTGCTGGCACTGGATTTGGGGAGAGGCGGCTGGGCCATCAGTCTTGGTGCCAGCACCTGGTCAGCTTGGCCCAAATGAGGCTGCCCATGAATTTGGGAGTAAAATCTCAGGTTTGTGCTCTGTGTACAGCAAATGCAAGGGCTCAGCACTGCACTTGCTGCTCCTGCTGGGACAGCACTGCTCAGCACGAGCACGTGTGGGCCCCGGCTGTGTTGTGTTTTATCGTTCTGATCATCCTGTCCTTCCTCCAGCTGCATTTTAATTCTTTAGCATGACTTCATCCCTTGGCAAAGCACCAAGTGCTGTTTTGTCAAGACATCCTTTTTTCTTTTTTTTTTTCTTCATCCTAATTTTGACCACTTGGAAAAGTCACATTTTTAATGTCAGGAAACGAAGTTTTGAATTTCAGCAAAAGAGTGATATCATTTTTCACGAGAGGGTGAAAGCATTCCCACTTCTCAATCAGCTCAGTGGAGGCTAAAGCTGAGCTGTCTGCCATCTGTCTCCTCGCCAGTCTCTCTTCCACCACCATCACTTTTTAACAGGTTGGCCAATTTCAATCACATTTGAGAGCAGGGTAAGTGTCTCAAAGGCAGCTATGCTTCCACAGATTTTGTCAGCTGGCAGGGGATCATTTCCAGAGAAGCAGAAAGGAGTGGGTTTGATGGCCAAGGGTTGGTGGGCTGGTTCATTGTGACAGCTCCAGCTGCCTCTGGTTGAGCTGGGGGTGCCCAAGGGGATGTGGTGGAATTTGGTTGGGGATGTGGGGAGAGTGTAGGGGGTAAAGAGCACAGATATGTAGGAAAATGAACTTCATTTTTTCTACTGTTCCCCAGATTGTTTCAGAAGGTTTTAAAAAGTTTTTCTCAAATGTAAGAAGGTAAAAGAAAAAAATAAAATAACATATTTTCTTGTGCAATGAGTTGGAAGATAGAGGTGGAAAATAGTGTTCTATACAGAAAGAACAGAAAGAGCTGTCTGCATTTTAGATGGAGGCAGGATTAGCCTCCCAAGGCATCTGGTCCCTCTGAGGCTGGCCAACCACTGGGAGGCTTGAACAGGGTCCAGAAACTGGAGCCACTCATCTTCATTTGCTGTGACAAGCCAATGGCTGGGAGAGCTTTGGAGGGTCTGTGTCTGAGTGGGCCAGGCCAAGGAGAAAACCCAGCCCAGGATGCAGCTCCTCACATCTGAAACTTCTCAGGTACAACTGCAGAACATTTTGGGTGTATTTTATCTTTTGAAAATGCCTTCTGTATGCTGTGTTTAGAAATGCAGCACCTGTGTAGGTATATGCAGCCTAGGAGGGCTGGTGCTTTTATACACACATTTTTTGAATGTTTGGTGCTTGAATTCAAAAGGATACATTAATTTAATTCAGTTTTTTAAACACTTGACTTGCGAAGACATAACTGCTTTGAAATGAAGGAACTGATTTTTTTTTCCCTAATTCTGTGAGACAGTTAAAGTAAATGCAAATATTCTTGGTTTTTATATTTCCAACTGCTCTAAACCATTTAAAAACATGTATTTGTTATAGCACTGAATATGTCAGGCAATCCTGCTTTCGAAAAACTAAAATGAAAGGAAAAAGCTGCTCTTCTATTGTCTGCCTGTCCAGGCTTTATCTTGTGCAGCACACATTTAAAATCTTATCTTCTCAAATAATATCCCTGTCAATAGAGACTTTGGTCCCAGCTCATGGGTCTGTTTAATTTCTGCTGCACTAAAACAGTGTGTGAGTCAGCTGGGCAGTGATTCCTGACCAGGCAGAAGGGAATATTCCTCTCCAGACAAGGAGAGAGGTGATTTCTTGAGCTTCCATGGCAGGAGGAAGGGGATGGGATGGGATGGGGTGGGATGGGATGGGATGGGATGGGATGGGATGGGATGGGATGGGATGGGATGGGATGGGATGGGATGGGATGGGATGGGATGGGATGGGGCATCTCTTCTTCCTGATGGAGTTTCCTTTGAGCCAGCAGAACAGAGCTGATTTACACTGGCAGGGGATCTGCCCCCTTGGGAAGTGGGCAAGGAAAAGCAGCTACACTCTGATTGTGGAAGAATTTCTTCAGGGCTGATCAGGGAATGGAAACACTTCTTGGATCCAGCTGAGGAAACACAGCTGACCTTTTGGCTGTGTTATTATTGCCTGCTATATAATAACAACTAGTTATTATTATTGCCTGCTATATAATAATAACTAGTAAGTCCTGGTTTTGTGCTGACAGGAGAGGGGAAGGTGTGTCTTTGCAGCAGAAATTCTCTTGAATGTTTTAAAAAATTGCAGTAAATTCCACAGAGATAGGAGTGAGTGATGCTGTCGTTCATTCAGCTCTTAAGCATGGAGTAGGTGCTTCTGTGTCTTCCTTTTCTATCTCTGCTCACAGAAGGGATGTTACTGAATTAATTACAACATCTTTGTGAAGAGCTGAAGAATCGCTCAAGTCCTCGATTCAGCAGTAGAGAAATGTCACATTCACCTCACAGTAAATTTAACATTATACCAACCTGAACTGCTGCTACTGACAGCATAATAATAAGGCAGGTAATCCAAATCAATTAAATTCTAGTGCCTTCCTATTGTCCTAGAAAATTCAAATTTGAAATTAGTTGGAGTTTCATTTGACTTCTCAATAAAAGAAGCAGAGCTTCAGAGATAATTTGAAGTAAATATGTGGCCCTGAGTGATCTTTCCTCAAGCTGCAGAGACCAGGGGAGCCATGTGTGCCCATGTTTGTGCACACTGAGTAGCAAATACAGCCAGGGGATCCAAGTCAAGGGAATTACTGATCTGAGGCTGCTGCACTGACATGTGCTAGGTGAGTCTCAGGCTTGCCAAGACCCAGTTTGTTAAAATTTGGGTGAGATATTGATCCAGGTCGATGCCAAATTTAGGTGAGATATTGATCCAGGTGGATGCCAAAGGCAGTGTGCCTCCATTTCCACTAAGAGGAAAGAGGACAAAGCCTGGCTCAAAATCCTCTGCAGAACCTTCATGGAGCAATCAGAGGGAGGGGAACTCCTGTGTCCTTCCAGCAGTGACATGACTTGATAGAATATGCATTAGACATCTTACAGATCCCAGAGGAACAGGGAACTGCCCAGGAGCTTCAAAGGCTGTCAAAATGAGTATGTTCCCATTGCACCCTGCCTTGTTTTTGGCACTGTCTGAGCCTTTGAGTCACCTTTAGTGCCAGGATGGGAGGTGGCAGTGGTTGTTTTGGAAGTTTTCAGGGTAAGGCTGGATGGGGCTTTGAGCAACATGGTGTAGTGGGAAGTGTCCCTGCCCATGGCAGGGGGTGGAACAAAATGATCTTTAAGGTCCCTTCCAACCCAAACCATTCTGAGATTCTCTGGGCTGGACTGAGTGCTTGGATAGGGAGGCTGTGGCATGAACGTGAGTCTGTCAGGAGCAGCAGGGTCAGCCATGGTAGTTGAGAGGAAATGGACACAGCTGGCAGGTACAGAGGAAAATTTATTGTCTAGAGATGTTTCTTCTTGCAGAGAAGTCCTGACCAAAGCCCAGGCTTGGTGCTGGGGCTGATCTGAGCCAGTAACTCCAGTGCAGCCATTGGCACCAATCTGGCTGTCCAGAAAAGCTCATGTTGTGCAACTCCTTTTCACTCTGGCAGTGACTGACTTCTTCCAGGGAAGGTCCCTACACATAGCTGATGTATTTTTTTAAAAATACTTTTTTTTCCCAGTATTTACATACAGAGCTAGGCTTTCAGGAAAAGGGATTTCCCCTCTTTCTGCACACTGTATTATACAGGTAAGAGTTTGCTGACACCTTTTAATGTTTTCTGAGACTTTCTGGGAGGACCCTTGGTTGTGAGGGCAGACTCAGCCTGGTATCCCACCTATTGCCTTAAGGAGTGTGCTCAGCAGTAAAATCTGTCTGTGATGCAGGAGTTATCCTACCCCACAGTGACCTGCTCTTTTATTTGAGAGGAGGTCTGCGTGGTATTGCTGTGCAGCTTTTTATCCTACAGCAATCCAATTTCTGGCCATGGGATCATGGGTGTAAGTGCCAGGGTGGGACCCAGGGCACTGTGGTGGAATATCCCAAAAGCTCAGGGGAAAAAGTGGGCCAGGATCTGATGGAGGGAAAAGGGAGAATCATAAATCAGGAGGGAAGAGGAACATGACCCAGTAAGAGAGCAGAAGGTCATGACCCAGTAAGGAACATGGCCCAGTAAAGGAGCTGGTCTCTGCCAGCAGCACCGAATTCACTCCCCTCCCTCCAGCCCTTCCAGGCACTGGGTTGTATTTCTCCCGGTCTTTCCCTGAAGCGAGCAGAGCTCTCTCCTCTCAGTGCCGCAGCGAGCGCCGGGCGCCTCCGCGGCTGCCGGCCCGCTCCGCGCATCCCTCAGCCCGCCCTGACGGGAGCTTTTATGGTCCCCTCGCCCTCCTCATCCCCGGGCCGCTCCCCCCTCCCTGTTCTGGCAGCTCCTCACCGCCCGTCCCGCTCTGAGCCGCGGCACCCGCTCCATCCTCCGGCTCACCCCGCAGCCCGGCCCGGCGCGGAGCATCCCGGTGGCGGTGGGGACCCGCTCCTCCCTCCTCCCCTCTTCCTCCTCCCTCCCTCCCTCCCCGCGGCCTCGAGTCGCGCCAGTGATGGAGAGAGCGTCACCGTCTCCTAGCAGCGCTCCTAGCAACGCTCCTAGCAACCGGGCAACATCTGCTCCCGCTGGACCAATCCGCGCGGGGAACATCTGGGCACCCACCTCCGCGGGCTGCGGCCGGGAGGTGATGCGCTCCTCAGTGGCTGCAGGGACCCGCAGGAGCCGCCACCGCCGCCAGCAGCACCGCCGCCACTCCGCCAGGAGCAGCGAGGGAAGGACGGAGCAGCGCTCCCTCCCGCTGGAGCCGGGGCTCGCTGGGTGAGTGACACCGAGCCCGCGGTGCCCGGGGACGGCGAAATGTTGTTGCCGTGTCAGGGAGGTGGTGCGGGGCTTCGCTGGCGGGATCTGCTCCGGAGGGTTTAGCAGGTGGCTGCTGGCGTGCAGAGGAAGTTTTGCGTTTGTTTGGGAGCTCCCGTGGCTTTGCTGCAGCGCGGGCAGAGGGAAGAGCCGGGGGGAGGCTCCGCGCGTCCCGCAGTGCTACGGGCAGAGGTGCTGCTGCTCTGCCGGACGCTAGAAAAGGTCATTTCCATCAGAGTCCTCTTTTTACGGTCAGAGCTGAACTCTGCAAAGTAACCATAGCTCCTCTTTCCATCCCCTGTTAATGCTGTCATCCTCTGGGATGACACAACTGTCTAAATTTAGTTGTCTTATAGCTCCGAGACACGAGTACACACACATAGCAGCTCTCCTTTCCTTTCTCTCTTGCAGCATTTAGACATGTCTAATTTCGTTCATGTGCTCAAAAAGTCTGAGTGCCTCTGGCACACGCGTGTAAAAGTGCAGAGTTTAGGTATACACATGTATCTGTGGTGGTTTTTTCCCCCCATGAGAGTGGGAGATGTTTTTACTACAGCGTGCCAAATACTTCACCCGGAAGGCAAGGCATCAGCCTGGAAAATGTGTCAGGCAAACTCTGAAATGTGCACCCTGTTAAAAAGAAATGGGAATCTGACTTTCCCCAGACCTGTGCTGCTCTGCAGGCAGTGTGAGCGTGTATGATAGAGAATTAATGCTGCTACTCAAAATAATGGCATGGTTTTAATAGCAGCCCTTTAGCTTTCCTCTGAGGTTGACAAGAATTAATGGAGAAAATAATGTGCCATTTTAAGAGGTGATTGGGGCAGAATTAATGTTCTAGCTCCAGAAACATCCGGATATTTAGAGGAGCAAGCTGTATTTTTGCAGCATTTGCTCTGAGTGGATTATAGCTACACCACTGAGAGACTGAAATGTTTTTTTTTTTTTTTCTTAATGTTTTATCTGCTTTCCTGATGTGTGAAAGGGACTCCAGAAAGCAAGGTCAAAGTTAGAGAATTGGGTGTAACATCAGAACTCTTATTTATCCCTGTTACTAAGCCCTGTGGGGATGCTGAAATAGCACTTTGTCCTCGTGTGGTCCAGCTGCTCGCCGTGTTTGTCCTGATTTTGCCACCTGAGCCATGAGTGTTTCTCCTTGATCCACCACGGCAGGTGACCCTTCAGCAGTGCCGTGCTGCCAGAAATGCTCGCTGAGCCCGTGCGAGGGGGAAATCTTACCAGAACTGCTGAGATTACCCCAGAACGACCCTTTGCAGACTGACTCCGCACCCTCAGGTAACAAACAAGTTTGCAAACTTCAGCTGCTGGGGCGGAGTGAGGGAATTTATCAGGATTAATGTCGAAAGGGGGTGAACCTGGAATTATTAATTTATTCTGTAGGGGAAAGCAGTGGGACTCTGAGGAGGGAGACAGGAATAGTCACTCAGCCATTAAGTCTCATGCCTTCATGCCCTCACGAGGGCCATTCAGATGCTTGTGCCTTGTACACATGTGTGCCCAGGGAGCATCTGCAATTAGGGAGCTCTGCAGAGCAATCAGCAAACTAAAAGGCGGTTTTAAAGTGCAAAGGCAGCAGACAGGAGTGCGGCTGGGGTCCCCAGCTCCCCGTGAGGCAGTGAAAGGGGGCTTGCTCTGCCTGATAAGGCTGATATGCTAGAGGGGCTCGATATGCTTAGAAGGGCTGCCATCGATTGGCAGCCGTGTGAAATCCCGGGGCTGGCATGTGTTTTCGATCCACATGTTCATCTGCCCGTGGTCTGGTAGCTTTGCATGATCAGCTGGGAATCCCACAGTGGGACCAGCTGCTTGTGCCGCCCTGGGAGAGGAGAAAAGCGGCAGCAGAGCATGTGAAAGCAGGAGCACGTTTCAGCTGAGCACCCCCTGATTGCGAGGGCTCTGAAGGTTGGGGACGGGGGAGTTTGTCACCGCACTTTGACAGCAGCAGCAAGGACACGATGATGCGTCCTGCCATGTCAAAGTCACATCTCCTGCTGATGATAAAGGCCGGTTTCTGTGTGCTCAGGAGCCTCAGGTTTAGTGTTTGAGCACACAAGGGATGCTCAGTGAAGGTCTCCGGCTCAGGCAGCCGTAGCTCGCATATTGATCGCTCTCCTTCAGGCTGCAATGGGAACCCTGCAGGGCAGCGGCACATTTGAGTCACCAGCCCGGCGGGGCCGGCTCCGTGCTCACTCCCTGCAGGTGTCTGCATCAACAACCAAACAGCATCGATTCCGACGAGCCCTTTCTCTGCAGCGCTGAGCAGGCAGGGAGGAATTTTCCTCCCGAGGAAAGGCAGGGAAGGTGCAGGAGCAGGCAGGTGAGGGGATGCTCCCAAGGGCTCACGTAACAAGTTCTGTGACTGAGCTTGCAGATCCCTCTCTGCTGTTTGAGACGCAAAGGCACAAGCTCAGGTGTTTTTTTCCCTGGATGTTCAATAATTTTTTAAACCCCGTCCTAGCTCCTGTCTCGGGTAGACTGGAAATCGCCCGGCATTAATTCGTGCCGAGGAGGGGCTGCTGTCACCGGGGCGATGCAGGAGGGCAGGTGAAGCGACTTTGCTGCAATTTGCAGTTCAAACGGGAAGTTGCCACGATATAAATCTATTTCCAACCCGATTTAGATAAGACAGCCCTCTGTCCAAACACGCCTAGTAACTCTGCGAGTACCACACCACAGAGCACCACAATCATTCCCGGGGAAACAAACAGGAACAGACACATTTTGCTTTGTTGAAAGTACAATTAAAACCCTTGAGAAGCTGACCCTGAGAGCTCCCAGCTTGAGACAGAGGCAGCCCTTTATCTATTCCCCCACTGCCGCGAGTGGGATTTCTACTCCGAACTCCCATTAGCGCTAATGGCAGCTCCAGCCGGTGCGCCCTGCGTTCCGGGATGCAAACCCCGGGCACCCCTGGGGCTGCCGATCCCACGGTGCAAATTGCACCGAGCCCTCGGGGAGCAGCGCAGGGCTCGGGGCTGAGCGCTGCCGGGATGCTGGATGCGCTTTCCCGACCCTCATCCAGGCTGGAAGGACAAAGCTCAGCTTGGGGCTGAGCGCTGCCGGGATGCTGGATGCGCTTTCCCGACTCTCATCCAGGCTGGAAGGACAAAGCTCAGGCTGGGGACTCAGCGCTGGGCTGGTTGGGAGGTTTTTGGCCCCGTGCCTTGACTTGTGGTGTAGCGCTGGAGAAAACGTAATGTGATTAAGATGTATCTGTCTCTGAGCTGGAGTGAGGCAGAGGCAGTGACTCACAGCACCTCGCTGGAGCTGTCAAAACACTTGGCTGGCGAGAATAGCCTTCTACACAAAAAGCACTGATTCAATGTGTTTATATTTAAACAAAACGCCAAGGGTCTGATTCACTGCGGCATTACTACAGCCCCGGGTGGCTGTAACCCCGGCCAAGCAGCTCCCAGGCACTCACAGAGGCACGGAGAGCTGAATTCCAGTGAGGGTTAGAGAAAGACTGGGTCCTTGGGAGCCTCCTGCATGGAGAGGGTTCCCTGGAGGGCTCAGTATCGCTGCTGGTGTTGGGGGCACCGTGCAAGGGCACAGCTGGTGCTGAACTTACAGATGCGTGGGCACCAGCAGCAGCCACAAAAAAGATGGTGATGGAATGAGTAGTGGTGGGATGGCAGCTGCACTGATCACAAGAGCAGACCCTGAACTCCTCTTGGGCAGCCCTGGGATGGGATTTGGGTGCCTCCAGCTCTATCTCACCCTGCAGGCGTGCAGGCAGCACTTATTGCTCCGGGGGAGCTGAGCTGAGCCACCTGTGACAGCCCCTGGAGCTGCTGAGCTGGGAAGTGGGTGCTCCAAGCTCTGCAGATTTGGAGCTGCTGGGATTTGCTGACAGATGGTGTGGTGTTGAGCAGCTTGGGGCGACTTTGCTCCTCAAATGTAGTCTTTCATTTAAAACTGGGAACACATTTCAAGCCAAACTTACAGAGCCTGGAGATGCTCTTGGTGTTTGCTCGGTTGTTGTTTCTCTTTCTTGCTCCTAAACTGAGTTGTGGGTGTTGGGGTGAGGGGGTTGTGACAACTTTGCTGCTTTAGCTGATGTAAGGAATTTAAATTCAGCCAACCAGGGGTGTGTCCCAGGCTGGTGCTGAACATAACCCCAGAAAGGGGATGCCAGCTGGGTGCTCAATGAACCCACTGCCAGGATGGTCATGTGTGTCCCTCAGCAAAATACAATTTTTCTGCCTGCTCCTGCCAGCCAGCCCGTGGCATGTGCAAACCCACAGCCCTCCTTCCCTCCCAGCCACAGGCTGCCAGGGCTCCTTCCCTTGTCCTGGCTCCCTGACGTCTCCTGCACCAGCAGTGCTCAGGGGATGCTGAATTTCACATCACCCTCCATCTCTGGGGCAGGGAGAAGAATTCCCGTGGCCTGGAGCAGCAAGGGAGAGTTTTGCATGGAGCTAGAGCAGCTGCAGAACTGAGCTGAGATGCTCTGTATGCTGTGATTGTCTGTGCTGCCCCTGCATTCAGGGTGATTTTCTGCTTCCTCTGCACGCAGGCTGTGCTTCCAGCCTTTTCCCTGAAAAGCACTAGGGAGTGTGTTTTAGCATTTAGAGGTTTGGTTTGAGGAAGGGATCTACCTGTGTGCTGGCTTTGGCTCCTTTCCCAGCCCTGACAGCCTGGGTGGCTCTGGGAATGTCACTTCATCTGTCTGTACCTTTGTTTTCCTCAGAGCAGTGTGAGGAAAGCTGTAATGTTCTCCTATCCCATGGCACGGGGAGATGAATGCGTTTGTTGTTGCGCTCAGATGACACAGCACAGTGAGGTTTCACCTAGGAGAACACAATATCAGAGTAATTAAATATCCAGGCTGCCCAGGCTCTGGGGTAACTCAAATATTGGAATGAAAGCTGCAGGCAGAGGAGGTTGCTGCACATGAATTTAAAGCTGTGTTTGCAGCTGTGCCAGTGGAGGGGTGAAGACCATAGCCCTGCCCTTGTCCTTGAGAGCTGAGCTGGGTGCTGGGAGCATCTCTGATGTGTGTGAGGGTCCAGGGCAGCTAGAACCTTGACAGCCGGGCAGTGTGGTCCCGCTGTAAGAGCAATAATCCCTTTCCTGGAGAAATGCTGCTCTGAAGTGCAGCCCATGTCCTGATGGGTCCCAGGGCAGGGCTGAGGGGTCTTGACTCCAAATGGGGTTTAACTCCACCTGTCAGTTTTCTGCACACACCTGCAGAATCCTTCATGAAAAACCTCCATCCTTAAAATTCAGTGAGAAAATGCAAGAATCCTCTGACTGAAGGGATTTCTTCTCCAGCCCCTTCTTGCGGGTTTTTGATGTAGAAGGAAGGGAGGACACGTTGCTCCTTCCTGCCAGTGAAGGGGAGATGCTGTCAGTGCCTGGAATGGTTCTGTGGGTATTTCAGCACCCCCAGCAGCAGCTGAGACTCAAGGAGCCCCTCACGCCCCATGGAAGGATCCTTCCAGCAACATGAGGTCTGTGTTCTGGCTCTGCAATACATTATTGCTTTTCTATTGTGTCAGGGAACCAAAGCCTTTATTTCTTCAGAAAATCGAAGTTTCAAATGCTCCCATAAAGAGATCCCAATTTGGGGGAGAAAATATTTTCCATAGGACCTGACTTTGATTTATTCTGTGAAGTGGTTCTGGATACTCTCTTCCCCTGGATTGGCTTTAGACATCAGTATAATAAAGTTTTGGTGGGGTTTTTTTTTTGGTTTGGTTTTTTATTTTTTTTAAGGACATTTAAAAGCAAATAACAGAAATTTATTATAAAAGGAGGGTGTGGGAGGAGATTGTGCTTCCCAGAAATGCACAGGTCTCCTCGTGTTTTCTGGTGAATAGCCAAGCAAAGCCCAGTCCTGGCTCTCACAGGGACCCAGTGCTCTCCAGGCTGAGTACCATTGGAATTATGCACCTTGTTGAGATGCTGAATTAGCACCATGTCACCTTTCCAGGGAGATGAGCAAGCTCAGATGAGGCAGCCCAGAGAGCCCTGGTCCTCTGCAGGGTTCAGCTCTGGAGGAACACCCCTCCCCTGGGCTCTTGCCACAGGACAAAAGCCCAATAAATTCCTTTTCTTATCGCAAATGTTGACTCTCCATCCTCTGTGCCCGGCAAAACTGAAGCCACCCAGAGTACAAACCCTCTCCATCACCCTCCCACTGAACCGGGGCTCTGCTGCTCTTCTGAGACAACACCACCATCTAGTGAGAGCACTCAGCGTTGGTTTTCCAGGGAAGCCACGGAGCTCCGTGTGTGATGGATGGAAATCAAACCCCAATCCTTGGCCCACACCCCCCAGCAGGGCACAGGCTCCCCTGTCCTGGACACAGTGGCCCCATCCTGGTCAGGGACATTCCCATCTCGGGCATCTCCTGCCTGCTCCGTGGGGCTGTGGCTGCCCTGACACCCACTCAGCTGTAGGACCAGGACACTCTGCCTGTGCCCAGGGCTGTGGTGGTCCCTCCAGAGAGGGGAGAGGGGCTGGCTGTGCTGGCAAAGCTCAGGGGGGCTCTTTCAGAGACAGCTTCACATTTGCCAGCCCCTCAGCTGTTATTCCAGTGGGTTGAGGGCTGCAGTCTGTATGTTGACTCCCTCTGGATCCCTCCTTGCCCTGCACACCCTGACTGTGATGCTGCAGCCACCCTGGCCAATACTGACTTTTCTTTTTCCTCTTTTGTGCAGAGCTGATCTGATCGGGGCCTACCAAAGACATTAACGACGTCGAAAGTAGCTTACTTTAAGAGAAAATATGCAGAAGAAGAACATTTACATCAAGATTACCATGAGTATTGTCCAAAAGTGAGTATCTCCCTCTCTTCAGACCCCTAATTTCATTCCTTGAAAGAAATTATCGCACTCACTCCTTCCCCCAATTTAATTCCTTGAGAGATTACCATGAGTATTGTCCAAAACTGAGTATCTCCCTTGCTACAGACCCCAACTCTTCCCCTAATTCCATTCCTTGAAAGATTACCATGAGTATTGTCCAAAAGTGAGTATCTCCCTTGCTACAGGCCCCAACCATTCCCCTAATTTAATTCCTTGAAAGATTGCCATGCGTATTGTCCAAAAGTGAATATCTACTTCATTCCAGACCCCAACCCTCCCCCTAACTTCATTTCCTTGCAAGATTATCATGAGTATTGCCCAAAAGTGAGGATCTCCCTCACTCCAGACCCCTAATTTCATTCCTTGAAAGAAATTATCGCCCTCACTCCTTCCCCCAATTTAATTCCTTGAAAGATTACCATGAGTATTGTCCAAAACTGAGTACCTCCCTCACTCCAGACCCGATCCTTCCCCTGATTTCATTCCTTGAAAGATCATCATAAGTATTGTCCAAAACTGAGTATCTCCCTCACTCCAGACCCGATCCTTCCCCTGATTTCATTCCTTGAAAGATCATCATAAGTATTGTCCAAAACTGAGTACCTCCCTCACTCCAGACCCGATCCTTCATCTAATTTCATTCCTTGAAAGATTACCATGAGTATTGTCCAAAATTGAGTATCTCCCTCACTCCAGACCCCAACCCTCCCCCTAATTTCATTCCTTGATGCTAAAGACCCACCCATTTACTCCCCAGCACCTGATACTACCAGAGGACCGGACTTGTATCCTAAAACTGTCTCTGCAGAAGCTGCGCTTCCTGGACGACCCCGAGGCCTATCTCCGTAGGTCGGTATTAATTAACAATCTGTTGAGGAAGATCCACCTAGAGACAGAGAGGGAGAGCTATGAATACTTTAAGGAGGCTCCGTGCTGTAGGACTGCCTACTCTGACGCACGAAAACGGCTGAAGCTGATGGTGCAGGAGTGCTGTTCCCAGTCGCTCTATTATGAAGAGCTGCACTCGTATCGCATCGTGCCTTACTCCGCAGAGAGCGCCGTCTACGGCATGGGCTACACGAGCAGCCACCTGGAGCAAAATCCTCAGTTGCTTATTTATAAAATGAATTAAAAAAGTAGCTGTTAGACCCACTGATGTTTGTTTCTGAATGCTTGGACTGCTTGTTGAGGTGTTGAGGTGAGGCACTGATTGCAGAGGTGTTTGCGATGATCATCGGGAGGCGGAGAGGGAGCTGAGTGGAAGGTGCTTTGGATAATGCTCTGTTAACCCCCGGTGTGAAGCACCTTGCTGTGCACACAGAGAGGTGCAAGACAGAGGTCCTAAACCTGCAGAGACTGCGTGCAAGGCGGTTTGTAGAAACTAAGCTGCACTTGAAGTCACCTGTGTGTAGATACGGATGCTCCCAATCCCTTTCGCAGTTAAATTCCGCCATCCCCGGTGCAAGGGGAGCCCCCAAAGCAGTGGAGTAGTCTAACAGTGAGGAGTAAAACACAAGTTATCTGCTATAAAAGTATAGACAGAAAGTTTCTTTGAGAATTGCTTTGACCATGAAGGAGTCAGTGCCAAAGGAATCAGTCTTTAGCTTAGGATTTTCAGAGACTGAACTCGCTTGCTACTTACAGACACTCTGTACTGAGATTTGCAAGGGTTTGTGGGTTGGTTTTTTTAAAAAATAATTGCATTCACTTTTTACTTATATTATCTCTTAGCTGGTATCTACTTTGCTATTTTAATGCAAACCAGAATGACTCACAGGAAAGATTGTTTCTTCAGCCCATCATCAGTGTTCCCTTAACTTCATTTGCCTCTTTCCCTAGCTGTTTCCCTGAATACTTCTTTGCATGCTAATTTGCTGTTTGGCCCGAGGTTCACACTGGTGCTAGGGAATAGACAGCAATTTCTTTTTATGTGGACTATAAAAGGCAGAAAAAAAAAAAAACATAGATAGAGAATGAATGTATCTGACAGATGATGGTAAGACCTCAGAGGCTCTCCTGATAAAACTGCTCAGCACTAGTAATAATGTTTCAGGTTAAGTGAAATGTCTAATTTCAATCTGGGAATTAACTTTAAAATATGTAAATATATATATTTCACAAGCTATGGCATGTGGGATGTTCAGCAAACGGAATGACTACAAGTTGGAAAGTTTCACAGCTGCCAAAGCTACGTCATGAAAATACCAAAGAGTAACATTAGGGAAAGGATGATGCTCCAGCCATGGGGCCAGAAGCAGAGATTGCACTATAATCTGGGGGAATGTGATTAATGAGCCTGTAAATTAGCTGTCAGGGACCTGCATCCCAGAACTGCTGAACAAATACACGAGATGGTTCAAAGCCTGTCAAAGTCCTGCAGGTCTGTTGGCTTTGCCTCGCTGACTATCACCACTTTAAAGCTTTAAAACACAGTAAATAATAGTGCACACTCAGCTGGAGGCAGATATATATATATATATATACATATACATATATACATATATATCTAAGAACCAAATTTTTTATTTGTTTTGAAAGTCTTTGCTCTTGCAGATGTGGCTGATGCTATTTTTGAAGCATTATATAGTGTGAACAAATACTGTGGCTTGCCAGGAATGTGCTTTTTGTGTCAGATTCCTCCTGTCACCCTGCTCAGAGCACCCTGGTCGTGTGTGTCACACATATCATCACAGCTCCCAGGCACGTGTTAGTGCTGGAGGAAAGGCAAAAGCAGAAATGTGTGAAGAACAAAGTTAACTCTGGTATCAGTAGTTAGAAGTCAGTACAGGTTTAGGAGACAGAAGGAAGCAGTAAAATCCAGATTTTTTTTTTTTAATAAAAAAAAATTAATGTCAGCAGTGTAATTCAAAACAAGGATAACCTGCAAACTGGAGAATATAAACATCTCAGATACTGTGGGAAGGCTGAAAAAGCAGGGCAGTGCTGTTTGGGAGGTGCTGCTAGTCATGATGAATGTTCAGATCTCTGTTTTTGCTTTGAGACAAGTCATATTTACTTATCTCTTAGAAAAGGCTGTCTTTCAATCCTCAGCCAGTGCAGTTCACCCTCAGAGCTTCCTGGCTGTGCACAGTTTGATTCCTGCTGCCCCTGGGCCTGCACCAGCCCAAAATCATGCAGCTGGTCCGCTTGCATGATTTGAGAAATGGTTTCAATGTGGTTTGAGAAGTTTCCAGTGGGAAGGGGCAATGCCCACTTCAACAGGGGGCTGGGAGAGCCCAGGCTGCTGCTCAGGGGTGTAGGACAGCCCCAGTGTGAGCAGTAAGAGCTGGCAGAGAGGCCCATTTGCTACTGTCAGAGGTGCCATTGTCCCCCAGGAGCTCCCTGGCCTCCATGGCACTGGGAACGCCTCGTGCCACCCCAGGGCCGGGGGAATGGTGAGGGAAAATTGCTCCTGTCTTCTGATTTTTCAAACCATGTAATTTTCCACTCTGAAGTGGTTTGAGTTATGCAATTTTGTTTCTCTTAGTGTCCATTTTCACTCGATTTCATAACGATCCAGCATGTACAGGAAATGCTTAAATGCTTCTTTTCTCTCGCTGGCTGACTCTTTATATTCATAGGATGGCTCTGGCTTGAATAAACAAATCTTTTAACTTAAAATTAGAAACGTTTCAATGTAAGGAAAAAAGCTCAGTAGGATCAAAGTCTTTAACATCACCTGAACAAAAAACATTGGCCCTGTCAGATTCACCTTTGAAGAGGTTCTTTGCCTGCTGAAAGAGGGAAATACTTTCTTGCCTATTGAAAGCTTCTCTGTGAAGGCATTGTGATAACTGAACAGATATAACAGACAAAAATCTGCATCAGGTCGCAAAACTCCTTGGGCTACCTAGGACAGAGGATGATAATTTACTCATGTTTTTCTCATGTGCTGTTTTCTTGAAGAAAACACATTGTCTCTAATTTTTTTTAAATTTTCACTTGCTCCAGGACCTGTTAAAATGGATTATTTCTTTCTAGAGAACAAATTGAGTTTTTTATAGTTGACTTTTTGATATGGCATTGAATCAAAGGTTCACTTTTCTACATGCTTTAAGTCTGCTTCAGTTTTTACTGCCTTCTGCTTTGCCCAGTGATTGGTGCTGCTGAAAAGTGGGTCTGAAAATTTTGATTTGAATGCTTAAAAATAGTTTATGGGGTGATAAAGAAGTAAAAATGTGCAATAACATTGCAAGTGACTCCCAAAATATTTGACACCTTTTGAATTATATACTTATATTGATTTTAACATTTAGTTGCCAAGTTACTGGGTACCAGCATTTTAATACAGCTACATACAGTGATTTTTCTTTTTTGGGTTTGTAGCTACAGTTCAGCTCTTCTGGCTTCTGATGTGAGAATCTGTCTGTAGGTGGTCAACTTTCAGTGAGATAGATTTTTATATATATATATATATATATATATGTTCTATTATGACTGCATTAGGAACTCCTACATATGGGCTATGTTTGCACTGGATGTAAAGAAAGTCCTTGCTTCCCTTTGACTCAGTTGCCTTGGAGATGGAATATTCATCAGAGAGAATATAGATGAGCTGGGTAACAAGGACAGACTTGGTGAGGAGAGCTGATCATTTTGAAAATGACTGGCTTAGGACATTTCATTTCCACCTGGGAACTGCAGCACACTTGGCTGTAATTCGTGTTTCTATGAGTTGAGTTTTCCTTGTGCTGCTTTTCTGGCTGGACATGGGTGGGGTCCAGAGTGTGGGTGTGGGTGGGGTCTGGTGCAGAGCCCCAGCACTGACTTTGAGCATCCTGCCCTAGTGCAGGTGTCCCCACCCATGGCAGGAGGGTTGGAACCAGGTGGTCTTTAAGGTCTCTTCCAACTCAAACCATTCCATGATTCCATGCTTCTGTGAAATTAGGGCCTTGATCCTGTAAATGCTTGGGTTATCACCTGATTTCCTCACTCAGAGCCTCCTGAGAGGCTCCTTGTGTGCTTGATGCTCAGCATGTGCACGAGCTTGTGTGGGGCTGGGGCTGCCAGCTCCCCCTCAATTGCCATGTTATCAGTGACAGTGACCCCGAGCTGCTGCTTCAGCTCTCCAACACATCTCTCTTGCACTGTAAATTGAATTTCTGTTTTCCAATGAATGTGTGAGTATATGGACTATTGTGCCTTAAGTCCCACCCTCGTTCGAGCCTCTGTAAATGTTCTGTAAATCCGCAAACCGTCCATCGCTGGTATCTCCGTGCACTCTCTCCAGATCTGATTTGGTACTTGGCAGGACCTTGGGAAACCCAACCCTGACCTCAGTTTGCCATGAACACAAGAGGGGATCTGCCAATTCCCTGTTTTCTTTATTCAGATTGCTTTCCTCTCCGACATTCATGAATTTCTGTTTTTCTGGTTTCTGCCATAGTTGGGCTCTGGGCTGCCTGCAGCACCAGGAGCCCCTTGTAGCAACTCAGAAAGTTGTAAAAAAGTTGTCTCCAGAATTTAAATACCACCTGTGGAATGCTCCCAGGAGGGAATCACAGCTGCATATAGCAACTGTGGCAGGTGTTGTCAAGTATATCATCATATATTTGACACGACTGACAAAGCAGAGAAGGGAACACCTATTTCTATTGAAATGCATGAGCCTGCATTATGTTAAATACATGGTGATTATACACCAAATAATTGGAATAATACCTACTGGTTCTGTAACAAAAAAAAAGCTTTTTAATGTTTAAAATTACCTGGGACCTGACTGAAGGTTTTTATGAAATTGTTTTCTAAAGTGAATAGTAGAAAAAATGTATATGTATTTTAAATATACGTATGATGTGCATGTTATTAATAAAGATCTATTTCTATTGAACCAGATGGACTCTTGTTGATTGTATGTTGTTTGGTTTACAAGTTAGCATGTAATGTTTCTAAAGAGAAGTTTCTAACTCCATCAATCCCCTAAAAAACTTATAACCACAGATTCATTGAAGGACCTGGATCAGAGAGCAAACCTGGGGTAACTCCTCTGTCATTCACTTGTCCTGCCCTGATCCCATTGTTTGCATCCCAACTTGCCTCTGAACTTGCAAGACCCTTCTTATTTTCCTTGTTTATATATTTTATTTCAAAATCTGCGAGGAACCATTTTCCTAATGATGCTCTGCAGAGCATGTTCCAGAGGCTGCCAAAGGGTCAAAGCTAAAATAGTTAGCTTTTGGAGCCTTTCAGATAAATGGGTTTTTTACTAAAAATCCTGATTATGATGGAAAGATCACCATCTTCCTCACCCTTGGGAATTTTCTTTAGGATTCTTTTCTTGAAGAAGCTGAAGTGAAACACTGAACATATTGAAGAGATACTGAAAAAATATTTACAAAGGGTGGGCTTTCCCCACTTGAGGCAGTCACAAGGAAATATCTTCTAGGGCCAGGTGCTTCAGCCCCCATGTCCATCCAGGACTTGGGTACCACCTGAGCTGCAGGTCCAAGTTTTGTAAAGACTGAACATCCCAACCAGGTGCCATAGGCACAGCCGTGCATCAGTCACCTCCTCTGAAGCTGCTGCATCAGGAGACAAGAGCTGGATGCCTCAACCTGAGGGCAGCTCTGAAACCACTGATCCTGAACCCCCTACAAGCCTCATGTGAATGTGGCATTGCCAGGATTAGCAGCTACCACTCAGACCCTGGGGTGTTCCTTATCAGACACCTTTACCTCTCTCTGAACCACTCCTCTTTTTAACCAAAATCAATACCTAGACCTTGGTCTGGGGATGTGCATGACTTAGAGGAATGGGCTTGCTGCATGTCTGCAGTTTGAACCTGCTTTTGTGTGAATGACCAAGGGTCTCTGGCACAGACAAATATCTTCAAATTATAAAAAATCCTCCAGGATGTAGGCACACAGTTTGCGATAATTGGAAGTGTAGCTGTGGGCCAGCCTCATCCCCAGTGGGCACAGCTGTGAGCAGCAGGTGAGCAGCACTGACAGCAATGAGCAATGGAGTGCCCAGGGGCACTGACCAACCACCAAAGGGACCAGAGGGCACACAGGCACAGTGCATGAACATGAGGGGATGAAAGGTTGGGCTAAAGAACAAGAAGAGCAGATCCTTGCAGCTTTTTGAAGTGATGTTGCGTTGCTCTATATGGCTTGAAGCTTTCTGAAATTTTTTGGTGATACTCTGTGTATTTTGGCTGTCTCACCTGTGACACCTGGACACCTTGGTAGGAGCTGCCACTTCTGAGGATTCACCACACAGGTAAGGTGTGCTGAGGCTTCCTTGGCCCAGTTGTGGGGAGAACTGCCGTAGTGTGGAAACCAAAGGCATTGGAGCAGCTTCCCACCTCCCAGAACAGAGGCACTGGCTTGTCCATCACAGGCAAACTCTTTCCTGCTACAGATCGTTTCAAGGTCAGGTGGATCATCCTACCACAAAGCAAATTCAGTTCCAGACTTAAGGTGAGGTCCTCTATGCCAATTCCTCTGCTGCTTAAGAAGCTGATGAAAATACCATGGCCACACCATTGTGGGCTTGCTCTGAACTCAGCTGTATTTTCTTTTTAGCTCTTTACAGCCACTTTGAATTGAAGTAGCTGCTGGGCTGCCCTACCCTGGCACTGTCAGCCCATGGAGCAGCTGGCACAGGACGCAGGGAACCCAGCTGGGAGCTGTAACTCATCATTACATCCCACCCTGGGTGCATTTCAGGGCTTAATTAATCCAGGCCCCAAGATAAGCAGTGCTGATGGCCAAACCAGGTAATGCTTTGAGTGCTGAGCAGAGCCCTGCAGCCTTCCAGCTCTACTAATCCACTGAGGGGCTCTGCTCTGCCTTGCTGCCCACAGGCTGATGTGCCACTGATGGGAAATTGTCCACAGTTAGGCTGAGTTGCGCCAAATTGTAGCTCTTACTGGTTGAAGGAGTCTTTTTTTTTTTTTTTTGGGACATAAGCTGCTCAGTGGAAATCAATGCCAATTTGCTGCAAGGAGGTTTGTGTGAAACATCTGCTGCCAGGAGAGAGGAAGGATGGCTGGAAAGGAAAAGGTGACTTCTCCCTGTAAAGTGCCAGAATCCCCTGTTCCTAGTGGGGAAGCTGTAATTTCTCTCCTGTGTTTGAGGCTCAGGGCCATGCAGACATTTCAGCTGTGCTGAAACCATCCCATTACAGGGTTCCCTGGGTTCTGTGCCAGCTGCTCCGTGGATCTGGGCTGGCAGTGCCAGGGTAGCGCCAGCCCAGCACAGTCTGGGCACCTGACAAGCTCATAGCCCATGCTGGGGGGAGCCACAGGAATTTTGGGATCATCAATCCCACACACAGAAAGCATTCCAAAGGGCTGGATGCACCATGGGATGGCATTCCAAAAGGCTTGATGCACCATGCCCCAGGCAGACAGGGTCTCTCCCAGAGCTCTCTAGTGAAGGCAAGGGTGGCATTTCAATGTGGATTATCCAGGGAAACATTGGGATTTTGTAGGTAGATGGAATTGCAGGGTGGAACTCTGTGAATGCTCCCAGTGTGACAGTGCCATAAGGTCCTGCACTGTGTTTGTAGACATTAATTCAGGTCCTGCATGGCCAGGTGTAGAGTGTAATATCCCATAAAAATATCCCACCATGGGATATCCCACCTTTTGATAATGGAATCAGAGTGCTGTTCCTGATGATCCCAATGAGATGGGTCACTGGCTTACAGCATTAGTGTAAATTGCTTTTTTCTGCAAAATTTTGGGTCTAAGGCTAATGGGCAGCTCAGTATCCTTTAGGAGCACAGGTCTAGCTGCAGGTGGCTGTGGTGGTGAAGACAAGTCTGACCTGGAGGAGAGCCAGAGGTTGTGTCTGGCTGCTGCTCAGACAGGTGCAGAATGCAGAGGTGTCCTAGGGTGATGTTATGATGCTTGTATCCCCATTCATGTGTTCTGTTCATGCTGGATATTATGTTCTGTGCTTTCAAGACTGGCTCTGAAGAGTGAAAGCTTTGTTTTGGTTTTCTTATCAGCCTAGCGGGACACAGACAGGGCAGTAAATGGTGCTGCTTTTGCTTTTCTGCTTTTCACTTTGCTCTCTCACTCTTGCTTCTGCTTTGCTTCTGCTTGTTCTTGCCTCTGCTCATTAGCTAGTTTAGCTAAACAGTCCAAATTTCTTCCTGAGCTGTTTCTCCTTTCGTTTTTGGCACCACTCGAGCCTGCTCCGGGCTGGGCCCTGGCAAACCCCGAGAGTTTGCACCTTGTGGCCCAGCGGGGCCTACTCTGGGCAGCAGCTGCCCCAGCGCTGAGGGACTGAGAACAGAGCGAGCACCCCCAGAGAGACTTTCTGAATTTGTCATCTTTTTCAGAGCAGTGACAGACTGGTGTCACCCAGTATTGTTCATTCTGTGTGCTGGGGGGTGCTGTGCCTGTTAAATAAACAGGTTCTTTCCACTTCTCTCTGAGGAATCCTTCCCGAACCAGTTGGGGCTGTGTGGGTTTGCCTTCTGGAGGGGCCCCCTTTGGAGGTTCTCTACCAAATTTGCCCTAAACCAGGACAAGAAGTTTGGGAGCACCAGAATTAGTACAAAAAACCTGGTCTGGAAGTTCTCAATTCCCAGAAGTCTTGCACTTGCTACCAAGGAGTTCCTTTGCTCCTGGGATTGTTTTAGCTGGCAGTTTGTGTTCTGGGAGATGGCTCTGAGTGAAGACATGACCAGGGACTGGCTCAGAGCTGTCTGCTCTGGTCCCACGTGGGATAAAAAAAAATCAATGGTGGAAGGGAGACTTGTCATGAGGCTGGAAAAGCCCACATGGATCTTGAATTTGCAGTTCTCAAGGCTGGGATCACCTGAAAAGTGAGGGCAAGCTGCAGGCAGCACAGGGCTGTAGTAAATCCAATGTTGGGCACTGAGCCTGCCCCCAGGACACCTTGTTCCCTCCTCCCCGGGTAGGCCGCTGCTCCCCAGCGGTGCAGGGCAGGTTTTGGGCCTGAAGATGGCACTGCTACATTGGAGGATTGCTGGAAAATTGCTGTCATGGAGCTGCGTGGAAAGCAGGAGGGTAGAGCAGCTGACAGAGCTCAGGTGAGGGTGCAGTGGTGGGGTGGGGCTCAAAGGACCCTCTTGCCCACTGACAGGCCACCCCCAAACAAAGCTGTCTCTTTGCAGCATCATCCTGAGTTTTTCCTTAGCTTTTGGCCCCAGAGAGTGTCCAGATCTTGCTAGACTGGTGTAAACTCTCTCCTCTGCTCTCTTAAGAAGCTGTAACTTGCGTGTTGCTTGCTGAGCTCTGCAGAGGTCTGGTGTGAGCAGGACAAAATGCAAGGAGCTGCTCTAATTTACAAGGGTTAGCTGCCTTCTTGCTCTGGTGGTGAGAAGATGGATGGGAGGGTGACCCAGGCTCTGCCCAGGTGTTCACATCAGGTAAAACAACAATGGCCAAAGCCAAAAGGTGTGAATGAAGTTGTCTTTTTTGGGCTCTTGCTCCCCTTACCCTTCACTTCTTGAAGAACCTGAAGAAGCAGCAAATGATCCCTGATTTGTGCAGGTAAGAATTAGACCCTGCAGGAAGGGAATGATGACCTTCCCTGACCCCTGGATGACCAAGGTGTCCCAGATCTGTTGTCTGACCATCAGTTTTGGCTCTGTTTCACTGCAAAGGTGATGGGAGATCATCTTCAATTAGGGTAGTGTCACAGACATCTTTTATGAAAAATCTTTTCTTTAGGATTTTTCTTCCTGAGAAGCCTCAAGAACAAAATGTAAACAATGGTTATCTGCTGCTGTAGAATGCAACAAGTAGATCTGTAATTAGTCTCATGCAGTTGTTTCTAATTAATAGCCAATCACAGTGAGCTAGCTCAGACAGAGAGTCTGAGCCACAAGCTTTTGTTATCATTCTTTCTTTTTCTATTCTTAGCTAGCCTTCTGATGAAATCCTTTCTTCTATTATTTTGGTATAGTTTTAATACAATATATATCATAAAATAATAAATCAGACCTTCTAAAGCATGGAGTCAGATCCTCGTCTCTTCCCTTATCCTAAAACCCTGTGAACAAAGTCAATGGTTGGATTGGCAATGATGTCTTGAGCTGGGTCTGGATTTGCAGTTTTCTGTGCATTGATACCACCAAAGGCCACCAAAAGAGAGAAGAATTCTTTCTTCATTACACACAAAATGCATATCTGCATGTCTTTCTCTTCACCACTGGAGGGCTGCATCTACCTGCAGGCTCTATTTAGGTTACTCTAAACCCAGAGCACCTGTCACTTCAGGAGATGTGTTGTGCCAGCGTAATTGGGAAAGGCTGGAAAGCAGAATCTGTTTTCTTTTGGGAGAAATCTGCTGCAAACTTCACTGGTTTGCAGTGAAAGTGCTTTTTTTCCTGTTGGAAGCTTTGTGGTTAGTTCTAATAAAGGCAGGGGGGGAAAGGGGAGATTTTTTCCTTCAGGATAGCAGGGCTGTGAAAATAAAGCTTTAGCTTGTTTTGTGCTGAAAAACATAAATTAAATACAAGTGACATTGGAGATGAAGAGGTCTTTGATCTCCTGAATTTACTCCCAGCCATCTATTTCTGAGCTGGACAGTGGTTCCCTGAGGCTCAGCCCCTCTGGTCTCCAAACCCAAGCCCTTCTCAGTCCCCTTGGGATCAGCTTTCTGCAGAGCCTGGCAATGGGCTGGGCTTCCTTTTCCTGCTTCACTCCCAGGACTGAAAGGTGCAGTTGGGCAGCAGGAGCTTGACAAGTGAAATATTTTATCTGCAGATGTGTTACAGTGTGCTGAAGAGTTGTGCCTCCCCAGGGCTCTATGGTCAGACTGTTGTGCTTTTATTTTCCAGCTTCACACAGATTTTGCAGATTTCTGTTCTAGCTTTGAGCTCCTGTAGCTTGGATACACAGGAGCAGCAAGACAGGCATTGCCTTAAGCCATGCCTGTCCCCTTTCTAACTCTGCAGGGTGGGGAAGTTTGATGATTGACTCTCAGGTAGGGCTTCCTTGGAGATGGGAAACCCTTGGGATGGCTGCCCTGGTGAAAATTCACTCTTGGCAGAGTGGCTTTTTTGCTTGTCCTGTTGGACCCATCCCCTTTTTCTCACTCCACTCTGGGCTCTCGCTTCCAAAGGCTGCTGGAGAAATTCAGTTAGAAGCAATAGAGTTCTGCCATGGATTGAATAAAGCTCTGCTTGGACTACAGAGGGCAGCAAATCGTTCAGAATACAAAAGGCTTCACCCCATGGTTATTTTAGCAGCTCTGCTGGAGAAGTTCCCTGCAGGTCTAAAGAGGAATGGGGCTCCAGTGCAGAGACCAAGTGACAGCAGGGTCCCTTCCCCACCGATGGTGGCTGCTGTACCTGTGGTTCTTCTCCACAAACTCCTGAGGAACTGTTTGCCAGTAGAAGCTACCTGGGGTGGAAAATTGTGCTATATGTTTTCCAGACTATGGTGTGATATTTAAAGTTGTTTTCCCCCTCCCATGTAGCTATGTGCTCTTCCCTGAAAAGACAGAGGAACAAGCAAGGAAGGGCTGCCAGGTTAAAACCACAGGAAAGTTCTCCATGGATAAAGTTTTCTGCATTGATTGCAGGTGTTGCATGTGCACACAAATCCCTCTACACCTTGGTGTTTGTGCTTTTTGCTAGGAGGAGGGCAGGGGAGTGTGTAACTGCTTCAATGAAAGCTTTTGGGGATTTCTTAAAGAAATCTTTCATGGAACTTCAATTTCTGAAAGGCCTTTCTAGATGTGAACTCACCTTTCTATGTCTCTCTCCCTCCCCTCCCAGATGACCGGGTTCCCTTTAAACTCCTTTGAAAATAAAAGCTTTGATAAATAAATCAAACAGCATCGTGCCTCAGAATCACTGATGGGATCTGACACTGCTTGGCCACCCAAGTGTTCCCTTTGAAACCCTTGCAGAAAGGGGGACAGTCGTATCAGATATCTTGTGATATCATAAGGTATCTTGTGTCCTCCTGTCATTCATATTTTCAGAGATGTTTGCCCAGGTTGCCCAGTGAAGCTGTGGCTGTCCCATCCCTGGAAGTGTTCCAGACCAGCTTGGATGGGGCTCTGAGCAGCCTGGAACAGTGGAAGGTGTCCCTGTTGTTGGCAGGGGGTTGGAGCTAGGTAGTCTTTAAATTCCTTACAGCTGAAACAATTCTGTGATTCTTTGAGACATCTCATTTCTCTGGGAACCCATGGCACAATTTTCTTTTTGGAAGAAAAATACAGGAGGAAGGTGCTAGGAGAAACAGCCATGCAGCTCTGCTGGTTCCTGCTGAACCCCTTCAGGGTCACACAGAGCTTTCACAGGCTGTGAGTGGTGGTGTCCACACCTCTGTCCTGAGTGATGCTGGTGTGAGCAACGCCAGCAGTGCTCACTGCTGAGCAGCAGAAATGAGTGGTGAAGGCTCTGGAGCACGAGGCCCATGAGGAGCAGCTGAGGGAACTGAGGGTGGGCTCAGCCTGGAGTAAAGGAGGCTGAGAAGGGACCTCATTGTCACAGACATCTTTTATGAAAAATCCTTTCCTTAGGATTTTTCCTCCTGAGCAGCTCAGAGGCCTCAGGAACAAAATGTAAACATTGATTATCTGCTGCTGTGGAATGCAACAGGTGCATCTGTGATTGGCCCCATGTTGGTTGTTTCTAATTAATGGCCAATCACAGTGAGCTGGCTTGGAATCTCTGTCCGAGCCACAAACCTTTGTTATCATTCTTTGGTATTCTATTCTTAGCCAGCCTTCTGATGAAATCCCTTCTTCTATTCTTCTAGTATAGTTTTAATATAATATATATCATAAAATAATAAATCAGCCTTCTGAAACATGGAGTCAAATCCTCATCTCTTCCCTCATCCTAAGACTCCTGTGATCACCACCACACCTCATCACTCCCAACAACTCCCTGAAATGAGACTGTAGCCAGGGTGGGGGTTGATTTCTACTCCCAGATAACAATTGACAGGACAGGAGGAAACAGCCTCAAGCTGTTCCAGGGCAGATTTAGACTGCATATTAGGAAAGCTTTTCACTGAAAGGGTAGTCAGGCATTGGAACAGGCTGTTCAAGGAATCAGCATCCCTGGAAGTGCTCAAAAAATGTGTGGGTGTGGTGTTTAGGGTCAAGGTTTAGTGGTGAGCATGTCAGTCAATGATCTAAGAGGTTTTTTCCAAGCTATGATTCAATGAATGAAACGAATGGAGTGAATTACAAGCCTGTCCACCGTGCATGCATTTATTTAACACCCTCTTGCCCTTCCTGACTATTGCATTGTGGGAACAGGACAGAATGGACAGAATTGCAGCAGACTGTAAATGTATGTGTGTGTATATATATATATATATATATATTTTTTTTTTTTTTCTGCAAAAGACAGCTTCTTTTCCAGTTCAAACATACACCAAAAGGGAAGACAGCAGGCAAGAACCAGCTGGGATAAGGCATTAACACAGTGAAAAGGCATTGGACTGGCTCTTCTGGGTGGTCCCCTCATTTCAAGGACAGCTTTGATGGAGGCACAAATGCTGCTAAAGTCCAGGTAAATGTGGACCTAAATAGCACTGCATTGTGATTGTTAGCAAGGATTATTTAATATATATATTTTTTAAATTGAGCTGTTTTGAGGGCTTAGATAAGCTCAGAAGGAGCTGGTAGGTGAAATTGTGGTAAATTCTTAACTGGCTTTCCCTTTTGAGCTCCTTAAGGGGTGACAGGACAAATGCCAGAAAGCATCCAGTCTTGGTTTGGAGACTGTCCTTTCCTTTCTAAGTGGACTGTCCCAATGGTCACAACCACTTAAAAAGGTGACTTCTTTTTAATTCAGTTTTTTTAAAGTGTCTTATTTCCAATTGGAACTGGTCTGGACTCAGCTTTTAGCCAGGAGCATTTTGTTAAGCTGCTCTCTTAGATTAAAAACCCCTTTTAAGAGCCTGTTATCTTCTCCATGTGAAGACAGTGTAATCAGGTTGCCTCCCACTCTCTCCCTTCTGAGACTAAACAGATTGATCTCCCTGTCTGTGGCTAAAAGGCCTTTTCTAAACCTTCCATCAGAGCTTCACTTGGGTATCTGGGCCTGAAATGGGGCTGCAATCACTAAGTGAGGCCTGGGCTAAAGTGATTTTCTAAAGCATAACATGAACTATTAGGGATTTCTTGGCCTGTATGGAGTGTAATCTTTTTTTTTCTGCTTTCTTGACTCTTGCCTTTTTATGTTTGTTTCAGTGGTTTGGAGTCTATGATGCAAAATTGATTCTGGATATATCACCCTACAGTGCCAGGAGACAAGTTGTTGGCTTGGGGTGCAGATCCCTTTGTCAAACCCAGAATATTTCATCTTCTTGCTAATTCCAGGTAATTTTGGAGAGAGGAGGTAAGAGGACACATCTGGAAGAGATCAGGGAGCCAGAGAGTGCAGCTTTGAGCTCAGGAAGGCCTCATGCCCCTTCTGGCTGCTGCTAGTGCCAGAGTGATGGCTACAGGAGGTATTAAGGTTATATTGGTCCAATATTGGGGTTCATAACAGCTCCTCATTGCCTTATATGATGTTTTCCTAGCTCAGAATTTCTGATATGAAATTCTTCACAGACAAGAGATCTGTTTTGCCCTCTACCACAAAAGTATTAAAAAAAACACCTGCATGTTGGAAGGAAAAAAGGGAAAAATGTAAAAGGATGGACAACCCAGGAAGGGAGAGAGGCAAATTAAATAGTTTATGTTGTCCCCTTGAGTGTTGCTCCAGCTGTAATCCTACCCTCAGTGTTGTGGTAGTGTTACAGCTCAGGGGATCATGCAAGTCCCAAAAACCTCATTGTCACAGTGAGTGCAGAGCTTTCGGAGGCGACCCAAGTGTTACAGATCAGTGTTAATCAGGAAATCTCAAACCTGGGAAATCATGCTCTGTCCCTGTAATGTAACTTCAGGAATTCCTGAGTGCTTCTGTAGCTGGAAGCTGCATGCTAGGAGCTGCTGCTGCAGATCAAGACCAGGAGAAATTCCTGTTAAATAAACATTAGATTAATATTTACAGTGCTATGACTGATGAGGAGACAGTCTGCCTTCACACTGATACTTAAAATTCATCTTGATTCCTGTTGCAGGATCTGGTTGTGCTCTCCCTGGAATGCCCTTTATTGCACTAATGCTGTCCAGAACATGCTTGCATGGAAGATCTGGTGTGTGTAAAGCTCAGATGGCTTCAAGTGGCTGTCACAAGGCATTCTGGATCCTTTTTGTGAAGCAAGCCTCCACTGATGCAGTGCAGACTTACAGTGCAAGGGGTGGGATGGGGTCTGGGATGCGTGGTGGGCATGCAGGAGCAAGGACAAGGTCAGAAACCATTTTAGTGGTGACTTGTCACTTGGATGAGTTTGTGCAGGTGGGTTTGCTGCTGGTGATACCTCAGGTTTTAGTCTTTATATTTTTCAGTTTCTGTGCTGCTTTAGTGTGTACTTCTGGGCTTCATATTATGGGATGGTGAGCAGGGGGACAAAACAATTCCTTCTCTAGGTGGGGACCAAGGACAAATGATCCAAATCTCAGGCCCAAGAGCTCAAACAATGTGGGGTGAAGAGAGAAAAACAAGAAGGATGGGACTTCATAAGCTAAAACTATAATTGGACAATTAATTCCAACATGCAAATGGACCAGAACTTACAAAAGTGAGAGACCTTGTGTTTGGTTGTCCATTTTGTGACCATTTTGGTCCATCTTGGGTGCAGCCCTGGCTGGGCTCTTGTGCTGCCCAAGGTGGATCCATTGAGGCCCTAATGTGGTATTTGCTGGGTCCCCAGGATGAAGGAGGAATTGAGAATCTGACTCCATGTTTTTAGAAGGCTAATTTATTATTGCATGATATTATATTTTGTTAAAGAGTGCTATACTAAAACTATACTAAATAATGGAGAAAGGATACATCAGAAGGCTAAAAGATAATAATGAAAAACTTGTGACTGACTCCTCAGAGTCCAACACAGCTGATGGTGATTGGTCATTAAGTAAAAACAATTCACATGAAACCAAACAACCACCTGTTGGATAAACAGTCTCCAACCACATTCTAAAGCAGCAAAACACAAGAGAATCAATCAGATAATTATTATTTTCATTTTTCTCTGAGCCTTATCAGCTTCCCAGGAGAAGGAATCCTGGCAAAGGGATTTTTCAGAAAATATGACAGTGACAGCCTAATAAATCCCTACTTTTTTCTTAAACTCCCTACTATTCTAATAAATCCCTGCTTCATTCTTTAACTCTGTCTAGCCTCTGTTCTAGGTCAGCCTTCACAAGGCATCACTGGCTGATTCACTCCTGGGGATGAAGGAGAAATGCAGGGAGGGAGAAAAAGCTCTGTCCAAAATCAGAATTATGGTGGCACATAACACAGATGTGGTGTGTGCCTAGTTATGCTCTAGACAGCATCTAAGGATGCAAAGAAGGATATAATGTTCCCTCTAAGAAGCAGTAGGGTTATTTTCATTCCACATGGTTACTGGTTTATGTTCCTGTTTATCTTTTATCAAATACAGTAACAATAAAGCTCCAAGGTTTTTAATAACAATAGCAAAAACATAGCAAGCAAAGACTTTTCCTTTTTTCCTGGTAACTCCCCTGACTTCCACTAGGAAAAAAAAGAAAAAAGATATCAACTCTCCAAACTTGTGTGGGAGAGAGAAGCCATCAAACAATCTGTGGCTGCCAACTTTATTTTTTCAAGTCCAAATTAAGGAGAGGTCAAGGACTGAAAACAAACCCCAGATATTTAGAGACTATATGTGATGCCAAAGGCAGACCTGTGCTCCTCGCCACTGTGACTGCTTTTCTGAGGGTAAAAGAAGCATGTGTGGTTGTGTATTTGTTAGTACAAAGTCAATAAAATAGAGAGATTTCCTTCTGGATACTATGGAAATAATAGAAATGATGAGATGAAAGTGAATAGTTCAGAAATAAATGCATAAATACCACTTTTCACCACTAAAAAGTCTCTCTTGGTGAGTTGTAATAATTAGCTGGCTTTCATTTCCTAGCCATGAGAACACCTTCCATCTTTCTGGTGAGCAGCTGAAGCCAAACATCCATAACAAGTGAATGTGTTGCTCTGACATGTCATGATTGCCACATGGTATGGATGTTTTGCAAAACACAATGTCCCGTAACAACTAATTGAATATTGTTTTTCTTTCTGTTTCTCATAATTTGTCAGATCAAGGTGGTTTTTTTTCTTTAATCCTGTATTCTTGCTCTCTCTGAGAATCTTTAAGCACCTGTTCAATTTGAGCTTGTAATGAAAGAAAATGCCATGAAATCTTCTGCAACAATGGAAAGATGTCCTGATGACCCTGTTGTTCCTATCCAAGCTGAGATAAATTTCCAGGTGTGAAAGTTTATGTAATCCTGATGATACCAAATGTCCCTTGTACTTTCTGCTCTGATTTCACACAGAAATTACTGTGACAGTGCTGTGGAGCTGCTAAATGTGACTGTCCAGGAGACAACAGTATCCAGAATATGAAGTAAAAACTACTAATTTAAAAACTGAAGCCTTTGTTCTCTTTGGAGTAAACAGGAGAAAATATAGATGGACTATATTTGGGAAAGGTTGGCTTCTCAGGTTTTCTCCTTTTACTTGTGAGATTAATTTCTTCTCTGAGGTGACTGGTGTGTGACAGTGAACAGGTAGCCCTTGTCTTAAAATATAATATTTTAAGTTTGATATTTCTTTTTAAATGGACTTAATATTTTTCTATTTTTGAAGCACTTTAGAGCTTTACACTTCTGTTTCTCAGCGCTGCTGTCTCAGGATAATTAATTCCACAGATAACTTCATCTTGTGGCCAACGGAACTTTTTGGGGAAAAAAAAAAGAAACAGACCAGAGAACCAAGTGGTGGAAACATACATGGTCTGTTTATTATACTTTTGGTGATGGAATTAAGTACATAGGAGTGGTCCTTGCTTTGTGTGTTTGGTGCTGTGTTATATACAGGAGCCCCAGAAATGCAATTTTTCATTTGCTTGAAGTTGGTGCATGGTCCAGTTTTAATCCTCCTGGTCCTGCAGCCTGAGATGAATTCCAGTTGGGTCCAGTTCCACAGCTGGACAACCTCCTGGTGCCCCAGTAAGGTGGTTGTGCCAATGACCTGACTGCATGCCCTGTGCTTGGGTAGGAGAGCTCACCCCTGTGGGGTAAATTGAGGGTTGTTGATGATGTTTGATTTGTGGAATAAAGAGATTACACAGCAGCCTGTGCTCAAATGAGAGTGTCAGAAGTGAAAATTGGTACTTCTGCTCTTCACTCCTCCTTTTCCTCCCTCTGTGTCCCCAGGCAGGGATGTGCAGGTGGATTTGGGATTGCAAGCTGGGCTGTGGTTTGTGGGCTCTGGGGTTAGGCTGCTGTGCTGTCCCATGTTGGGATTTCAGGCTCTTTCTTGCTCCAAGGTCAGGGTAACAACACTCAGGAAACATTGTTTTTGAAGTCTCACTATGAAGTTTAATATCCTTATCTATTACAAACTCATGGATGTGAACTCTCCTTAACAAGTCAAGAAAGCACCCTAAAATGGTGTCTGTTCAAGGCTATTTAAGTCCCAATTACCCAATAAACAGTTGACATCTATATTATTTATGCTTCTAACCCAATTATGATCACCCAAAACCTGCAATGTGGACATCTTTCACCCAATTAGAGAAAATCACCCAGATTTGTGAAGAAGGTGGTGCAAAAAAGACATCCAACCCACACCCCAAATTCTCCATCTTAGCTCCCATATATCACCATATACTAAAACCCCAAATCTAAGTTTTTTCACCCTGTGCAATCACACACTTCTAACCAACTACACACCCGTAATCTCAGTGATATTAATCAATTTTGGAATTGCCCCAGGTCAAATGTAATGAAAGTTTAAAATTCTCAGCATCCAGGGTTCCAACAGTGCCATATCCCTCTGCTGGGCTCTTTGCCCTCCTGTTCATCAGGGACTGAGCTATCCCCTGGCCAGGGGCAGGATGTGGATTGTGGATTGTGCAAGAGATGTTTCAGGGACTGACAGCACAAGGAGCCATCAATCTGAGACAACAACCCACAGGCATGCATGAGAATGCGGTGCTTTCTGCCACGGGAGAGAAACGACAGGCACAAAATGACTGTGGAACAGCATTAAACTAGAGTAAAGAGCTGAATTAATCACAGGCTCCATCAGAGCCCTGGGGAGGGTGGCACAGAAGGAAAATGAGCCACTGCTGAGAGCTGAGCCAGCAGCCAGCTGATGAGGTGCTCCTCTCTCCTCCAAGGGACTCAGCAAAAGGATTTTTCTCCCCCTTGGAAGTGAGGTGGCCTTTCAAATGTGGGGAGGAAGATGACAGTAAACATATGTTTTGCTTCCTGTTAGCTGCTGTCAGGGATTTTTCTCCTCCTGTGTTTGACTGATTCTTGATTTGTTTCCATGCTTCTTTTGCTGTGCCCAAAAGCAGGAACAAAAGGGCAGAGGAGCAGCAGAAATGTGAAGACCCAGAACAGCATTCACCACCCACAGGCATCACTGTTGGGTATTTTTTGTAATATTTTTATGTCAGGGAGGGCTGCATGTGATGAGAGGATTTATGGCTCAAATTCCTTGTTCCTGCATAGTCACCACATCCTTTGGTGTCCTGCTTCTCTGAAACATCTCACAAGATTGTTTCAGCCATCAGCTGCAACTTTTCAGTTTCAGTGTCTGAAGTATTTCTGCCCATGCTCTCTGATAACTCCCACAGGATTTATTTGTTAAATCAGGAATTGCTGGACCAGGCACCACATTGCTTTCAGAATTTTGGTGCAGCACAACCTCCTGGATTCCTTTCTTTTTGTGGCTACACCTGGCCCTCACAGGAGGTAGGTCATGCTTTAGCTAATTCCTGGGCAATCAGAGAGGTGATTAAACCCCTGCTCTTGGATGGCAAACAAGGTGCACTGCAGCCCACAGATGAGCTGATGGTCCACTACTGGCCTGTGACAAAATGCTACCAAGCACAGTGAAGCCTTGGAAGTTTGTAAAGCCATGAGAATCATGGATTCTTCGTGGCCAGAACAGAATTTGGGGATCCTGTTTTAAATAATTCCTCCGGGAGGCACAAGGGGAGAGAAAGTAGAGACCTTGTTTTACAATTCTCTCTCTACATGTCTCACTCACAGTCTTTAACCCAGCTTAGAGGTGGGAGTAACCCCAGTGGGATGTAAAAGCACTTGTGCAGGACAGTAGACCCTCTGAAATGGGGCTCTGGGCTCCAGAGCTCTGCAGTTGTGTTATAATCAGCCTTTTATCTCTGTGCTGGGCCATTTAACACATTTGCACTCTGCCAGCTCCTCCATCACGTGCTTTGGCCAGAATATTTTCCTTGGTGGATACCAAGGCCGTGCCCACCCTGAAATATACCAGTTCAGTGGACCACAACACTCTTGTTTTCAGTTTTTTCCTGGCCTAGGCAGTGCTGGATCAATGCTGATGCTGCTTCACCCTTCTCTTGGGTGTCTGTCTCCTTCAGACCCCTCCTGCAGCTCCTGCTTGAATCAAACAAGAAGTGTCACTTCTGGGAGCAGCTGCAGACCCCAAGTCCTCTTTGGCAGAAATGTCACCTACTTTCTCTCATCATCTTCTTGGAAAACCACCCAGTTTGCCTCCTTGCCTAATGCTTTTTAACATTTTTGGGCTGCTTTTCCCACTCCTCATGTGCTCCTCAGCGGTGTCTGTGCCCCAGAGCTCCAGGGCTGCCATGTATAGAAATATTGGTGAGCTGGAGCAAGGCTGAACATGAGAGCAGTCAGATTTATTTATTTTCTCTAACTGTAACTTTTGCCTTCTGGGCAAGCACTGGGGACCTGCCATGTAAGCAGTTACCAGTTGAACTCAAAAGCCAAAGTTCTGCAGTTGGAGTTATAAACAGCCTCTTATCTCTGTGCTGGACACAGACAGTGACCTATTTAACACATTTACCACCATATCTTAAAATAGTTTTAAAAATTGCAAGTGCGTGACAAAAAAGCTGTGCAGAAGCACTTCAAACAAATTTTTTGTTCTACAGCTTTTGCTAAAATCAGTCTGTCCCCCCACTCTCCACCCCTCACCATCCCCCTCCAAAAAAATTTGTCTTTGCTTGTCACTTGCCTGCATGGTTAGTGCCAGATGGAGCTTAATAGCAGGTACATAATATCCTGCTGTTTAAGAGTTCAAACTTTTTATAAAAACAAAAAATTTCTTTCCTTCCTTTTCTCACTTTTTAGGAGGGTCATGTCTATGAATAGGCAAAAGCTTGGATTGTGCTATGTTCTGCTAATCTGTGGTGTTTAAAAATGGCCTTGCCCTTTTGCAAGATGCTGTGTTTTTTAGCTTGAGTTTAATTTTTCTTTGAGATAACAGAAGTGAAAGTCACAAGTATCCCTGAGAGTTTCAGCTACTTTCTTGCTATTGTGGCTAAGTCAGCAAAGTTTTAAGTGTGGAGGGTGACCAAAAATCATCCTTATACTGAAGGACAACCACCACAATCACCCTGCTCAGCAGGAATACAACTGCAAAGTACACTAGAAATTAATTTGAGGGAAAAAATGAATAATAAATATCCTGTCATAAATTCTTTAATTCTAAGCATCATTTTCATAGGTCTGTTCTGAACCAGACACCATGATGCTTTCGGAAGGGTGGATTAATGGCATGTTAATTCAGTGTTTACAGTGTTTGTGTTTGTTGAAGGGACTGTGACAAGGAGGGATAGGAAAGATTTCAGGATACAAAGGAAGAATGTCCCAGTCTCCCACCTCTGAGGAAGTTGAAAATCATTCCAGTACTGAGAACAGCTGTATGAGGTCTTTGCATCATTTTTTACTAGGAAAGCTTGTCTCTGCTACCTGCAGGGCCACCTTGTGGAAAACCAGAGCATGACTCTTCCCTAAAGTGAGGATCTGCCTTTAGGTGTGATAGGAGTGCCAAAAAGCTCAACACCTTCCAGGTAAGTTGTGTTTTGTGCTCAGGTTCCCCCTGTTGCCTCTCCCAAGCAGAATCATTTTGTTAATGACAGTGACTCAGCCATGGGCTTCACCTCTGTGCCTTTGCCTGTAAAGCTTCCTTTGCAGAGACACCAGTTTATTTCCCAGATGCAGTGATCAAAGGCAGGAGACAAAGGCTTAGTGTTGGTGTGTGCTGCAGAGGAAGGCTGGGAGTAATTTGGGTCAACTAAAGTTAGAAACCATCCTCACCTCACGAGACAGATGCGAGCTTTGAAGTCAGGGAGATGAGCAGCAAGACAATCTAGGAAAGACACTTTTCCCCAGTTCAGTTTATAATTTGTGGACCTGAAGCCAGTGCAGGGCTGGATGCCTGTGTCTTGGGTGAGGACAGTCTGCCCAGTCCTGTGACCTGCCCTCAACAGAGGCTGGAAAATGCTGTGAGGAAATGCAAAGCACTTGAGTGTGAAATGCTGCAGCATATTTCTAGGAAAACATCCTTTCTCAACAAAGGGGTTTGTGGACAATTTAGGCTGAAGAGCAAAAGAAGAGCAAGGACACTCAGATCCTTGTATTTTTCTGCTGTATCTGATGTGAACTGTACAGCTCCAGCATCTTCTATTTAATAATTGCAGTATTTTGTCTTGTGCCTTCTGGGGCTGGTGGGAGGATGTAGACCCAATATGAGTGTCTTGTACAGCAAAAGAAATCCTGTTCACGGTCTAAGTGGTGTTCTACAGGAAGATCTTTATCTCTGCCATGCACCTGAGGTAGACATTATTTGTTTGGGGATAAGGACAGATCTGTCTCCTGGATGTTCTCCCCTTGCCTCCCTTAGCTCTGCAGACATGGATTCTGTGGTTAAAGAGTGCAAATGGAGCCTTGGTAAAATCCAAGTCCTCCAGGACCTGGAAAGAGCAGCTTTGGTGAAGCCCCAGTTTTGTACCTATGTGTGCTCACTACCTCCTTCTTTTTCTCTTTTCCTGCCTGGGAGAGGAAGCCAGCTTGGACCCTTTGTTTTGATAAGTAACCTTATTATTAGGGAAATCCCTGACACTTATTTCTGCCTTTCCAGACTTCTCCCAGCTGCAGACTCTCAGGGGATGAAGGGCTGCTCACAGGCTGTAATCTGTGCCAGCTGTGAGGCAGGCTCTGTTCTAGAGATGCTCTCTTACCCTTCCCAATGGTCTTATGGCAACCTTCACTCACAAATTCCAGCTCAAAGGATTGCTGAAACAGAATCCTCCCTCTGCAAGGATTTTATGGTCCAGCTGGTGGACTGAAGCCAAGCACAGGCTGAAACAGAAACCACTGGGCCATGAACCCATTCTGTTACAAATGAGCAAATGCCTTGATCCTGCTCCTGATGTACTGACCCAATTAAGGCTATTCAGAAAGTTAAACTCCCTAAGAAATATTCTAATGACAGCTCTTCAAGTGGTATATACATGAGAAGATAGCTCATGCAGAGGAGTTTTGCTGCCCCAGGCCATCTCTCTGTGTCCTTTCTGTGTCTGTGTGACACCAGGTGCCATTGAGTGAGTTACCTTGGCCTTCAGAGGTAATTTTACCTCCTGTCCTGCCACACCATGCAGGCAGAAGGAAAATACTGATGCAGGTTGTTGACTGAGAGGTCCATCACTCCCATCCACAGCAAGAAATGCCCACAGTGCTGTCCACTTGGAGTGGCAGGGAAAATATCACCTTCCATGAAAGCTGGAACAGGGTCTTTCAGTATTGTAGGAGTTGAAATACCAAAAATCACAAATGTGGATCTTGAAGGAAAGAACAGCTGTTGGTGTCTCTTAGCCCCCTTTCTACATGCTGACATCGTGCAATTAGATGTTTTCAAATAAAAATCCTTTCCTTTTCCTCAGGTGTTCCAGATTGCAAGGCAAGATGTTTTCTATTACCATCTGTATGGCAGATTATCTTTTGTCAGTGGGCAGTTTTCCTTATCTCTCTCTCTGAGTGATCACAATCTCTCCTCCCTCTGAGGGGAGGTCTGCTGATAACAGCTATTGAATGTCCCTGCATGGCTGATAAGAACTACAATATCCCACTGGGAGATGTGAGCCCAGAGGGAGGAGCCAAGCATTCCTACCCGGATATAATCTGGAGTTCCTGGAATAACTGCACGGCTTCTCCACCGGATTCCCCAGAGGAACAGCAGCTGCTGCTTCTTCCACTGGATCTTCAGAGGATAACTACACCTTTTCTACAGGATCCCTGATACTCCAGGAGGGCTGAGCCACAATTCCAATGGGACTGCCACCAACACCCTGATCCACAGGGTGTCAGGTTGAGTTCTGACTCTGTCAGTGTTGTTCTAGTGTACTGCAATGTTATCCTTTTATTTTTCTTCCCTATTAAGGAACTGTTATTTCCTGCTCCCATATTTTTGCCTGAGAGCCCCTTAATTTAAAATTTATAGTAATTCAGAGGGGTGGGGAGGGTTTACATTCTCCATTTCAGGGGAGGCTCCTGCCTTTCTTAGCAGACTGCTGTCTTTCCAAACCAAGACACCAGGTCTGGCAGCAGGGACCAAGCCAACATCTTCACATTATTTTCTTGTTTTAATTTTTTTTTTCCTCCTTGGAAACCACTAAGATAGTTGGCTTTGAACATTCTCCAAAAGTGCTCCTTGAGGCAACAACGTGAACCCTTCAGCACAAACATTTAGCGTTAAACTGAAAACCAGAAAGAGTTGGCAAGCTTAATACCAAGCAATGTTGTAAATCAGGCCCATAATCTGAGCAGATCTAGCACATAATTAATCTCTGGGGAGTCTCCAGGTAGCAAGTTGCAGGTCGTTAGTCAGTAAACTCCCACAGGTCTCCCTGGGTTTGGGATTAAGCTCTGTGTGTGAGTAATCATCTAATTAATCACCTCATGCAGGGGTTTTAGAGACCTTCAATGTCTGCTCTTGGAAGAGGTGTAGGTTTAAGCACAGTTGTGGTGCAGTGTGCTAATAGATTTGAGAGAAATTCAGAGAGGAGGTAGTTTTCATCTCAGGTGCTGCAGGAGGGTTTGAAGTTCTCATTTATTACAGAGGCAAACACTTCTCAACCATGAAACAAACCCAGGTACATTTGCCCTGAGAGGATTCCTGAAAATGGTAAAACATTAGATATTTTTTTTGAGGTGAACTTATATTAAACTTTATGATAAAGACTGTCCCAGGCTGCCTGCTGTCTCACAGATACCTATAACAATTTCTGATTCAAATGATCTGCATTTGAGAACTTTTTTGCCAGAATTAATATTGCCTCATCAGGACTAGGTACTGTGAGCTTGTGCTTTAGCCCCAGTTTTGAGTGTCTTGATAAGGAGAAGCAGCCTGTGGAAGGAGGGTGGAAAGGCACAGGTGAGTTTTCTGCAGAATCTAGGCTGTGAACTGGGGAAGAACCACCTAAAGCTGTGGCTCTTCCACTTGAGCTACAGCTCATCTTCTCCAGGGGTGCTTCATCCTCATCCACCTGAGAGCTCCCCTGCTCATACCTTTATGGGGACCTGGGCTCTGCAATGGCTGGGATCACTGCCATATGAGAAAAGTCAGTTTCTCCACCTTTTTAATGGAAATGTCTCCATTGGCAATGCTCATCGGAACATAGTTTACCCTCTGAGTGTGCTGCATTTTACAGGGCACTCAGGGAAACTCGTGTTTTCTTGGTAAGAGAGAGCTGGGGTTAAAGCTCCAAATTCAAGTTGAATTTTTTGACTACTGTCACAAGAAACACAAAAAACATTGGGATACAATTCTTTAAATACAAGTTTTCCACGCAAAGGATCTAAATTACAACTATGAAACTTTGGGATTTTGAGACCTTTTGAAACCTTAGAATAAGATCTAGAATTGTTGTCTGGAAGGAAACTCAGGCACAGTTTCTGCTCTTTCACTCTGCTGCAGCATTTTTAATGCCCTTTTCCTATGATTTAAGTAAGAAGAAAATTAGCATTGATATGTGCAATAGAAGCAAATGTGTGTTTTAAAGGTACCATTCTGCACAGCAAGGCCATGGATTTAATAGGCTTTTACTGTATTATGGGCAGCACAATGCTGTGGCATTGAACCACAACTATAGGGAACAATCCAATTATCATTCAATTGAACCAAAGCAATTAGTTGGCTTAGGCCAGGGGATAATGCAATCAGCTGAAAATGTTCAACAATCAGATTTGCAGAAAGCTGAAACTCACATTTTCTTTCTTTCTTTCTCAGCTGACTCAGAGATCTCCTCCTAAGTAACGAACACGGGCAAAGAAACAACTGAAAAATGGTGGGAACTTCAAAAAGGCTGTGGCCAAGGTAATGAAAACTTTTAAACAGACAGTTTATTTTTGTGGTGCACAAACTCATGGTTCTCTCTGTTCTTCATCCTCCTATAGCACTGCAAAAAATACATTCAAACTGGTCTTCAGACTTTGACACTTATTTTCCCTATTTAAATCTTGTTATTGCTAGGTCTGGGGTATAAGGATTGAAGCTGTTGTTTAAGTGGATGAGTAAATTTGGGATACTTGGGACTGGCTGAACAAAAGATTGTTTAATCAAAGCTTTTCCTATAAAATGTATATATTTATGGTAAAGTCACTATCTGGAAAGGTTTTTCTCAAAACTTTTTTTTTTTTTTTCGGACTTGGCACTGCATTTTGGTAAATATGTGGTCTGTGTTAAGGTAGAGATTAAAAGATTCAAGCTGCAGCATTATGTGAGTACCCTGTGTTCCTCCCTGTAGCTTAAGGATCTTTTGAAGGTGGAATTAACATAACCAAATCATTAAAGGCTCAAATACTTTCATCTCATGCTGAATGAGCAATTGGTCCATTATGGGCCTGACTGCTGTTCCACAAGTGTTATACTCCCTTTGACTTCTTTTGGGATTGTTAATAGTCAGACTAATGGTATATGGGATCCAAATGATCTTGTTTCTGGTTGAAAGGATTGGAAGAGTGTGCTTCATAACTGTACGGTGCTGCTTTTGCCAACAAAACCTGAATACAGAGCAACTCTTCCTATCTGAGGATAATCTGCTTACATATACTTTTTGTTCATCTGCCTTATTATCCTGCAGTATGGAAAGTGCTTCTGTGTTTTGTTATGCAGAAGAGTTGACATAGTGCTGGATAAGAACTGGGAAATCACAATTTGGATGGTGTGGCTCTGGAGATCCTGGTTTGACACAAGTGATCTTCAAGCACTGTCACTGTCATATTTTCTGGAAAAATCCCTTTGCCCAGGATTCTTCTCCTGGGAAGCTGAGAAGCCTGACAGAAAAAGAAAAAAAATATTATCTCATTGCTTCTCCTGTGTTGTGTTCACATGTGGAATGTGTTTGGAGATTGTTTCATTGGTTTCATGTGAATTGTTTTGGCTCATTGGGCAATCATGGCCAAGCTTTGTCAGGGCTCTGGAATGAGTCACGGGTTTTCATTATTATCTTCTTAGCCTTCTGTAAGTATCCTTTCTGTATTCTTTAGTATAGTTTAGTATAGTATTCTTTAATATAATATAGTATCATAAAATAATAAATTAGCCTTCTGAGAACATGGAGTCGAATTCATCATCCCTCCCTTTGTCAGGGAACCCCACAAACACAATAAGGCATGGTCTGTTGAAAATCTCTGGGGCTTGATTCCATTACACTGAGAAAATCTGGACGAGAACTTGATTTCTCCAAAGGCTGAAGGTAATCTGGGTTTGAGCAGAACAGGTACAGAAGAATTTGCAGCGTTATAGACATGATTCCTTCTGCACTCAGCCAAAGGAAAGACTGCCCTAAAACCAGTAACTCAGACCATCACTTAATAGGGAGATCATATTGTAGTAAACCAAAACTGCCTTGGCCTCTCTGCTGGGGTTAGAAACAAAGTGTTGGTTTTCTCTGAATCAAGTGAAAATGTAGAAATCATGCACACACTGGGGGCTTTTGAAGGTTGACATGAAACTAGGTCATGGCGGCTCTTTGGAATTCAGTCTTTTGCCTGCATTTTTGTGTGAGATGTTGTCTGGAACACACACTGGGCTCTGCTGGTGAGATAGACAGGAAGCCTTTCTTGGAGTTGCCTTTTGTGCAACTCTTTAAAGTTAGCTCAGAAATCTATCCAAGTGAGAGTTTGTCTGGATAAAGGAGAATAGTTAGGATTTTCTCTGTCTAATTAATAGATTGAAGGCACTGATGTGGAATGGAAGAGCTCAGGCTAAATTCCAATCTAACATAGCGCTGGATGTGAAAATACTCCTGCATTAAAAACAAAACATTGGGATTTACAGAGTCTCATTTGCCTCAAGTGTTGATTAAAAAAGCCTAATAAGCCCTAATTTTGTGCCTTCACATCTCAATGGATTTATATGATGGGGATGGGGGAGTGGAAAAGAGACCTCGAGGTGTCTTCCCCCGAACACCAGACTGCAACATCAGCTGGTTTGGATAACAGCATCTCTGCAGATGGGTCTGGCTCCTGTGTGCTCTTGAAGGGGAGAAAACATCATTATCCTTGGAAATTCTGAGTGAATTCTAAGTCTTTAAGTGTGAAAAAAGGATTTTTCTTGCTTCTTAGTTCATCTTGAGGCTGTTTCTGAGTTCTGCCCATTTGCCTTCACGCATTCCAAAGAATTTGTCTCTGGAGCTGAAAGCAACTGTTGTAATGCTAAGTCAGAAATATTTGGGGAAGACATTAAAATAGAATTCTAAAGGGTTTATGACACGCTGTGCCATTATCTACCGCTATATAAAAGTTGAATAAAAAATCAACCAAATGAGCTGCACTATTCATGTAAAGCTTGCTAACCTATGAATAATGTGATCACCCCAGATACAAATTGTAAAGGTTTTATCAGCATCATTGGAGTATTTTTATCTGTATTTGCATGTCTTTACAGGAGGAAGTAAAGGTACTAAGGTTGTAGAGTCAAACTTTCAGTGCTAAAGAACTTGGCTCTGGGTTCTGCTTTTCTTTTTTTTTTTTTTTTTTTTTTCCCCTCCCATTTTTCTTCCCTGAATTTGATTGCCTGTGGTATGAAATTCCGAGTTTTTCTTTACTAAGAAAGCAGAGATCTGACATTACACTGAGCCCATATCTGCCTTCTTATGTTGCATGGAGTCATCAAACACATACACCACCACAGATGGAGCTTGTATCTGTTCAAGGCAGTGCCCACCTGCCCAAACACCCCTCTCTTTTCCATTGTGCTGGGTGCTTCTTAAAGCCATCCTGCTCCTCATAATGACAGAAAAAGGAGGATTTTATGGCTTAGCTGGAGGGTGCCTTGACAGCACAAACTCTCCATCTGCCTGGTGAGGTCCTGTGTGTTGTTGTGCAGACCCAGCTCTTCCTCAGCTTTCACGACCTCTGAGAGCACTGCAGTGTGGGAGGGTATGTGGCAGCTTTGTCTTTTTAAGAGAGAAAACTCTACTGCTTTCCCTGCTTACCCTGGTTATGCTGTTCTGGAGTTCCTGCTGCTGCTCAGCTCTTGAGTTGCAGTAAGATATCGTGGGGAGAGAGATGGAGAAGGAATTTGACATGGGCAAGTGTTGAGAGGCAAGGATGGCTTTAAACTGAAGTTGAGTAGAGTTAGATGAGATATTAAATAGAAATTGTTGACAGTGAGGGTGGTGAGGCACTGGCACAGGTTGACCAGAGAAGCTGTGGATGCTCCATCTATGGAAATGTTCAAGTCCTATCTAAATGTGGCCTGGGAAACCTGGTCTGGTGAAAAGACACTTTGACCATGGCAGAGGGCTTGGAAATAAATGGTGTTTAATGTCCATTCTAACCCAAAGAGTCCTATTATTCTAAAATGTGCTATCTTGAAATGAATTAACGTTTTGTTACCTTTTCCCAGTATATCCAAGTCTGTTCAGCTGGAATTTGTGCAGTGTCTTTCCTCTAATCTTCTGAAGCATATCTGGAGTCAGACAAGTGTTGCAATAGAGGCTTGGCAATAGTAAAGTTACAAGGAGTGTGTGGAAACCTCTCCCTCTGCTGCTCTTTGATCTCCCCCCTTTAGAGGAGGCCCTGCCTGGTACAATGGGCTTACACTCAGTAGTACTCATTTAACTAAGTGGAAAGGAGCATGGATCACATTGATGTGTAGCTGGGTTTGTTACTCAGCCTCTGGACAAAACCACTGCTTCTTATTCACCCTTGTGATTGATCACTACAATGAACCTCTTTCATATTGTGAGTCACTTAGGAGACAGGACAGCCCTGCTCTGGCCACTAAACACTGCACAGAGGCTGCTAATTGGGTGACTCACTTCAGTGTGCCACTTTTAATGCCAACACTCCTTTGGTCATTTATCCAGGTGTACTCTGGATGGGGTCATTGGTGCTGTGGGATGCTGAAGCATTTGGTTCAGGTGAAAGGCTCCCTAAAGGCATCACTCACCAGGATAGTCTGGCTACCCAGCCATGAACATTTCCAACAGGAGAAAGGATTCCTCCTCTCACTCCTGAGGGCTCTATTGTTTTCTGTCAGGTTTCCTCCTGCTTTGTCACACCTGCCCAGGTGTGTTCTGTGATAATCCAGGTATCTGATGCTGTGCACATCTCCAGGATGGTCAGAGCTTTGCAGACCCTGCAGCACTGGAGCTCTGCTGTCCAGCAGCTGACTTTCATGTCTGCAAACCCTGGGGCTTTTTGAGCCCATGAGTGTGGAGGTATGAGAAGCTGGCTTTCAGAAAAGGGGCAGAAAACACATTTTAAATGTAGCTAGGTTGTTTGATGTAGTCCAGCTGGGCACAGAAAGCTGTTTTCTTCCATGGCTGTGATCCTGCTCTGTGATCTTGTACTTGAGAGGCACTTCATGATGATTGCTGGAGGTGTCTCAGCCCTTGGAGCAGCCGTGTGCAGAGCCCAGAGGAGTTATGAGACAGCTGTGTATCCTGTGCAGAGCTTGGAGCTAAGCAAGGGAACAACTGAGGCCTGGAGGCAGCAGAACTCAGGGCATTTCCCTGCTGCTGCTAATATAATCCTGCTGGGGCTCCTTCATGCTGACACAAAGCAGCATCTCTCACCCCATGTGGTAGAGAGAGGCCTTTGGTGTCTCAGTGATCTCTCTTCAAGAGCAGAAAATGCTGTTTATTCCTTTCTTCCTCATGCCTGTCTCAAGTAACTGTGATTCCCTAGAGGTGCTCAAGTCCCAAACACTATGTGTAGAAGAGTTGAGAGTTGTGTGGAAATGGATTGTGAGGACACAGGAAAAAAGATCTTCTCTGCAGTGTCTGTGCTGTCACTGCATCTCCTGGGGATTCCCTTTCCCATCCACAGTTCCCTAAATTGATGCCATCTGCTGGGGGATGTTCTTGGGAAGTCTTTGGTGCCCAAGGCTGTTCCTGCTCCCCCAGCATGGTGGGAGTCAGGATCTTCAGCTGCAGTGCTTGGGTGAGAAATTGCTGAAGGCAAAAATCTGCACCAATTACCAGCAGTAAATGCTGAGGAGTGAAGGCTGGGGAGGATGTCAGATTGTTTAAGTTTCTTCCAGCACACTTGTGTTGGACATGCATTTCTTGAGATCTGCAAAACTTTGGTCAGCATTTCTGAGGTGATTGAATGTTGTTTGCCACCCTGGCTTTAGCATGACATAGGACACTGAAATAGAACTCTTCAGGCCTTTCCCCATAGCCTGGCTTTTTGACACCTTGAACTCCAGAGCACTCCTGGGCTCAGAGACCAGGTCTGAGCAAAGAAACCACTCTGGGCTTGAAGATGAAGCGATCCCTTACACATACGCCAAGCAGGAAGGAGGAAAAGCTCAGATGAGTACCAGTAATATTTTTAGTGGATTCCAGAGAGGGACTTTGAGGCCTGAACTGTAAGAGGTGAAATCTTGGGGGTGAGAAGGAAAATCTGTCTTACTCTTCTTCCCAGGTAAGTTCAGTTTGTAGTCCCTTTGCTATGATGAGCCTGGCAAAACAACAATCTGCTCATGTTTCTGCTGGCTCAGTCACCACAGGAGCTCCCACACAGAAAAAGTTGTGAGAGCTTCTGGCAAACCTGGTTGAAGTAGCCCAGGCCCCTTGGGCAGGCTCTGACTTTGCAGAGGAATTGTCTGCGCCATGGATGGGGAATTCAGCTCTCTGTATTTATCCTCAGCAATTTGTAGGTACTGCTTGCATCTCCTCCTAATGTTTTTTCATTACTGGCCAATAGCAATGGCTGATTTATTTAAAGTCTCCCTGATGCACGATCAAAAGTCAGCAAAGTCAAGAGGTCCTCAACAAAGTTAAGATCCTCTAGAACACGGTCAGCAGCTGTCTGGAGGAATAAACAAATGAGCTGAAAATCGAAATATAATTTAACCACAGCACAGATGCCTCTATATCAGCCAGGAATTTTTCATTTTTCTCTATTATGTTTTGTTATGAGCTTTATTCATATTTGAGTCACATGCAGAAGAAGTTTCAGATCTTTCATGTCAGACTATAAAGAAATGTAGAAGCAATAACTTCTTCCAAATATTGTGTTCTAACCTTCAGATGGATTGCCTGCAATTATCCCACTGATGAGAAATAGTAGTTCTCCCCAATGTATTTCCATGACACATCCTTTGAACTCACAGTGATCTGTAAGCATTTTAGCTCCTTGTAGAAAGAGTATTTCACTTGCTGCCTTGTAAACAAATTGAAGAATTAATGGTAAGCTGAGAGGAAATGGATGATGCTTTTTTTCTTTTAAACCAATAATATGGAATCATTTTGGGTGCAGGAAGGGCTAAGGCATCCAACAGAAATGTCTCCCCACCTGAGTACTTGGCTCAGGAGTGTCTTCATTTTTAATTAGCCATGATTGCTTTCAAGGCCAGGTTTGCCAGTCTTCCAAATTTCAGACTGTGGCATTCACATTCTCTGAACGTGATTTCTTCACCCAGGATTTTTCTCCTGGGAAGCTGAAAGGCAGCGAGAGAGGCCTCAGAGAACAGGAAAACAATTCTTATCTCATTGCTTCTCCTGTGTTTTGCTCATGTGGAATGTGTTTGGAGATTGTTTACCCACAGGTGACTGTTTCCTGGGGTTCTGGTGTGAGTTGTGTTGACTCTTTGACCAATCAGGGCCAAGCTGTGTCGGGACTCTGGCGAGAGTCACGAGTTTTCATTATTATCTTTTTAGCATTCAGTAAGTATCCTTTCTGTATTCTTTAGTATAGTTTAGTATTCTTTAATATAATATAGTGTAACAAAGTAATAAATTAGCCTTCTGAGAACATGGAGTCAGATGCATCATTCTCTCCCCACATTGGTGACCCTGCATTTACAATGCAGATTGTGTGAGTGCCAGAATTTGGCTCTATTTGTGTTTTCAAGCACAGTGGCCCTGGCCAGAACTCTTCTTTTTGTGGTTTCTGACAACCAGGTCTGGCTGGAGCCAGCTGAGCTCCAGCCCAGCCCCAGCAGTTGAATTTTCCTGAGCACAGGGAACCCAAAGATGGGTTGGGACCTTCATGTGGAAGTCCACCAGCAAACACAGGAAAGAAGGGTGATGGATTTCTCCTAGGACAGTCCAGACACATGGCAAGTTTCAAACCAGTTCCATCTTCTGAAATTTCCACCCTGTTTTGGATGCAAACACCTCCCTGGTGTAGTGGCAGTCACAAGGAGGTGTGGTTGTGTGTCCTCTCACACCAAGCACAACAACCAGGGAGTGTTTTTTGGCTGGAACTCTTCCAGAGCACTGAGACAGCAGTGATGGCAATGCTTTGCCAGGCTGTTAGGATTGCTGCTGTATTCACAGCTGCAGGATATTCCCAGAGCTATCTCCTCTTGTATGATAATTGTTTCCCAAGTTCTGTCACTGGTCTCTCAACAGAACCATGCCATGTGTGCACCCTGTCGCAGGACTGATCATCTTTATTTGAGGGGGGAGGAAGGTTTCAGCCAGCTCTGCTCCTTACCACAAGGCTTGCAAGGAATCTCCTTGATAAATGAGGTGAATTTTTTTTTTAATCTGAGGCATGGTTTGGCATTTGCTGAGGTCAATGTGCCAAGGACAGGCGGGCTGTACACCAAGGGCAATTCCTGTCCTGTGAAGGTGTGACCCTGTTCAGAGGGGTCTGAGGATGAGGGAAGAGATGAGGATCTGACTTCATGTTTCATAAGGCTTGATTTGTTATTTTATGATATATATTATATTAAAACTATACTAAAAGAATAGAAGAAAGGATTTCATCAGAAGGCTAGCTAAGAATAGAATAGGAAAGAATGATAACCAAGGCTTGTGTCCTGGACAGAGTGTCCGAGCCAGCTGTGATTGGCCATTAATTAGAAACAACTCTATGAGACCAATCACAGATGCACCTGATGCATTCCACAGCAGCAGATAATCATTGTTTGCATTTTGTTCCTGAGGCCTCCCAGCTTCTCAGGAGGAAAAATCCTAAGGAAAGGATTTTTCAGAAAATATCATGGCTAAAGTGGAGGTAACCTGCTCTGTTCTGCTCTGTACCTCTTCCAAGATGAGGAAACAGAGTTGTGTCCATCTCAGATGGTTTCCTGAAGGCTGACTCTGCTTACCTGAATTTCTGATGTCAGGAAGGTAGAGAACAGCTCCAAGGCTTTAAGCACGAATAAAGCAAATTTATGATTATTCCGAAACCCCTTAAGGAGGAGGAGATGAGGGGAAGGAACAGCAATTAAAGTAGATTTGCAGTTTAATTTAATAAGTTATGACTGGGCTGGAGAAAAGCTGGCAGAACATTGCTGAAACCTTTTAAACCAAAACAGTCCAAGCTTGATGGGAAAGTCTTTGAGCCTTCCAGGAATAACTCAGATGTTAATGAGGAGGCTATATGGGCTCTATTTTGTTTCTTTCCAGTAACATCTATGGGTGAATCAAGAAGAGGACTCACTGTGGTTCATGGACTGTGAGTTGGGCTCTCAAAATGTTTCTGGAGAGACAAAGGATGTAGAAGGCAAGGAGGAAAGAAGAGGAGTCTTGGTAATTCTATAAAGAAAGTTAAAGTCAGCTAAGGTTAAGGAAGTTTCTGAGTTCCCATAATCTGCCTTGTCTATATATTCTGGATTTATAAATGTTCTTGTTAAAAACCAATCCATTTCAAATGCTGTGAGTCTTCTTGCTTTCTGTAATTGGAAAACTTTGACTGTTTCTCAGCTTCATGTTTTTGAAGATCCTCAGACAAGAGGATTCTCATCCTATATAAATCATGAATTATTGGTAAATATTCACTTATCTCATTGCTTCTGTAGCATCAGCATCCTCTTCCCAAAGGATGCTTTATCCTGTCTGATAGCAAATGGCATCAAGGCAAGCAAGGCATTTTCAGGAAGGTAGTTTGCCTGTGGCATGGATCAGGTTCTATCCATTGCCAGATCCCTGAAGGGTGCATACTTTCAGAGAGGATGATGGTGCTGTGGGTTGTGATGGCTATCAAAGAAATCACTTTTCCATTTGGTGGCAGAGAGTCTGTCCCAGCATAAAATTATAGAATAATTTGTGTTGAAAGAACCTTTAAAGATTATTTAGCCCAACCCCACTGCAATCAGTAGGGACATCTCCCACCAGATGAATGTTTTCAGGGATGGAAGAATATTACTGGTATTTCTTGCCAAATGAACCTGTAACACAAAGCTGCCTGTGAGTAAAAGAAATTGGAATATTCTTGCAATGTGGCTCTTCTGCTTCTAGGAACATGACAGCAAATGTGTAAAAATGGTTTGAGTGGCACAGAACTTAAAACAGCTCTTTAAAAATCCACCTCTATTTAAAATGGAAAGATTATCCAATATTGCATAAGCCTGTAAAATTTGGACAGATATGAATTTAGCAAAGTGGTTCCCATGCCAGTAGGAGATAAGGAGCAGAGAAGGGACTGTTAAAGCTGTCAGAGGATGATGGAGCAGAGGCAGATTGCTGTGCAGGGCCAGCTCATGATCCCACAGCAGGACAGCCTCCACTTTGAGGGTTTGTGTGGCACAGCCTGGTGGGACCCTCTGCAGCAGGGTTCCTTGCTGGCTTTCATCCCTGGGGCTTTCTAGCCTGAAAAGTTTCAGCCTCTGCATTTCCTACAAAAATGTGGGAGCATTTGGGGAGTTGCTGAGTGCAGTACAACTGTGTGGCCTCACTTGTCTTGAAATGTGAATTGTTCTATGACTAATGAAATCTCTTAAATTCCTGTAAATAAAAGATGGGAACAGATTTGCTGGTGTAAAGCTCAGCAGTTCCCCTCAGCCCCAGACAGCTGCCATTTGCTTGCATTACTCTCATAGATTTGTAAATATTGCAAAGGAGCAGGAGGAGTTTAAATTTTCATGCTTTAATGTGAGGCTGTGGCTGTACCATGGTGGGGGATTAGACTGGAAGCTTGCTCACCAACCTGGGTGATTGATAAAAACATACAGGAGGGATAGGGCAGGAGCCTTCCCAGGGTGTCATTTGAGTTTGTTATCTGTGTGGATGGAAATGTCCCCCCAGGTAGAAACAGAAACCTCTTGACTAAAACATTGCAGTGAAGATTTCTGTTTGAGCAGAGCCATGAGGGAAAATGGTGGTGATCTAAGCTTTTCTCACTCCATAAAAAAAAACCCACAAAAAACCCCCCAAAACCAAACCAAAACAAAACCCAACCAAACAACAACAACAACAACAAAAAAAAAAAAAAAAAAAAAAAAACAAAAAAAAACCCAAAAAAACAAAAAAACAAAAAAAACCAAAAAACCCAGAAAAAAAAAAAACAAACAGAAAAAAAGGGGCTAATTGGTCATATTTGTCGTGATTTCTTACTGTTAGGAAACACTTTGGTTACAAATCTCAGACCCAGCAGAGAAATCCCCTTTATGTGCTCTGGCTAAGCCTCTCAGGAATGGAGTACTAAGCTCTCAGATAGTTCAGGTGGTGTTTTCCTGTATTTAATGACTCTAAAGCTGCCCATTGCAGGTTGTGCTGGGCTGGCCAGCACTAAGCCCATCCACATGCATTCATTTAATCAACTTAGAAAAATCCCCAGGCTTCTAAGAGAAGCCCTACATATTTCATAGCTCGCTGGGATGGTATAAGCCCTTACAATTTGAAGTAAGGGTGCTTGTTTGATGAGAACAATTTGCTGTGGTCAGAATTTTATAGCAGCTGTGAGCACTTGACTCTTTCAGGGAATGGTGTCTGATCATATGATTGGCCCTTTGTGAGCTAAGAAATAATTTCCCCATTGCCTATCTTTTTTTTTTTTTTTGTAGTTTTCTTTCCTATATTGTTCACATAGGGCATATAATTCACACAGCCAAACTGCATGTGGAGCAGACTTGCTTTTGGGTTTGTGAAGATATGAAATACATAGCTTGCATTTTGCAGTCATAGCAGTCCAAAAGAAAGTGTACATGCTTTTTGGAAAGCATCCTGAAGGTATTTTTCAACATCTTCATTTTTATGTGTCTGGCTTGAGGGATTTTTGGAGAATTTCTGCTCTGAAAAATTTATTTGAGTAAGCAACGGGTTATGAATACATTCAAGCAACTGCAGTCAGTAGTGAGTCCAGAGGCAAGGAGAGCTGCCAGACCTGATGTGTGGAAAAGGACTGACACATTGGAAGCAGTTATTAGCAGTAGACCCTGCTACATTAATTTTTTCACCACCATTTGGAATCTGAGAGGTTCAAGACCACCCTGTTCCTTTTAAGGTGGATTTACCAGCCTTAATTCAGTCACCAGGATCTGTCTTGCTCTTTTTGGCAGTCCTGGCTGTGTAGGCAATCCCTGGTTGTGGGGCTTGCACTTGTACCTCCTGCATGGAAAAAAATGATGTTTTATTCCCTGTGTATGCAGCAGTAGAAGGTGAACTGTGGCATTCACATTTTCTGAAAAAATCCCTTTGCCCAGGATTTTTCCCCTGGGAAGCTGAGAAGCCTCAGAGAAAAGGGAAACAATTCTTATCTCATTTGCTTCTACTGTGTTATGCTCATGTGGAATGTGTTTGGAGATTGTTTACCCACAGGTGATTGTTTCAGTGGATTCTGGTGTGAGTTGTTTTGACTTTTTGGTCAATCAGGGCCAAGCTGTGTCAGGACTCTGGAAAGAGTAATGAGTTTTTATTATTAGCTTTTTTTAGTAAGTATCCTTTCTGTATTATTTAGTATAGTTTAGTTTAGTATTCTTTAATATAATATAGCATAATAAAATAATAAATTAGCCTTCTGAGAACATGGAGTCAGATCCATCATTCCTTCCTGCCATGAGGGTCCCTTCAAATACAGTAGTGAACTGCTCTAAAACCATTTTGTTTGCTTTGGTGATGATGGGTGGCTCTCTCACAAAGAATTGGTGTTAGCTGAGGGCAAATCTCCACCAGGGTGGCAGCAGAGGATGCAGATTCCCCTGCCAATGTAGGTACCACTGTTTCAGGCTTCCTAAAGAGTGACACACATGGGGATGCCCATCTTGGCTTGCTGTAGTTGTGCTCAGTGATGTGTCAAAGCCCTGTGGGATCACTGCTGGCTCTCTACTCCCACCTGTGAATATTTTGGCATGGCACTTGCTCAGGGAATTCTCCAGGATGTGGCCTTTTACTAACAATTCTGAAATGATGGTTGCTCACAAATCCTCTTTAATAGATACAGTGACTTATGTGTGTTCAATGTAAAGCCTGTCTGCTTGGGGTTTAGGCAGCTGGGATGAATTGCACCCAAAAATTATTTGGCATGCAAAAAATGGTGCTCTCTGCTCCTGCTATTATTGCATTGAAGATGGACAGTGTTTGGCTGGCTGAGAGCTATGTTTAATAGGTACCAGTGCAGTGAGCCCAGCTCTTGGGGGCCAACATTGCTTTGCTATGACCATTATGACACTGCATACCTGAGTGTGCAAAAAAACCCCTGGAAATGCACTGCCTGTCATGTCTTATTGCTTAATGATGTAGCCAGAGGCAGACCTGGCATTAAGGCCCTTCTTTGCTCCCAGTGGGGAACACATCTTTAATCCCATCAGAGCAGATGCATTTAGAAACTGCAAACAGAGCCTGCTCAGAGCTGTCACTTCACTCCCTTAATGAGTCCATTCTTCAATCAAGGTAGTTTCTTCTCTGGGAGCTCAATGATAATGTTTGAATATGGGATATTTATAGTGTTAGTGCCAGGCTCTTAGCAGCCTAATGGCTGAAGCCAGGCAGCTCTGCTTCCAAAGGCTGAGCTCAGGTGGGGAGGGGAGAGGGGAGCACTCTGGAGGGCTTTGGCTGAGCTTGGAAATTGAGATTTCCTCAAAACTGGGGTCTGGAAAGGCTGGCACCTTATTAATTCCCTTCCTTCTGGACAGGACACTGCTCAACAAGTCATGCCATGCAAGGAGAAGGGGAGGAAAATAAAGAGTGTGAAAATTAGTGCAAGCTTAGTGCTGTTCTTGCAGCAAGGACTGCAGCATTGTGCTGATGGTGCTGGGACTCACCTGCCTCTGTCAGCAGCTCTGCCAGCTCCATTTGCTCTGCTTAGCCTGGCCTTGCTTGTCCTGATTTGCCTGGACTATTCCTTTAAAGTAATGGAACTTGGCTGTGCCAGAAGGACTGAACTGGTGGCATGTTGTGCTTTGGGAAAAATCACTTTTCTATAACAGCATCTTTTCTCCCCACACTTCTCCTATTACCTAAACTCCTCAGTTTTCAGGAATTATTTAGGACTAGACAACATAGCAAGTGGGTGTGTGCTAATACTGCATTTTGAGCCTGAACTGGAGCTGTTGTGTCAAGTTTTCCTGCATTTTCTGTCAAAACTCTCAGGATCTGAAAATGTATGATTGATACCTAAATTCAGGCCCTGCTAATTATGGATTTTTCTCAGGTCAGTAGAAAGATGGAAGAGTTTTATCCAATCTGTGGGCAGTGAAAATGCTCCTGACCTGGCCAGAGGGTTTTCATAGCCTCCTTCTGAGGCTGCCTGGATTTTCAGGATAATAAAGGGCATTGCTCCAGCTCCCTGCAAATCCTGGCACTCAGCCCACCTTGCACACTCACCTCCTATTTTGCAAGCTGTCAAATGCCTGCTTGCAAGCTAAGAAGAGATTGCTGTACAGCTTTCAGATAAAATATTTATGAGTGGTTGAAAATTATTACTAAAAGCATCCAACCATGGCTATGCAAAGAGCAGAGTTAGAGCTTTACCAACACCCAGCCTTTCTCAGCAAGGAAAAGCTCTGCAGGTTGTCTTTCCTGCCACCAAAAACACTTTGAAACCAGAGCCCAGACTTGCATAACAGGTAATTTTGAGGATCCTGCCCTCATCTTGGTTTTAGTTATCGCACTGTCGTGTTGCAAATAGCTCTGTGTGGTTTTGGAGGAAGGTCATTGGATCAGTAACAATTTCCCCTCTGGAGCTGTGACAAACTTGCAAGTGCCTGGGAGAGATTTTGTGTGTGCTTTATCTTAGTGCACTTACCCAAGCACTTTCATGGCAGAAGCAGTATTATTTTAATTTAAAATACATTTTCTCAGGCCTTGTCATCGTAAAAAATAATTGTGTTCGACAAAGCAGCATCATATCAAAATTGCCTTTACCCCACAGACTTAGACTTCAATTCTGCACCTCTACCTGCTTTGAGAAAGCTTTGCTGTTCCTCATGCCGCAAATATATGACTCAGAGAGGAAAAAAATCATAAACCCAAATCAAACCAATATATTTTCATAAATGAAACAAGGCTCTGTGGAAGCTTGGCATCACCACTGATATTGCAAACAAATCTTGTTTGTAATAATCAAATAAGCTGTGGTTGTTTCTGTGCCAGTAAAGGAGGCACTTGGGAGGACAGGCCGCTGCAAGCACCACCTGTGTCTGCTCCTACCTGAGATGGGTTATTTTGGAGTCTAAATCAGTGTCTACCACACTGCAGCTGAAGCTCTGAATTTCAATCCTCAAAGTGTTTATACAGAGTTGTCCTGTGAGGGATGTTCTTCATGTTGTGGAGATCTGGATAGGCTTTGGACTGGGGCTGCTCAGATCAGCCTCATACACTGTTTATTCCAGGGCTGCCATTCTCCTTCCATAGGGAAATTCAGACCTTCAAGCCCGAGGAAGGCTTAGAGAAAAGTAAGTGCTCATTCCTCAGGGCACATCCCTCTCTGCAGCTCTGTGTGACAGAAAATTCCAGTGACACTCTTGAAATTTCTGTACACCCAATGGAGATTTTCCTTCCACTTGTAGTTTTTTCTCTTCTAGGCTTAAATCACCACAGTTCTCACCTGGCTGAATGTTCCAGATTGCAAGGCAAGATGTATTCTATCACCATCTGTATGGCAGTTGTCTTTTGTCAAATGGGCAGTTTTTCCTTATCTCTCTCTCTGAGTGCTCACGATTACTTCTCCCTAGGGAGGGGACATCTGCTGATAACAGCTATTGAATGTCCCTGCATGGCTGATAAGAACTACAGCATCCCATTGGGAGATGTGAGCCCAGAGGGAGGAGCCAAGCATTCCTACCTGGATATAATCTGGAGATTCTAGAATAACTACGCAGCTTTATAGTACTTCATGGATTCCCGAGAGGAACAGCAGCTGTCTCTTCCACTGGATCTTCAGAGGATGACTGCACCCTTCTCTCCAGGATCCCTGCTCCAACAGAACCACCCCTGACACTGCAGGAGGGCTGAGCCACAATTCCAATGGGACTGCTGCCAACACCCTGACCCACAGGGTGTCAGGTTGGTTCTGACTCTGTCAGTGCTGTTCTAGTGTACTGCAGTGTTTATTTTATCCTTTCATTTTTTTTCTTCCCTATTAAAGAACTGTTATTTCCTGCTCCCATATTTTTGCCTGAGCCCCTTAATTTAAAATTTATAGCAATTCAGAGGGGTGGGGAGGGTTTACATTCTCCATTTCAGGGGAGGCTCCTGCCTTCCTTAGCAGACTCCTCTCTATCCAAACGGAGACACTGAATGATCCTGGGATCCCTGGAGATCCTGTCCTTAGGGACACTCCAAGCACCAGTGCCCCCCACCACCTCTGAGTTTTGGGGTTCCTGCTGCCAGGTGAATTAAGCAGAAGTGTAGTTCCTAATCCTTTGCAAGTCAGTGACTACCAAAGCAGAAAAAACACAGAACAGGAGCTTAATTTTAGTCCCTGAAAAGTTAATGATTGTGTTGTGTAAAAGATCACTCATTTCAAGGCCTGACATGTGAGTTGCCCTTTTTTAATTAGAGCCAAGGGAAAAGAAACCATTGCACCATAAAGTCCAAGTCTTTATGCATTTATTTACTATTGTTTCACTGGCTGTTAAACTATTTGCTAGTACTCATCCCAAATTCATGAAGTACTATAAATACTCGCAGAGAAAAACTTCATTATTTTTTCATAAAGGACAAGAAATACATTTGGGAAGTTCAGTTTAGTAGTCATGCTTATAAACAACTGAGGGCTTGCTGGGTTCCCATTACAATCTTGTCAGGTGGCACCTATGTTCTGAGCCCTGGGTGGCCAATTCCAAGTGTAAGATGAAAAAACTAGGCATTTCTAATTAGACACATTCCCATATGTGAGAGGTACAACCACCCTCTGATGGTGTACTTCATAAATTCTCTAGATTTGGTGGAAAATCATCACTACCTCTTGCCACCTGCCAAGCTGCATGTTTGATTTTTAACCCCAGGTCCTCTTTTAGGTCCCTTTGTGCTGCCAAATAAAATTATTTTGGTATGGGTAGGAATGCAGTTCTGCCCATTTGTTAAGAAATCATTTTGGTGGACTCTGGCTCTCAAACTCAGTGCTTAGGAATCCTTAAAATGTGACAATCTCTCACTCAGATCATAACAAACTTAGCCTGATGGAAAAAAAAAGATATTTTGTTCCTTGCTTGTGGTGTCTTGGCACAGACCTCTGATGGTGATGGGGGGCACTGCTGTTACCCTTAATAGATTTTACCTCAGACATAATTTGGCTCAAGTTTTCAAATTGTCATTACTGTACTCATTATACCCACTTAAGTGATATTTTAAACTTTGCTCTGAGTCACCAAGTAGGTTTTCTCCCTTCCCACTCATTCCTAATATTTTCTAGATATTCACCCAGGTTAATGCTCATTAATTTAGGTACCAAAATTAATAATCCCCTGATAAAATACTCCAGTTTAAATAACTCCTTAGGCAGATGTCATGTGTGAGTCATAATGTATTCCCACCACTTTGAGAAGAATATTGTTCACAGTGTCATATCCAGAAACATCAAATTATCTCTTGAATATTTAGAAATCAGTATATATTTGGTAACTAGAAAGAAGAGATATGAATGCATGCTCCAAAATGCTATTACTGTAGTAATATTTATTAGGTGTTTTTATTTGTTGGCTGCAATATAGTAGTTTAAACAGATCTGACTTATTTTCAAAAGTCAAATGGATAAGACACTCTTAAGGGAATGCTGGTAAGCATTTTCTAAACTAATTTTCTTGCTGGCTGGGAGAACTTTGATATATCCCTCAGCCATCCCTTTTATAGCTTGGTCTGCACTGAACTTGGCTTCAAAATTAGGCAGTCTGGGAGAGCAGAAGTAAATGTGCTGCTCTGTCTGTCCCATTGCCAGTTTTCAGAAATGCCAATGCCTTGGCTTTCCCAGGTGGTGTGGTTTAACCCTCAGTGGCAGCTAAATACCACACAAATGTTCACTCTCACCTGCCCTGCTGGGATGGGGAGGAAAATCAGGAGAAATAGTTTGAAAAAATCCCAAACTCATGGATCGAGATAAAAACAGTTTAATAATAGAAACACAGTAAAATATATTAATAATAATGATAATAATAACAAAAATAATAGTTTTAAAGGAAAAAAATAAAATAAATTAAACCAAAGACAGACAAGTGATGCACATGATGCTCAATGCAATTGCCCACCAGCTGCTGACTGATGCCAAGTCTGTCCCCAGTCACCAACCCTCACCTCCCGGCAAAACTGCTCCCAGGTTACACACTGGGTGTGCCATTCACATTCTCTGAAAAAATCCCTTCGCTCAGGGTTTTTCTCCTGGGAAGCTGAGAACCTCAGAGAAAAAGGGAAAAAATTCTCGTCTCATTTGCTTCTCCTGTGTTTTGCTCACACGTGGAATGTGTTTCAGCTTCATCAATAAAAGGGAGGAGAAGCAGGTAGGATGCAGGGAAATCCTGCAAATGCTGTGGGCACTGCAATCCAAGAGGGATGGGACCAGTGAGCCATGGTCTAGGTGGGAAGTGTGGTGCTGATGGTGGACATAGGAAGTGAACTGTTTGAGAAGATGAAAAGTATGGGGTCTGCTGAAAACAGAAAACTGAAGAACAGTCCTCAACTGTGTTAAGTGTGTAAGTGGCTTCAAAGAGCGGGGGAATAATCTGTTCAAGTACATGGTGGGTACAACCAGTAATAATGAATTTAAATTAAAACAAGGGAGGTTTAAATTAGCATAAGAATTTTGTCTCTAAGTATAGCAAAAAAGCTGGAATAGGAGGTGGAGCCTCTGTTATTCAACCTGTCCCTAAATTCTTCAAACAAAATCAGTCAAGGATGGATCAGGCAGAGCTAGATTTTAATTTTTTTTTTTTCTCAGCCTTATTTTTGGATAGGGGTTGGCAGGGGAGCAACAAGGTATTTTTATCTTGTTTTGTTTTCCTCTTTAAGAGTGAGTTTCAGCTCAGCTACCTTATCCTTCCTCAAATCTTCTCTATTTTGATGAGGTCATCTGAAATGACAGCTTTCAGCTGAGCAAAGGATTTATTTATTTAGGATGAAGCTGTAAATTGGGAGTTCTCCTTTGATTTTTGGCAACCACTGTCTAAATCTTCCCCCAGAAGAAGTGGGAAAAATTACATTATATTGTTCTTGATTCTGTGAAGTCTTCCTGTGTCACCTTGGGCAACTCTCTAATACACCCCAGAATATCCAGGTGAGGACAGTAATCTCTATCCTTCAGAGAAAAAAACCAGATTGTACTTTCTTAGTGGCAAGGACTATTTCATCTCTGTGCTGCCCGCATTATGTGGAGTCACACTCTAAATCTCCCTGCAGCTGCAACAGGCAGTAGTCTTCCTTCGTCAAAATCTGAGATCACCCATGTCACACAAACACAAAAAGCTCCCAGACAACACTTCCTAGATGAAACCCTGTAATAAGGTGTTTAAAGAGTTCAGAAAAAAAAAGCAAAGAGAGCTCACAACTAACACAGACAGATGTGCTCAGCCCAAGGCTCTGTGTCTGCAGGACAGGTGTGTGCTGGTGAGACCTTGTCAGGGGTTTTGGGGTGCCCAAGCCTGCTGGTCTGCAGTGCTGAGCTCTGCAGTTATTAGCAGAGTTGGGAGTCATTAGCAGCTCTTTGTTTTGGGAAGCTCAACAGGACATGGCACCACTGTCACAGACCTATTTTATGAAAAATCCTTTCGTTAGGATCTTTTCTCCTGAGAAGGCTCAGCTTCTCCATGTTTTGCTGCTTTGGAATGTGATTTGGAGAATTGTTTACCCAGCGTGTGAAATTGTTTTTACTTGATGACCAATGACAGCCACCTGTGTTGAGGCTGTGAGCAGTCACAAGATTTTTTATCATTCCATTTCTTTCCTTTCTAGCCTTCTGATGAAATCCTTTCCTCTATTAGTTTAGTACAGTTTTAATATTTCATTTTCTTTTAATATAGCATATATCATAAAATAATAAATCAGCCTTCTGAAACATGGAGTCAAGATTCTCATCTCTTCCCTTGTTGGGGTTGCCTGAAAATTCAACATTTGGTGAGCCCCGAGTGAGGAACATTGCCACACACCGCTGCGGGAGGGTGCAGTTCTGAAAAGCAAGGGGTTTATAATTCTTGAGGTCCTTCCAGGGGAGAAACAAGTTCTTTAGGCTCAGAAAATGAGCTAATATTTGTCTTCATTGCTGTCCTAAAACTTCTGACTTCTCTTCCCTTGAGAAATTGTTTCTAGCTGGTTACTGACTCGTGTTTCCTCATGAACGTTGCTCTGGAGCACTCCAGAAGTGTCTCTGGTCATGTCCACACTGTGAAATGGCTCTGTTCACTCTGCAGGCAGCATACCCATGGTGTTCTTCTAGATGTGCAGGGCCCTGAGGAGTCTCTGCTGGCCAGGCAGCTGCACTCGGGTGGGAATAGTCTGCTTTTTGGAATGGCAGACTCCCAGTCTTACTCAATTTCCCCTGGTGTGGTCCTTGGGGTTTTATACCCTCTCATACAGGGTTTTTTTGCTTGCTTGAGTTACTGCTGTCATCACAGCAACTTGATTTCTGTGCTCCTCTTGTGTCCTTTCCTTGCACACCATTAGCATGCAGACTATGGGAGCTCACCAATAATTTTCCAGGGAAGAAGAACCAGTTTTTAAGCTAAATATCAAATCAGTCCCAGGGTCTGAAAGCCAGAGGCTTTCAGAAACTGAAGTAGAAGATACCTTTTAAAACACAAACTCATTAGGTTTGATCCAAAATTCTCCATGCCTTGAAAAGTGGGAACAGCTTTGTAGCCTGGAGAAGTGTTGGTCTGATCCTGACTTTGTAGTGTCAGTTTGTGCATGGTGTTAGCATCTGTTTTCCCTGGCACTGAAGCTTGAGCAGTGAGGAAGCTGAGATGGGGAAAATGCAGAAAGCAGGATGGGCTGAGCCCCTACAGACAAGCACTGGAGTATTTATCTTCTTAGCTGGTCTGTCATTGTGCAAATCCATGAAATCCTGCGGCATTTCAAAAAGCTTACAAATAATTTCTTCCTTTCAGAATTCAAAACCCCATGACTCTTTTGTTCCAATCTCTTTTCCATCACCAGGCAAACTCCAGGATTTTTCTCTGAGCACATTAGAAGGTGGCACTTGGCTCTTCACCTGTTTAAAGCAGGGAACTGAAAAGAACACTCCTGCTGCAGGGGAGGAAAAACCCACCTGGCATTGACAATAACAAAGAAATGAAATTTTGCATGGAGGGCAGGCACATTCAAGGTGAGACCTCTCTGGGGAATGATCACATTTCAGCAGGACTGTGCAGAGACAATGATGCTTTCTGAGACAGGATTCAAGAGGAGCAAAAGAGTGAGAGACTGAAGCATTCCTGGATTTGCCTGTGGAACCAGCTTCAAGAAAAGAGCATCTGAGGCAGGGGTTTAATAACCATGAGAGAAGCTGCAAAACCTTTGATTTAAAGCCGTTCTGCTTGAATGCTGCTGCTATCAGACACCCTTTAACAGCACTGGAAGCTTTGCCAGGGAATAAAGGCAAGGGGCCTGAAAAATAGTACAGCAGTTTGACTGTATAACTCTTAGTGCATGGAAAACTTTTGCATAGCATGATAGCAGCAGCAAAAAAGCCTGAGGTTTGATAACTTCTTGTGTTCTCCCTCTGATATTTGTGTGCTGAAGAAGGGTTGAGAGCATTCGTGGTATCCAAACCCCCAAATTTCATTCCACATCTGCTTTGGTCTGGCAGTCCCCTGCGTGGAGAGTTTTCCATTCCACATCCTGCTCTGCATGTGAGAGAGGTATGTGTCTGTCTGGAGGGATTGGATCCCATCTTGTAACACTTGCAAAAACGCTTATCAAGCTGTGGGACAAAGCACAAGGAGCTGAAGTGAGAAGCGACAATCTGCTCTATGCAGCAGGGAAGCACTTGGCAAAGATGCAATTTATAACTCAAAGGGTTGCCAAGTTGTTTTTTTTTTGTTTTTTTTGTTTTTTTTTTTTAAGTTTTTCTGCTGACTTTTGCAGAAATATAACCTGGAGACTGTAGGATGGCTCCTCTGAAACAGATTTCTGTAGGAAGTGGGGTGTAAAAGAACAAGATATGGTGAGGCAAATTCCCAGCTTCCCAAAAGTCACTTTACGTTTGTAGTTGAAGTCAAGAAAATCTGAGATGACCATAACTGCAAATGATAGTACAGTAATTAATAAGTTATTTTAATTCTTGATGGGGAATGGGGAGTTTAAGGCATGTCTGGATAGCTACTCCTGTAAACAGGGACTTCAAAAAGCCCCAGACTGGTATAAAACCAATTATACAACTTAAATATAAAACAAACCAGTAAATAAATATATACAAAACCAGATATATAACTCAAACCATCTCAAAACATCTCTGGAAGTGTTCAAGACCAGGTTAGATGGAGCTCTGAGCAACCTGGTCTAGTGGAAGGTTTGGTGCCCATGGCAGGGGTTTGGAACTGGATGGTCCTAATGGTCCTCAAGCCATTCTAGAATTCTGTAATTTGAAAAAGAAAAAAGTGGAAACTTCCAGTCTAGCTGGAAGCTGCCATCAAAAAGCCAAAAAATGCCTAGATCTCCAGGTTAATTTATGTTTGTTTTGGTGGGGGTGCTTAGTTTCAGTTTGGATTTGACCTGGAAAGTCAGGCAGTTTAAACTGCCTTGCAGGTTAATGTTGGAGCTGTTGGGGCTCAGGGTGGGCTGGGGGCTCCCCAGGCTGGCAGGACAGGACATCACAGCCAGGACCTGCCCCTCCAGCTCACTAGGGAGTACCCAGTGATGGGCATGGAGTGACAAGGCAAGACCAAATCTCCAATCTCAGAGGGGACGTGGATGCAGGATCAGCAGGGCCGTGGGCATGGAATGACTCTGTTGGCACTGGAGCTCTGCTTCTCTCATGGATTAGGATCTGATTGTATTTTCTGTATTCACATGAACACCTGGTAAGTTGTCCTGCAGCACTGTGTGCATTCCTGTCACTGTGGGAGGGACATCCCAGAGCTGGGGAAGTGTCACACACAGGAGGGTTTGCAGGCAGACCCCACCATCAGAAGTTCTCACATCACCACAGTTTGGACACTACAAGAAATCAGTTTCTCTAAGACATAAGAGAAACTATCTTGCTTTGCACAGGGAACAAGATTCAGATATACATTTTATTTAAAATGCGTATTTCTATTCACTTCAGAGTCTATCTCTCCAGTTAATCTTCCTGTCCATGCTCATCGTCCAGACTTATGTAATATTTGTGGTTCCAGTGCTGCTCAGAAAGCTTTTCTAATTGCTCCTGGATAGGCAATTGCCTTTTTTGCAGGTTGGTTGAATTCTGTTTGATAATTAGTCCCACATCACTTGTATAAATGAAATAATCATCTGACCAACTGCAAGTTGCTTGCAATGGCAAAGTAGCTAATTAGAAAACATTCATTTTGCTGTGCTCTGTTAGATCTGAATCCTTGCTTAGTGCACATTGCTGGGCTTTGCTGATCTGTCCAGCCAACAAAAGCCAGGTCACTTCTTCCTTAATTTCAGATTCCAAGTTTAGGCAAGTCTCTATGAGCTGCAGCCTTGAACTTTCATAAAAGTGAATCCTCAGAGCTGTGGCAGAGCTGTGTGAATTTGACCATTGTAAATAAGGGAATAGAAGGCAGGGTTGGGATATTATGAGGGGTAAAGCCCAACAATTGATATGGGTTTCTGCATTTAGGAAAAGAAAGAAAAATCACTGATGTATTTAATTCTCTTGTTGCACAGTGTGCTACCAATTAAAAAAAAGTCTCAAGCAGATTGTATACCATTAGAAGCAAAGGAATAAAATCAAATGAGTGTTAGAGCAGAACTTGTTAAAGGAAAGGACAAACCAGATCCTTGATGAACAAATCCTTGGGATTTGTTCTGAGTCAAGCATGCAATACTTTCCTTTAACCAGCTTTCCCAGTCAGACCTGGGGATCATCTGGGGCTCTCTCTGAATTCAGAATATCAGACCCTGTGAGTACAAAACACATTTAAACATTTAAGATTTCTGCTGGTGCTTGCCTTGGCCAGAAAAATGGGCTGTGCTTAGAGGGTATTAAGCATGAATTTAAGTTATCTGCAAATCTCTTCACAAGGCAATTCAGTGAGAAACAAATTATATTCAAGCCCTCTGAAATTTCAAGTTGTAAGCTGGCCAGAAGTTGGGGTTACTTGCTGGTGTGCCTTGCTTGGGAGAAGGACTGGAATGGAAGATTCCTCTCACCTTCTCTTTTCAGGGGGATCCTAATGTGAGAGTGAAAAATAAATGCCATGATGACTGTCAGGAACTGAGCAGAGATTGATACATTTGTTTTCTCATTTCCATTCCTAGAGTTCTGTTCAACAAGCACTGCATGGAATTAATTCCTCCCAGAAGTTTCTTTTTTTTTTTTTTTTTTTTGATGAATGATAATTTTACTTACTACAGCATTAACTGTCAGTGCATCATTCCTTGCACACAGCCTGTAAAATTCCTGTGGTTCTTGTCATGGGCTGTGCACTCAGAGTTGTCATACTCTGTTCTTAACGGTTCAGAATTGTATGAAATAATATCTAACTAAACTCGACCCACGTTATTTTTCCCCTTCACACCTCTGCTACTTTACACAGGGCAGATACTCTGATAAAGCTGAATACTTTGATGTGTTTATCTACTTCACATGACAGATTTATCCAAGTGCAGAAGTGTTAAAGGACCCATTTTTCAGTCAGCAGCTCCTGAGGTGGGGCTCACTCTGGGCTACACGAGGGTTGAATTTCCAATTTACGCCACAATTTCACTGGGTCAGTTGATGGCAGAGATGCACACTCCTATTCAAAATAAGATAAATCCATAATTCTCAGAACATGAGGGAGGCCTGTGCAAACTGGAAATGTGGAAATTGTTACGTCCAACACAAGGCCGACAATGACAATGATGTCCCCATCCCTGGAGTGTCCCAGGCCAGGTTGGAGGGGCTTGGAGCAACCTGGTCTGGTGGAAACTGTCCCTGGTCCCATGGCAGGGGGGTGGAACTGGATGAACTTTAAGGTCCCTTCCAACCCAAACCATTCTATCATTTTATGATTCCATGATTATCACAGCTGAGTGAAGGTAAGCATGAAACCAAAAGCCTTGGAGAACAAACACACCACTTGTAGCCTTGATATCATCAACAAACCATAATAAATGTGTGGGCAAACACACAAGTTTGGGTCTATCACAACCCAAATTTCTGTTTATTGAGAGAAATCAGCTGCTGAAGTGAACTTAATAGTTCCTGCCAGCCAGTGCAAGGTAAGAAGAAACCCATCCTGGTAAGAAGAGATTCTCTGTCTGAGAGTGATCTCTGTTTAAATTGCATCTGGGTCAAAAATATATGCAGTGTAGCCATTGCTTCTTTTGTCAATTTAAACTGATCTACATCAAAATTGTAGGGAAAATAAGACAACAGAAGCATTTCAGTTCTCTCCCTCAAAAATGAAAAAAAAACCCCAAAACATTAAACAGGGAAAATTTTACAGGAATGATTGTATTTGTAAATGGAATGAAAGGTTACATTCTCATAGATAGGCTGCTTAAATTCTCTACCTTCATATGCATCTGTAGTATTGCATTCTGAAAGGCCAAAAGCCCAAATATAAGAAGTGAAGAGAGAAATACATATTTTTTAGGCAAAAGAAACACAATGATTAACAAAAGACTTTGCAGGTTTGGGGTTTTTTAACAGCAGCTCCAGTTTCTGATCAATTCCTAATTTGATTTTGAAGCATACAGGTTATGGTAATTTCATATGCTGATGCATACAATGATTCCTTGATTAAAGCATCTGGTTTATAAAGCTTTTCCTCTCTTTCAAAATATTGATCAGCTGCACTATTCTAGACTCAATGGCTGTGCCCCACTGGATGGTAAATCAACCACACAAACCACACAGAGCCATTCAACTCCACATTTGCTTTGCTCCAGATCTAGACAGCTCTGCTGAAAAACCAAACAAGAGAATCAGCAGCAAACCAACCCGAAAATCCTCTCAGATGATCCTTTCTTCATTTCTCCCAACTGCTGAATTAGTGCCAGCTACCAATCATCCCATCTTCAATTAGCTTTGAACTACTGCAAGGAAAAATGAACCCCAATCTCTGTTTGGAAACTTTAACCAAAGACTTTGAAGAAATAAAAACCAGCATTCCCACCCATGAAGAAAAGAAATAAAAAAAAATTAAGAAGTTGAAAAAAAATCATTAAAAAACAGAGACAAGGAATCAACATCAAGGTTTACTGCACCAGAAATGGCAGCTATAACAACACAGATATCAAAGCTCAGTTTAGAAATACCTGATCTGAAAGAAAACCCAGATAAACAAACACCACAGGCCTCATCAAAATTCCCACAGAAGAAACGGAAATGAACAAAATAAAAAGGGAAATTATAAGGAGGGATCCACATAGATGTAATGGAGCACACAGCAAGAGGATCCATACAGGTGGGAGGACTGGAAATGCACTGATAAAAAGCACACACTGGAAACAAGACAGAAACAAGCAGAAAGTCAAAATTTGGGATGGGGAAAATGTCTGTGAAACTATGGAAACTATGTGGAACTATGAGAACTTAGGAAGGAAGTTGCAGAAACTTGAAACCTGCTTGCATACCAGATAATGGCTCTGTAAATGAAACTGAAAATGCTGGACAATTTAGATTGCTGAAACATCCTTTCACATCTCCTTCCAAGATGCCTACAGGCATGTTGGGAGCTGAAGTTTTTCAATCACAGAATCTTTCTCATGCAGGAACAGAGGAAATGCTTCTTAATCTTTCAAGGAGTGTTGGATCTAAAATTCTTCCCATCTGCAAGGGAGATAGAGCTTCTAAAAATACTGTATTTGGAATTTCTGGTTTGGGTTTGTCTTACATTAATATTCATTCTTCCAGAATTGAACAGCATTCTGCATTACCAAAAGGGAATGCAACACTAAATATCAAATGAACATTTCAGAATCTGAATCAAAAATGTCATCTCTTCCTGGTATGAATCTGCAACAGATTTTGAAATTTTAAATGAAGACGGATCTTTGGAGCAAAGAAGCCTGAAGCCAGGAGGGAAAACACCATCTCCTGAAATATCTGTGGGTGACACAGAATGTACAGTTAAAACACATTAAACTTAAACCAAAAATTTAGAATTTCTTGCTGTAAGAGAAAATTGTCAGAAAGTGACATCAGTTCTAAAATGGAATCTGAAACTTCCCAGAGGAAAAAAAAATCAAATTTTGCTGATGAAGACATCATTCAAAACCCAAAAGAGATGCTTCAGCTGAGCTGAGAAACTCCGAATAGGAATCATGATGATCTTTTTCTGGCTGGAAGAAAGATCAAATTAAAATTTGTAAAAGTCTGGAATCTCCCTAAGAAAAAGGAAAGAGCCTGAAAGAGTTCTGCTCTCCAGAAGTGGAGCAAGCCCAGCTAAAAATGTCATTGGAAATTGCTGACATTTCTGTGCAAGTTCCAACATCAGAACTTTAAATTTGATACGTCAGATCCTGGAGGAGAGGGAGGTGTTGAGAACCCTGAGGAGAACGAAATCAAATTAAAAGGAGAATAGGAGATAAAGCTGTCAAAGTTGAGACCAAGGCACTGCAGAGATCTCTTTAAATGCCAAAATACAGAATACCTGCATCAGGCTGGACATCCTTAAAGACAGAAAACAAAAGGTGATGCTAATATTGAAAGAAGTCTGAGAAAGCTTCAGGTAGGTGATCCTTGTGCCAAAATACAAGTTGGAATAAATATTCCTTAAGATATCTTCCATATGCAGCAACCACAATTACAGTTGGAAAAAGAAGTGTTCCAAAAATGAGGAGATTACATGAAGAGTTCTGATGTTGGCTTGCCAGAGATGGGAGAAGATATTTCATTACCTGCAAAGAGAACAGGGATTAGAGTGAATATTCCAAACCCAGATAGAGTCAAATGTACAGATACAGCTCATCTTGGTGCTGAAGGACAAAACTGCAAAATTCACAATTCACTGTGTTCTCAGCAGAGCTGTAGAAACCAGAAATAAGTGCTTCAAAAAAATGACAAAAAAAGGGCAGTTTATTCAAAAAAATTCCTACGTGTTCTCTGACTCTTCAAGAGTACAAAGTCAAACCAGTGGCTATAGAGATCCCCAAAGCAGAAAGATCTACTAAGTTAGAAAATTCAGGAGTAGAATTTAAATGATCATTAGCTGAAATTAATGCAGGTGGAAAACAAAATATATAGCTGTTTGTCTTCCAAAGGAAGAGCTGGGCATATAAAGTCAAGAGGAAGCAATTAAAATGGGAAAAAATGTGGGTGAAATGAAAATTACAGGAGAAAATAGTCAAGACAGTTGATAAAAAAGGCCTGGGTGTGAATGGTCTAAGAAAGGGATCAGAAGATGCTGCTTACATTGCAGCAAAGCTGGGAGATGTAATGGTAGACGTTTCAGGAGTGAAAAGGGATGTAGAAAGTGCTAGAGAAGATCCTGAAATAGAATTTCAAGTGGAAAGTGTTGAAAAGGACACGTCTGCTGGAGTGGAAGAGCGTGTAGCAGAGAGAGCACAAGAATCCCTGTCACCTATGGAGACAACAGGCACTGAAAATTTTAGGATGATGAGGCCCCATCCAATGTTCCAAATTCTCAGGCTCTTGTTACATCTTCAGGAAAAACCAACCTGATCTTGTTGGAGGAAGAAAAGCACAGCATTCAAATATTCCTGAAGATATTACTCCAAATGAGGATTGCCTTTTGTCAATATTCAGTGAAATAAAATGATACCTGTGTTCTTCACTTTCTAGGAACTAAAAATGAAGCAAAACTCAAACTTGACACTTATGAAACTTTGACGTTACAGCCTCTACCCTAAAATTCTCAAGTATATGAATGTGCTGTACTGTGCACAAATAACTGCATTGATTTGATTATGTCTGCCCAAAAGGAAAAAAAACACCATGATTATCTGCTGAAATGTGCCTTTAATGACAGTGCAATTCCTGGATTTCGTGGGAATTGCTCCTAACAGATCTGACTCTTTTCACCCATTATGATCCTGAGTTTAATGGATGTCACCGTGATATTTTCTGAAAAATCCCTTCACCAGGATTTCTTCTCCTGGGAAAATGAGAAGATATATAATATAATATAATATAATATAATATAATATAATATAATATAATATAATATAATATAATATAATATAATATAATATAATATAATATAATATAATATAATATAATATAATATAATATAATATAATATAATATAATATAACATAATCCCTCTAAGATCATAGAGTCAGATTCTCATCTCTCACCTTGTCTTTGGAACCCTCACAAACACCACAAATTGATGTGCAGAAATGCCTGTTTTTCCATCCTGTATTGTCTTTCCCCATAGCTTTCTACTTAATATAGGAAAAGCAAGATAATTAGAAGTTGGCTCATTAAGGAAATTTATTTGGTTGTCAAACCACCTCTAACTCCATGAATTCCTTATTCCTACACCTTTGAGGTGGGGCTGAATATTTCAGTGAGAAGTGGTGGGCTGCCTGTGTCCATCTGCTCTCTGAAGAAGCTGATCCCCAAGAATTAGGCATGGATCAGTCATTTGGATAATTTCTCTGAAGTTTTTCCCTCTTTCTATGTCATGATAGATCCAAAATGACCATGTCAGACAGCAATGGCAGACACCAGAACTGAGGCAGGGAGTCCCAACAACCCAGGAAAACAGGACAGGGAAATGTGAGCTGTGTGATGAGGGACATGCCATTCATTCCATCAGCAGTTCCTGTCTGCCTGCAAGGCAATTTCCCTGTGAACTTGCTCAGAAATTCTGCCCCACCAGGCAACTTAGTGAGCATTTACAAATTTGAGAAGTTTTCCTCTTATCTTTTTTTTTCTACAAAATTTACCCCCATTATTTTTTCAGATTATAGTGCTAATGTAGCTTGGATTTCCCATACAAGGAAAATGCTTCTGTAGGTCAAACACATCTTAAAAAGATTTTCAAACTGACCCACTACTTACTCAATGTACTTATTGATGGACTCTAGGAAAAATCTATCCAGAGATATTTCCTGAGCATTAATACAGCACAGGTTTAGTTGTTTTTGTTGGTACAGGATAATAAACCTGTAAAACAGAGCTAATAAAAATCAGCTTGGGGGTGTTTCTATTTTGCAAGACATTTTAATTAGTGAAAAAGTGTCAAAATGCTGAGCAAAATCTAGAGAGGAAATGAGGCAGGAGAACACTAAAAGAATTCCATCTCAGCATGTTCCTTGCAGGTGAATACTCATGAAAAGTCAGTGTTATCTGCAGTATGGGCCTTAAAACTCTGCATGAATGACAGCATTTACTGGTTTGTAAAGGTGAATATACCAACCCTGCAGGAGCTCAGGGATGGAGGCTGCTGGGGCTGACTGCAGGAGGGAAGGGACATCAGAGGGGTTGAACATCTGAGCTGTGCTCTGGCCATAGAAAGGGCCTCACCTGGGGAGAGCTCTGACTTAAAATGTGCCTTGAGATCCCTGAATGGAAGAAATGAGAAAAAAAAAAGGTTGGTTTTGAGATTTTGAGGTCAGGTTTGTAGGTGAAGTGAGTCAGCTCTGCAGCTGATATGAAGTGACAATTCCCAAGGGATTTAAGGAACATTTGCCAAACTTGGGGTGGTGTTACTGTGCCTTTAAAGGGTGTGTGAATTTTACCTGGCAGGTGACATTTTGTTTTTAAATTTCTGAGTAGAACAAGATGGACTGATCAAAATTTTGTGGAGTCTACAGGCTCCTAAAAATCTTACTGGTGATGAATAGCAGTCTTGGAAAAGAGAGATAGGGGTACAAGGGACAAAAAAAAGGGGATTGTTGAAGTTTCACTATTGAGGAATTGTGTCTTTTTTAAAAAGGAAGATGATCTGATGAGGCAAGAGAATAAACATCCATCAGCTGGGGTGAAAATATGTTGGTAGTGTGCCTGTGTTTTGATGCATCAGTGAAAACACATTGAATAAACCCAGTATTCTGAAACTGAGCTCCTGAATGTTGTGAACTCACTCTGCTGAAAACCTCTTGAAATCAAGAAGTAACAGAGTTGGCAGGATTCCATTTCTCCTTTCAGAATGACTTTTCCCATCAGGCTGCAGCAGAGCTGTCCTCCCTGCCAGGAGCACTGAGGAGGAATGTGAGGTGCTGGATGAAGAAGAGAGAATCAGGTATTCCTTTGGCTGGCAGAAAACCATTGTGGTTTAAATGCTGTGAGTAGGGGCCTACCAAGCTTTTGTTCCAACTTCCCCATTGCCCACAGCATAACTGATAAAAGTTTTCTCCCATTATTTGAAAATCATGGGGAAATTTGTATTGGTCCTGTCTTGATGTGGGGAAGAAAAGCTGCCACTCCCATCAATGCTGGTGGGAATTGTTAGAGGTCACAGTAGTCACCATCATTGCAGTAAACATGAGCGTTGTTGCTGCTTTTGCAGCAAGAAATACTGATGTTTGCAATGCCACAGCTTGTGGTTAGTGAAATTTAATGTGCCCAGTAAAGCTCCCTAAAGGTGAATGACCCCACGGAATCCATAATAATCTAAGGGCTTTTGTTTCTGGTAATTTAGAAAACCAGCCTTGCTCTGCTGCTGCAGCTGTTGGTTTTGAAGTTTTTCATTACCTACAGAGAAATCATGTTTGACACAATGCTGTAGTTATTGAGAACAATAGTTATATTACACAGTGCACCTAATATATCAAACCCCACATTCCCCTGGATGCTGACAAGATCATTTTTTGATCTTTTTCTGAGTCATGCAGGACAGCTACAGCATTGATAGAGACCACCAGAATTACAGCAGACAGGGCAAAAATAATAGAATAGAACTTGTTTACATATCAAACAGTAATTTTTTTTGCAGTAGGTAGGGTTACTATGACTTTAGCACTGTTGTATCATCTGTTGAAACAGCTGGTACCTGCTGTTGGTAGCAATAGGATGCTGTGAAAAACAATCCTCTAGTTTTGATCCAATTTTCTCTCATTCCTAAAAGCACTCTCTGCTCTGGAATAAATGTGCTCTGTTTCTGCCATTACTCTCCTATAAGAACCTTGTGTAGCAGTAGATCTGTTTTTTAGGGGAGAAGCCAAGTTCAAGTTAGATGAGAATATATAAACCAAACATGACAAATTTTGTTGATGTTGACTTAATTCATGCTGACATCTCCATATTTCTAATTGCTCTGACTTTCCATCTCCACCTCTCAGGTAATGGGGAAGAGTGTGTGACACAGCAAAGCATCCTCACCCACAGGGAAATTACTTTCATCCAAGTGTTAGATTTTGTCAAATAAGTCTGCTGCTGGAACAAAAGAAATTCTGCTGAAGTATCTGTGCTCCGGACTGGAATTCACACATAGATTAGCTGGGGTGAGGGTGGGCACTGGTGGGGCTGGCTCACAATCTGAGTCAGGCTTAAGGGAGAGTAGGACCATCACATTTTTTTCCTTAAAAAACTGATTTGCTCATCAAAAAATGCAGTGTGTGTCTAATAAATTACAGATTTATTAAGAATTCCCCTAAGAATACTCAGAATGAGAGGAGAATTAATTCATTATTCATTAGCAAAACTGCTTAGACTGGGGAGGGAAGTGTTTGTGGTCTGGATTAATGTGCAAAATGATGGCAGGGTTTATAACAAGCTGCCAAATCCCTGCCATCAGGACATCCTCACCTGTCTGCCTGCAGCTTTCTGCAGTTACCTGGGGGTCATTGCATCCCAGCTGCTCCCAGCTCTTTGCTGATATCTCCTGTTTTAAATGGCCTGCGAGGTGGTTTTCTGCAAGGAACAAAGTCTCCTTTCTGCTTTGCTGGCCATGTGCTCTCACAGCACACAGGCACCTGATTCTGGGGAATATTCCAGAGCTCAGGGCTTTGTTTTGTGTGGCATTTATAGCAACTCCTCCTTGCTGAGGCTTTTGTGCTGCATAAGGCATCTCCCACTGTGCTGGAAGCATCTGTTGTCTGGGTTTAATGATATTTTTCATAACACCCCTGTATGCAGCCTTATGCCTGGGGCCCTTCTCTCTGGTCCCTGCTTCCACCGTGGCCTGTTTCTTGCTAAAAGTGGAATTATCTGCTTGTCAAAGCCACATTAAGCACTCTGAGATAGTTTCTGTCAGTTTGCAGCCCCCTTGCAGATGCATGGATGGGTATTTCTTGTGACCATATATATCTGCATCTCTGTGTATCTCTCTCTCTATATATATAGATATATATGTATTCCATTATAGGTTCAGGGTCCTCTCTCTTTTTCTAAGTAAAAAATTTTTCTGTTATTTCTTTAATTTGCCTCTGCTGGAAGTTTGCCATTTCTATAGGAAAGTCCCATTCTCCCCATATAGCAAAAAGTTGTTTGGTTTCTTTTTTTTTTCCCAAAAGAAAAGGAGAAAAGTTTTCAGGAAACTTTGAACACCATCCCCTTGACCTTTGTTATTTGCCAGTGGAGAGAGATTGTTAGGTCATTTTAGCCCAACACTCACTTATTTGGATTTCCAGCCCTCCATTTCTAGGAATTTGTCATTGCCTTTGTGCAATTGTTCTAGTCTTTTCTGCTCTCCTGACTTCCCCCAGGGTTTAATAAAACTTAATATTTTCTCAACTTCTTGGATGCCCTGAACAATCACTTTTACAGCACAGGGGTATAATAATAATTTTCAATTCTCTTTCAATCCTTTTGTATCTTTCCAGCAGCAAATGGATACAGTCTTGTGAGAATGCTTATATGGAGTTGATAAGTTTATTGAAACCTATTTTGATTCAAAAGTAGGATATCCTTTTGCTGGATAAGTGTGAATGCTTGGTGTCTCTCAGCCCTAAATTCAGTGACATTTATGCATGTGTTTAATTTTAAAAATTAATTTCACAGAGACTGTTCCTGTGTAACTTTTGATGAACCAAAGCCTTTCTGATGCTGTGCCCTTCCTTTCATGCACATCCTCTCTACCAGGGGGTCATCGAGAAATGGTTTTAAGGAGAGGCTCTGCTCAAGGTGTGCTGCAGGACAGACACCTGCAGGGACAGACACCTGTGCTCCCTGAGGACCAGGGGTGGATCTGTTGGCTCACCTGGGAGATCTATGCTCCTCTGAGATAATCGATCAGTAAGTTACAAGAAGGAGGAGTGTGTGAGGAGTTCTGCTGCAGGAAACTCCTGCTCAGGGCAGGATGCTTGACAGATCACAGAATGCCTGAATGGTTTGGGTTGGAAAGGATCTTAAAGATGATCCAGTTCCAGCCCCTGCTGAAATGTTACAATTTCCCATTTTACACGTGGAAGGAAGATCCCTGCTCCTTTGTGGTTTACTATGGGAGGGACAAACAAGTTCCTTGAGCACTTGGAGGAAGCTGCTTAAACCCTCCATCCTTGAGAGATGGGAGCATTGAGTGAAAAATCTGACCATGAGTCTTTGTCATCTTCTGACCTTGGGATAGCTTTATGTAGATTATTTAAGCTGGCTTTTTAAGTTGGCTTTTTTCTTTTTCCTTTTTTTTTTTCCTCTTATGAGAGGTGTGCATGATAAGGCAGAGGAGAAATAAAATGTAAATCCAAACACAGACCTCCACAATGGGTTTGGAACAAGTGCTGTCTATGAATTAAAAACAGTGTTTGGATTTCTCCTTCCCATGCCTTTGCAAGCTGTGGCTGTGTACACATGCATGGCTATTGCAGCCTCAGAATCACAGTGGATCTCTTCAAAGATTAAACTACTTTTTTCTGAATTAAATATGTCATGAAAATATGGCATCTTCTGGGGCTGCTTTCAGTCATCCCTCAGCATTAAAATCTTCGAGTTAGCAAATTTTTCCAAGTGTGAAAGCAATTCTCTTTCTTCTTTGGATGCTGTTTAAAGTGGGTGCTTAACTTCTGCAGCATGGGAGAAGTCTTGTCTCATTAATTTTTAGCCCATTTCTACATCACACACTCAGTAAAAAAAGGGCCACAGAAAAGGGATTGATAACTTATTTTCTCCAAATCCATCCCTTGAGTTTTTGTTCGTTTCTGTGTGAGATAATATAGAACAGTAGATGTTGAGCTCCTGCTTTCTCTATAAAAGCAGGATTATGATTATTACAGGGAAATGACAGTTTGCTGATGAATAGGTAACTTTATCAAGATTGTTTTCATCATGTTGCTATGATGAGGAATAATTTGTAATTAGAAAGCTGTGTTGAAGTTTTCAGTCTGGAATCATTCCACATTTTCTCTGACAGTCAGGTTTATTAATGTCTTAATTTGAGTTTTGCATTTGCCCGTTACTAAGTCCATACCTTGCTATGCAGTACTGAGTAGGATAATTTGTTTTGTTCTCCTTGTCTGTTAGGAGATGATACAAGATAGGAGTGTGAATTCAGTGAACTTCAGAACTATGAAAAAGTTAAAATTCTTTATTTCCAATTAGGTATGTTTTGGAAACCCTTTAGAACTTGAGTATAAGGAGATTTAATTTATTTTTTTAATTAAAAATATCTGAATATTGATGAATATTATGAAAAAAGGTTACAATTGATTTGCTATTGCATGTTTAATGTCATCACCAGCAGTGAAAGATTTAAATGTATTTTAGCATCTAAACTGTCACCATCAGCTATCCCACATGGAGACTTCCAATTTCCTTAGGCAGTCATTTGAGATTCTTTGCAAGATTAGGAAAGCAATGCTTTTTCTGGGCTCACATACAAATTTGTTCCTAAATTTTGCCTTTTTTAAAACTACGGCATCCAGAAACCTGTTTTCATAACAGATACTGGACTAGAGCTGCTGTGGAGGGCACAGCAGAGTGGGAACCCAAAGTTTCTCTCCAATTGCTCTCAACGTTTGGGCAGAGTGTCCTGACCACCCTGCTGGGGGGCAGATTGCACCTTGCTTCCTTCTGGGGGCTGTGCTGCTCCCTTTCCACTCTCCAACAGTAGATGGGGATGCTCCATTGACAGAACAGATCCTCTCTGCTGCTTCACAATGTGATGAAGAATTAATTGTGCAGTTATTTAGGCTTCAGGCAGAGATGCAAGTCCCCACCCCAAAGACGCTGATGCTTATCAAGAAGCATCCCAGATCATCTGAGCTCTGCTGTGTGTGTCCTGAGAGGCAGAAACATGACAATTTAGAAATTGCAGTCTGAAGAAATCCTTGCCTTTTTAGTGTTAGTTTTTGACTCCCATTGTTGTGCCTGAAGGAATTGTGTGGTGATAGTGGCCTTGGCAGCTGACTGCAGGAGCTGGGAGGCTGCACTTTTCCCAGGGAGTGTCACCGTACATTTTTCAGTGCCACCTGTCTCATTTGCAGCAGTGATTGCTGCCTTCCTGCTGGATATCCTGGAGGAGGGAGTGACTGGCATCCCAGCCCTTTCCCCACTTCAGGCATCATGAACTCCTACTCAGTGTGACAGGCAGAGCTGAGATCCAGAGCACAGGGAGGGGCAGAGTTTAAATGGTCAGAAGTGTTTGGGAATGAGGATGTGGATGTGACTGTGGAGGGTATTCAGCTCTGTAACTGCTGTTCACAGACTAAGCTGAAAAATTTCTTGTGCACTTTTCTGGTGAAGTTGGTGTTGATGCTGACAGGAACCTCTGTGGCTCTGAGGAGCACCTTGGGCTTGCAGTAGCCAAGATGTTCATCAGTGGGGTCTGATAGACTAGAAATTGTTTTCTGTGCTGGGTTTTGCCCCAGGCCCTGAGCCCTGAGTTGCTCTCTTGCTTTTCACATGGCCTGGAGCCTGAGCCTGTGCACCAGAACAGCAGCATTTGGTCTTTGCTGATACAGAAAGTCATTTATCTTCTTGTGTCTTGCTGTGCAGAGCAATAAGGGTTTCAAGCAGACAGGGCTGCTGGTTTCTGGAAAATAAGCAAACAAACTCCACTTTGCAAGATTACCACTTCCTCTTACTATTTTTGGAAGTGTTTATTTTAAAACCCTGAAGTTAATCTCAGGAATGCCAAGCAGCACTTAAAAGGAGGAGGGGTAATGGGGCCTGGGGAGGAGGGAACTAGAGGAGAGCTTATGTCACTGAGTTTTCTTCATGTAATTGAGTTTGTTCTTTAATCACAAAAAAAAGTCATTTGGTTCTGAAATATCTGTCATTGCAGTACATCCTTCTCTCTTCTGATTCCTGCCATTTTTGGCAAACACTGCACACAGTACAAAGGCCTTTGCAGAGAGTTATTAATCATGTTTGGCAGCCAGGCTGCCCTAATCTACTGTCTGGAAGCAGAGAAAGTACTAACTTGTGTGTTTTGAGATGTGGTGATTAAAGCTCTTTATACTTTTGTGCTGCAATGAGAACTGCAGGGAAAAATTGGATGACCATAGGAAAAGCAGAGCTCCTCATCCCTTCCCTCCATCCTGTCAATCTGTGCTGTGCTGGGTTGAAATGGACACTTTCTGTGTTTTGTGGGATACAGTTGGTGCCAAGCACTGGGGAAGTGGTGGCTGTGGTGGTGTAACACAAATTTCACAGCAGGTGGATGGGAAGGGCAAGATTTTGTACACCTTGCCTAAGGGACCTGGTAATTTAGGAATTGGGAAGGAGCAAGGACTTTCCTGGCCTGATTCCCATCAGGAATTTTGAAACAAGATTCCCTGTTGAAGGCAAATATGTTGATGGTAAAGGGATCAAAGCCTCTTTCTTTCCCTCCAGCCCAGTGGCTACATCCTTCATGTCTACATTTGGAATGTGTCAGGCATGGAAAAGTGGTGCCAGCAATTGGAACTTGGAGCCAGCAGAAAGTGGCTGCATGTGTGTGCTGTGCTCCATCAATCAGGTCTGCACAGATGCCAGGGCAGCAGTTCACGTGCAAATAAAGTCATTTCTTGGCTCTGAACACCTTCAAGTTTCAGCTGTACCTCGAGTTAAAGCACAGACATAACTCAACTGCTCTGCACCTGACAAATGCTCCCTCCTGTGCAGAAGGAGAAGCTAACTGCCAGCTCTGAGAAGACCTGCAGTGTCTGCATTCTGGGTGCAGATTTTTGGTCCAACTCTGTGACCCAGCATGTAGGGAACAGGAGCCAGACCTGTGTTTGGAAATGGATTATTTATGGCAGACAGACCTGTGGTGATTTTTCATTGATGGCCAGCACATGGATGCTGTGCAGGTGAGCAGAGTAGTGGTACAGGATGCTCTTGAACATGAACAGTATGGTCCATCCTTCAGTTTTTTTCATTTTCCTTCACTCCTTTTTTATTCATATACCATGCTTCTGTTGGGCACCTCCTGAACAGATGAATTTTAAATGAAGTTTTCCTATTGCCAAATAATTGAACTGAAAGCTAATGGGGTGTAGCACTTCTCATTTAGTGGAAAAAGTGGTTTAGGTAAAGGTGCTTCTGACTGAGTGTTTGGCTTCTTACCAACAGCAAGGAGTTCCTTAAGGAGTGTCAGCAGTTACCTTTTGAGACTTTCTAACACAGTGAGAAATGGCATAGGCAGCAGATTGGTTTACATAGACTTTGTGGCTTTAAATAGTATTAATTTACTGTCCTGAAAACATAATAGAACAGTAATGATTCAGTGATCTGCAGTGAAACTCAAAACAGATTAAGTTCCCTTTTGTGCTGTACATGATAGCATTGCTTGTTGTATCACACAACACAAAAATGGGTCTGAGGTGAATAACAGTGAAATTCGTAAAAGAGGTATAGAGAGGTCCGGTCTTAATCTTAGTAGCTCAAAAACCTCAGTAACAGCCAATTTTTTAATGACAAGGAATTTTCAAGTAAACTGTTTAATGCAAACAAAAATTGTTTATGACATCACATTGATTTCATTTTCCTGCTCAGAATTTCTGAGAGTTTTGGAATCTATTTTGTTTCTATTTCAGATTTTTCTGGGATAGATTCATTATTTCCTTTAGTTTTTTCTAGCTTTTGTTCTCCAAGTACTTTGTTTTTTTGTATGTTCCTATCCCATTAAACCTGATGGAGAAATTCCATTATGAGCCAAAAAAATCATTATTTGCAACTTCTGTTACTTCACCTTCTTTCTTTAGAAGTGGCCTAGGCTCCATAGCTCAGGGTGGAAAGACATTCTCTAATTTTGATTATTTTTGATTATTTTTGTTTTCAGCATTGAATTTGTTTTTTTATCTGTGCCTCCCTGTTATCCTGAGTACTATGAGGTGTCACTGGGGATTTAGATGCCAGACACTTAATTCAAATTTCCATATGCTGAGCATTGGCCTTGGATTTATTGGTATTATTGCCCAGATTGGAATCTCCCCCTGAGGAAATAGCCTCGTGCACCACTGGAAATGCTGCACACTCCAGCAAAGCTCATCACTCTCCAGAGCACCAAGGGGGGCTGAGCAGCTGCTTGTGGATGCCATCCCACCCCCATTCCCAAGCATTCCTGGGACACTGGGATGCAGCAGCAGGGCCACAGGGAGCCTGCAGGAGCAGATGCTGCTGACCCCCAGGGTTCCATTTATGGAGTGGGATAATGTCAGTGGTGCTTTTCCAACATTCCTGCAGCTCTGTCTGGGGTGAGCTATCTCCAGACAGCCCTGACAGCTTGCTCTGAATTTTAAGATGAAATTGTGGGGGTCATCTCTAAATGCTGAAGTGTTTCTGTGAGTTTCGGTGAAGGAAATATGAGTGTTCACCAATTCCAATTCCATGGAATAGAGGGGGAGGTGAGAGGGATTAAAATGTCTTTCCTGTCCTTTACTCTGCACCTTCTCTGATGATGATCTGTACAGCTTTCCAGAAGGTTTAGGAATAAAAATATTCTTTGATTCCCCAAACTTTGGATGTTTGCCCAGTGGGGTAAATGCTTGTGTCTGAGGGTGAGGAAGAGGGGAAGAAAATTGTTCACAAAGTCCTCAGTTAAGGCTCAACCAGATAAACCTGGAGAGTTCAAGTGTAAGTAGCATCTTAACAACCATCCAAAGTTAAATTTTGTCTCTGTTTCCTAAATTAAGCAAACCAGAGGAATTCTAGTGTATGGACAGAAAGCACAGCTGATGCAGGCATTTCTCCCTCTTAAGAGAGGGTAATTTTCATACTAAATCCTGTTTTTTACTGTCCTGAAGTTGTGCTACCAGTTCAATATTTTTCACTGCTGCTGCACTTCTGTGACAGCATGTCTTAAACTGCAGTCCTGAGCTGTTAAATTCTTTTAGCCAATATATTTATATTTTCATTTTATAGAGTACTTTTATAACACGTTGCAGCAGCAGCAGCTTCACCTGTCTGAAACCTCTAAACTGAAAAAGATGCAGGTTGTCGTTGGCTTTCCCTGATGAGGAGAGGTGCTTTGAAGAGAGGTAAACTGAGACTCCTGGATATATCCAAACCAGGTAGTGGTTTGGATACTCAGATACTCAGCAGTGAGCTCTTGAGCAGGGGGCTCCACATGGACAAAAATGGCTAAAATAACACCATGGAGCCTACTCTTTATCTGGCTTCTTCCTCTGGTAAAAGAACCCCACATTTAAGAAGACAGTAGTTGTTTCACTGTTTCAGAAGGTCCTTCTGCCATTTTTTTTTCCCTGAGCATCATCTGAGCCATGGACACAGGAATTTGGGGAAGAGAAAATGGATTTATAAACTGTTGACTGTACATGCTACACAGGTTTGTGGTAATTAGTTACATCACCATTGCTGGGAATTCTCTTGCTGCATCCATAACTCCCAGTGGGGCATGGCTGGGATCTGGATGCTTTGATACCATGGTACTTTGATTAATCAGGAGTGTATCTATTCCCACAGAAATCTGCCACTGTGGCTCTTCTCTTGAAATAATAGAATTTACAATTGCTTTTGGTTGTTTGAGGTCTACAACAATCTTTGGTCCTATGCCTTTACCTACAAAGATTAACTTTCACATGCAAATCAGATCATTGCCTGAGCAAATAATGTCTGAGAGTCCATATTCTATTGTTTGCACAAATACCGCTTGACATGTGAAAAATTTAGAATTGTATAATGTACAACTGAGCCTTGTCTCCTCAGGCACTCAAGTGGAAGAAATCAGATTCTGAGAGACACCACCACATAGAAAGAGATTTTTGGTTTCTAGCATGACTCACTCTGGTATCCTCCATGATAAATCTTTCCTGTCTGCTAAATTAGCACATGGGTGATGTTCATTAAGTCATGGTGTCCCAAAGGCTCTGCAACTGGCTTCCAAGAAAAACTAATTTTAGCTCAGACATTTCTGAAGACTCGGAAGAGGTCTCCTGGTCTCCTTCATCTTTCTTACTGTCTTCCAGAAGGCAACCAAAATCTGTCTTGGAATGAAATTAGAATTTCCCTTCACCTCTTACTGGAAGATTTTCCTGAAGATCTGCTCTTTTTTTTTTCTCCCCCATACATTGAATAGATTTTTATTGTAATGCAATCACAGAACAGTGCGGTTTCAAGGTGTTGTGTCTAATTGTCAGTTTATTTTGCATGTAAATTCCAGTATTTCAAAGAGTGCAATTAAATATTCTGAGTATCATTTAAAATATTTACAATTCTCTTAGCCAGATAAGACACAATATTTTTAGTTGAAGATATTCCCCAGACATCTGCTTTTTTCTAGCCCATATGGTGGAATGTGTGCCACATCTCATCTGTACGTTATGCCCTACAATTGCTGCCAAAAAGGATTCTAAGTTACTATCTAAAGCAAAGCTACTCAGTAATCTGGAAAAAAATCCTTTCCAGAGCTCTGTCTTTTGTACTCTCTGAGCAACCAGACACCAGTGTCTTATTCTGCCCTTTTTTTTTTGGAATACTGTTGGAACATGATGGGATCATTAGTAGTGGCTTAGTCCAAGACCCTCTAGAACAAGAGGTTATTCACAGTCCTGCAGCTGATCTGTATCTGTTCCACCAAGGACCCTTCAGTAATGGATTTTTTGCTTTGGTCTTGTTAGCATAATCCAAAGGCTGCAGTGAAACTCTCTTGGTTACTGCCTAGAGATTAAATAACAGCAGAAATGTGTACTGGGGCTGTTTTGTTGCTAGAGCTACAGTCTTTTGTTTTGGGGATGTGAAGGTTGGTTTGGGATATTCTCCAATTAAACTGTAATTTATGAACTATATTAAATGTGATTTGTAAACTATATTCTGGTATTTCAGCTAGATTTAAATGGCAGAGAAAAAGAGAGAGAAGGGGAATCATAGAATCCTAAAGGGTGGGAATGAAGCTTAAAAACCATCTAGTCTCAAAACCTGCTGTGGGCAGGGGCACCTTCCACCATCCCAGTTTGCTTCAAGCCCCAGCCAACCTGGCTTTGAACACTTCCAGGGATGGGGAATCCACCGCTTCCCTGGGCACCCTGTGCCAGGGCCTCAGCGTCCTCACAGTAAAAGATTTCTTCCTAATATCTAACCTAAATTTCCCCTCTTTCATTTTGTGCCCAATTCTCCTTATCCCATCACTACAATTCCTGACAGAGTCCCTCTCTGGCTTCCCTGCAGCCCCCTCAGATAAAACAGAAGGTGCTGTGACGTCCCCAGACAACCTTCTCTTCTTCAGCCTGGACAGCTCCAACCTTCTCTGGCAGAGATTTCATAGGGGAGTTGCTCCAATCATCTTATCAACCTCATGGCTTTCTCTGGACTTGCTCCAACAGTTCCATGTCCTTCTCGTGTTGGGGACACAAGAATGTCCCAGCCAGTTCTTTACCCACCAAGTACTCCATCCATCAAATCCTTGTCTCTCCAATTTTGGAGGTAAGGATGTCTGTCATGCAGGACAGTATCATATATATGTGTATATATGTATATATATATGTATGTGTGTGTGTATATATATATATATTTGACACCCTTAATTGTGTCAATTCTTGATACCTAGAATTGACACAATTAAGATTCTGAAATTTGATTAGAACCTGGTGGCATTCCAGATTCCTATCCCAAGTGCTGGTGGCCTTTGCTCATGCCAGAGGTGGAAGTGTGTGAGAGTGGATGAACATTTCAGCAAGAGCCTAAACTGCTCAAGGCATTGTGCTTTAAAACTTCTGTACTACAAAGTCTGTTCTGCAATAACTGGAGTCCCTGAGACTCTCATTTGAGCTGTGTCACCTCTCTGTACTCTCTGAAACATTTTGAGCAGCTGTGTGATGTGTGCATCAAATGAGGGGTTCTACTTTTGCACCAGTGTATGGTGTTACTGTGTTAATCACCCAATACAGGCATCTGGCTGAGTTTAAAATCACTGCTGAAAAAGTTTCTGTACTTGGTGCTCAAAAGGGTGTTTCTAATAAGCATCTTCTTTCTCCTTTCTTAAAGATGTCAGCTTTGTCACCATCCCTATGGAGTTAGCTCCTGGACAATTAATGTAGGAAGACATGTAGGATATTAGCTCAATAAACCCATATTTGCTGTATTGTTTATCAGTTAGGGTCTACTTAGTTTCATGAATTTATTCTGGAGGCAGAAGGTGTTTGCATGCAGCCTTCTTACTGCAAATATTTTCCTGATCTGCTGTCTAAGCCAAACCTGATGTTTGCAGCAGAAAGATTGCAGGGAAGAGGAATCAAGCTTTTTTACAAGGTGGGGAATGTAGAAGGTTCTCTCTGTTTTCATGTCCTAATCTTGAAAGAGGTGAAAGGAAAACACCATCAGCCTGCTAAAACCCCATTTCAGTTTTTGTTCTCCTTGTCCCTTTCCATTTGAAGGGCTGCCTGTTCCTTTCCCACCACTGAGGGAGAGGTGTGAAATGCTCTTTAATTTTGTCTCAGTCCTGTGAGTAAATCCTGTTGCTGGATCCTCTCAGTTCAGCTGTTCTCTGTTGCAGAGACCTTACAGAGTGTCTTTCAATTGTTGTCCCTATTACCCATCTGTGACATTTACTTTCTCTTGCTAAGATTCTTGTCCCTTCCCACTCTCAGCAGAGGTGGGTGGTGGGGAACAATTGCACCCCTTTTTATTTAGGTTTTGGTGCCTTTCACCAGAATTTTTATAGACCTCTTGATATTCTGAGGACCTGTCTTTGCCTTTCCCAAGTGTATAATTATTCTTGTTATCTTTAATTAATATGTGCATGTAGGTACATCAAATTAATTCATTCTCTTCCCTTGCCTTATTATAGCTCTGCAATAGGGGCAGTTTTGTTATTCTCTTATCTATATTTGTTATTCTTTCTCTATTTGGGGCCTCTCCATTATTGCTTAAGGGAGGGTTTGTGCTGTGAGGAGGGTTTGCTGTTTTTTAGTAGGGTCACAGCCACAGTTAGAGAGCCCTGGTCATCATGTTTGGATGGCAGGTTGCAAGGAGATGCTGTTCCACCAAAAGCTGGCTAAGAGAATCAAAGGGAAATAATAACTTTTCAGCTCTGTTTTTCTTACAATGTAAGTTATATTCACTTCATGTATTCAGAGTATGATTAAGACCCCAATGGTTTTAGAGAGCAAAGCAGATAAATATTTATCACAGAATGATGGAATGGTTTGGGTTGAAAGGGACCTCAGAGACCATTTAGTTCCAGCTCCTCAGTCTGGGGCAAAGACAGCTTCCACTAGTCCAGGTTGTGTATAAATGTATATTAGGCCCTGAATTCAAGGAGGCACCTGCGGTGCTGTGCTCCAGGGGACAGCCTATGGGATGTGTTGAACTGGAGCATTCTGAGCACGGCCAAACACAACAATAAATTGCAGAAGTCAGTGCCCATTGAAAAGCGCAAAACAACCCAGATTTTGGGAGTGCATGTGTTCACATTTTTGTGTTTTATTGGCAGACAAAGGAGCTGGACTGCAAAGATGTTTCTGTAGTGTCTATTTTGTTCCCCTTTACAGTTCTCCACAGGGTGTCAGGGAAGCTGCTGGTGAGAGAGCTCCAAGTGCTGCTGTTTCTGGGAGGGGATTCTGCTTTCCTCTCCCACCAAAGAGATGCAGGCAGCACTTACCCATGGGCACTGGCCAGAGAGGAGCACCCAGAGCCTGGCTAATGAGCACCAATTAAAAACTTGACCCATCTAACCCAGCATGGGAAGGAAGGGTAGGAGCCACAGGTGAGGAGCAAAAGGACAAAAGATTTTGAAGTAGCCTCTTATGCAAATAATGCAAAAGCCTTTTTTCACTTGCCTATATTAATCTTGAAGAAATTAGCATTTAATTTCTATAATTAGCCTTTCATGCACTCCAAGGAAGCGAGCATACACTTACACACTCATTCCTGTTGCTTTTAAATCTTGAAGGCTTTGCCACTCTGTTGCTAAGGGGAAGCAAAGATTGGAGTCGGAGAGAAACAAAAAGCAGAACTTGCTCCCAGGTGTTGGTGAATCATCAGGGAATGGAGGTTTTTAATAATGTCTAAAGGAAGGCATAGGGGAAGTGTGTGGGTGTAAATTTAGTTTTCCTGAAAGGTGCAGAGCTGACAGAGCAGGGACTGCTGGCCACTGAGTGCAGGAGACTGGAGGGGACAGGGCTGGTGTCCTCTCTGCTTGAGTCACCACCTGGACAGGATGGTCCTGAGCATCAGACCAGCACCCTTGGTGCTCCTTTGGGAAGTGATGGCCTGAAGAGAGTCTGTTCAGCACAGACAAAAGAGAGTTTAGCACTGAGTTTTTTGAGAAGAGAACACACCATGGAGGCATGAAGTCTTAAATCTTAAAAAAATTGATCAAGGTTTTCTGTTTCCTTAATTTCAAAATCCGGAAGATACTAGGGGGAGCAGTAAGGTACTGAATAAAAACATGAGAATTGGAAGGAATTCTCCCACATATGTTGATGATAACTGAATCTGTGGAATAAACCTAGGGACTTTTATAGTATGAATTTCCAAAGTTAGTACTGTCTCTTAAATGTATATTTCAATATTTGCACCATAAATCTCATCCTGAGAGTTGCATTTTTAGTCCTGTGGCTGAAATTCCCCTGTCAGCAATTGATGCAGATCAAATGTTGAACTTCAAATATGTGCAGCAATCCACAGATCAAAGATTGTGCATGGAAACCTTCGCAAACAGCTAAGAAAAAAATCCTGTACTCTGCTTGTAGGTAGCTGGCAAACAAGAAGAGCTGGGGGGTGGAGAATGACTGGAGCAGTTCACTATGAAATATCTACTGGGATGCAGTTTGTCATCTGTGGCTGAACATTATAAAGTGCTGCTGCAGCCCTGCCAATAAAATACTGATGGTGGAACTGCTGCCCAGCTGGAGCTTTCTCAGAAAACAGATATAATTATTTAGATTCTGTAGTCTTTGGACATTGATCATGTCAACAAAGACATCCCACAATTATTAGATGCCAGGTGATCTATGTTCCTGTTCTGTAAGAGGTTCACACTTCCCCTGCTGTTCTCTCAGCAGTTTTGCCATGAGCCTGGGGTGTGCTGAATGATTTTATTCCAGATGAGAAGAGCTGAGCTGATTTGAGCCCTTGCCAGGGGTTGGTTGGGTCCATCACCTTCCAAGCTGTGTTCAGCCACCACTGCAGCCTCCTGCTCCACGCGCTGTGCCATGCAGGCTCTGTTCCTCAGGAAGGGGCTTTCCTTCCATCCACTCAGTCCCTGTTTTGTGGAATCTGTGGCTTGACCCACCTGGTGGTAGCACCCAGCACACATCCTGGGATACCTTCTCTGCACCAAGCTCCCCACAGAAGAGACTGAAGGAAGGTGAGAATGGTTAATTGGGAGAATTGGACCTCAAGTGCTACTGAAAATCAAATAATCAAGCATGATAAAGGACAATAGGCAAATGAGAAGTTTTCAGGGTGGTCCTCTCTTCCTCAACCCACTGACCAAAAAAAGGTTGATATTCTATATTCTGTTGACTATGCCAGACTATCACTTGGAGATGGAAGTGGTAACCTTTTATCTAGAAGAAACTATAAGAATTAAATAGTAGCCAAATGTCAGCTTGGTTAGTCAATAATATTGCCTCTGACTTTCTCCTGAAACTCAAATACTGCAAAATTTTGCTGAGGAGATTATTTCCTGCCCTGTTTGTTTGAGGATTTTGGAGCCTTGTTCTTTCACTTGCACACAGTGGGTGACCTTGCCTTTGTCCTTCTGTTCTGCAGCAGATAAACTTCACAGCTTTTAATACCTGTTAGGGTTTTAGTGTGATGTGCAAGCTTTCCTCTTGTGGTATGACTGCTATAAAAAGTGTCTTCCATTTTGAAATATTCTGTTAGATTAAGGTTTTAAAAGCAGACATTCACTTTCTTCTCTTTTTAATGTTTTTGGTATGATTTCCTCACCCCACTGCTCCTATTCTCTCAACTGAGTCAAGACTCCCCTGAATATTTTACTGGTATTTCATTTTGGTTCTCTGAACATCATTACTGAGTGTGATGCAAGCTCCAGAAGGCTGTTGATTATTTTCATTAATGTCTTGAAGCTCATCAGTGAGCTGCCAGCCTCAGAGCTGGAAATGGAGCCATTCCTTGTGAAAACTTTTTAGGAGGGAGAGGTGTAAGAGCAGAGTCATTCCTTCACATTCTAATATCAGACATGAGAAGTTTTTGTCTTGCTTGCTCCTGCTTCTCACAGTTCTGCATATTCCAGAAGAGTCAGTAATTTAGGACTAGAAATGTTACCTGTTAATGCCATCTGAAGTCAATGAGGTCGACTGAAACTGTATAATCCAGAAATACTGAAAGTACAAGAAAAGCACCAGGAAGTTAGTGGGGCTTGAAATTTTGTTTTGCTATCCCCTGCAAACAAACACAAAGCTTGATGATTCAGTGCATCTGCAGTTTCAGAGACATATATTGGAGATTAGAAACAGAAAACAACATTATACTGCTATGCAAAGCCTGCAGCAGGCAGGAATATATTCTCACACTTTCTGTGAGACATAAAGAGGTAAAAACCAAGCAATACCTCATCACTTTGGGTGAATTTAACTTGTTCAAAAGCATGGGCCAATTAAACAATAGGAAGGGCTATTTGAAGTTCATTATGATAAAGTTCTCAAAAAAAAAAAAAAAAGAGTTCATAACAAGACATTTTATTCCCTTCTGTCTGTGACTCCTCCTAGAAAATCTAGGAATAGATTATCTAGAGAATGTGACTGGTATTTTGCTTGCTTCTTTCTTCCTTTGCCTTTTAAAAGCAAAGCATGTGGGAGTGCAGGAAGAATACCTTCCAGTTTCTCAGGCATTATTTCCCTCAAGATTATTATGACAATACCCTGGCAGTATTTTTGGATATGTATATATATGCACCTTGAATTGAAAACACCAACAAAACCAAAACTAAAAACAGAATCTAAAACTCCAGGCACTTGTTAAATCTAAGCTAAATTCCCTGCTGGGCCTGTGTTGGGAAGAGAAACAGTGGAGCACTGCTCGGAGGGCAGCGCGACAGGGAAGCCACTTGGAGCTGTCACCTCTACCTGGGCAGGGAGGGGGAGACCTGAATATCTGCCTCTGCTTCATGCTGGGGGAAGGAGCTGCTGCTGGCAACAGTTCCAACATGCTTCTTACAGAGCTCTGTGCTTTTAAAAGCTCTGAGAGAGCAGCAGTGACGTGCAGCACAAGCAAGTTGCTGTACACTTGCTGTTCTGTCAAAAGGGCCCATCTGTGTCCTAAAAACCAAGATCTCTGGCTGTCTCTGTCATGGATCCTTTGGAATACCCTTCCAGGTGCTTCCTCTGGGAAGTTCAGGATATTCAGAGCGTCTAGGAAAAGTCACACTTATGTTCCATAGATTTCCTTTCCATCAGTCTTGATCTGCCCACAGATATTGTACCAAGCCTTGTGTCTTGACCCTTGCTGCCACTGAGTACCACTCTAGGAGATATTTTATTAAAAAAGCCTCTAAATCACATCTACAGGCATCATCATCATAATTATTATTATTATTATCATTATCATTATTATTATGATGATTATCAGTCGCAATAGGACACAAACGACACACTGAATGGCCCAAGGTAAAAAAAGAGAGAGTTTATTTCCAAACTCTAATATTTATAGAATTTCAAAAGTGACAGTGGATTGGAGGGTGAAACTGCCACCTCTTCAACCACACTGGTCAAATCAACAGCCCATCAATTCTCTCCTCCTCCAGAAAGGAATGCAAAACAATCATTATTTATATGAAAAGGTGCGTGAGAAACTCCATTACAAAAATGTAAACATCAGAAGCCTAGAAGAACTTAGAAGAACAGGGCGACCATTATTCTTATTCTTATTCTTATTCTTATTCTTATTCTTATTCTTATTCTTATTCTTATTCTTATTCTTATTCTTATTCTTATTCTTATTCTTATTCTTATTCTTATTCTTATTCTTATTCTTATTCTTATTCTTATTCTTATTCTTATTCTTATTCTTATTCTTAATGTGGTGCCACCATGTGCTCAGGCCCCAAGCTGGTAACCCTCAGTGCAGTGTGGACACAGGACCTCCTCTTGACCCCTCCATGTCATTTTTGTCATTTTTAGGGACTGTGAGTTGGGAAGAAGGTCCTGTCTTCCCCAAGTCCAGGTCTGAGGGGCTGCAGGGACACGTTGCTGTTGCAGAGAGAGGAGAGGGCCCAATTTGTGACCTCCCCACCCAGCATTTTGGGGGATTAGAGTCACTTGCTCCTTGGCAGTGCCCAACCACTGACTGTGAACATGGACAATCTTCTTTAAAGGTGTCCCCAGGCAGAAGAGCTCCATAAGGAGCCAGCAGCTGTGAGCTTTTGCTGTCAGTCCTGGAGGCAGATTACATTAATATGGGAGAATTTACTTTCTTGGACTCCTGCACAAGGGAGCTGGTTGCCTTCATTAGCTTTGAAAGTCAGAGCCCAGACTGGCAGTGCTGCTCTAAGAAGGAAATATGTAACAGAGGAAATGTGTTCAGTATGAAAATATTGAGTAGGTGGCTGTTGGGTTGATTGCTGAAAGCTGTTTTGCAGGCTCAGGTGCTTGGGTACAAAAGAGCCTTGGCTATTTGCCTGTCCCAAGGGTAAAAGTGTGGGGTCAGTTTAGTTAGAGCTAAGCTTTTTTAGCCATACAAGATTTTGCATCTGGCATTAGTGCACTGGCCCATACAGAAAAAGAACTGATTCTCATCCTGCTTTAAAATTCGGATCAATAAAAATTAAGCCCCTGCAGCAGTCTTCTGTTTTGTTTTCTTTTTACTTAGCTCTATTGAAAGGACTTAGAGGATTAATTTCTCATATGGCTTCTTTCTATTCAGGTGCAAATGAGCAGAACCAGTGACTGCATATCTTGAGTTCTTCATCATTTGAAGCTGAAGCATCAGAATTGGGAGTTTTTCTGGAAGCTGTGTTGGGACAGTCAGAAGCCTTGTGGTTATCATAAGAATGATGGGGAAACTGCTATGTCACCCATGTGGTTACAAGTTTAGGCCAGGCCAAACAGCCAAAATTTGCTTTATCTTGGACTCTCTCCAAGTTGTAATGAGAATTTTTTTCAGTCCTATCTCCTTGCTTTGATTTCAGTGGTGAATTTGTAAATCTGCAGGACCAGAAGGAGAATTACTGACAGTCTGTTCTGACCTCCTCCTCAATAAAGTTGATAATGTTTCCCAATCAAAACACTTACATGAACTAAGCCAAACCGTTATTTTGAAAAATAAAACTAAATAATCCTGTCTTCAGTTAGAAATTACCTAAAATGGCAAATCCACTAGTTTAAAACTTGGGAAATGAGTAGTCAATCCAAAATTTTAATATCCTTGGGATTTAAGCAGGTTTTTAAAGCTACTTTTTACAAGCCTACTTTCAAGGTTGGATAAAAAAAGCCTCACAACTCCCACCATGAAGTTCTGCTAGACTTACTATCTACTTTCAGTCTTCAAAGCCTGCGTGGGTGGTGATTGATGTAGATGTATTGCAGAGTGAATATCATTGTCAAAAATGTTAAAGCTCTTCGAATTTTCTGTTTCTATAGAAAAAATGAATCTACTCCTTTTCTTTGCCATGAAATGCTGAAGTTGGTGTTCAGTTGTGTTGTTTATGGAGACTGAGAATCCATACATGTTGTTTTGTTAAGTTTCGGTCTGATTCCCACACTAAATATGTTGTGTTTATTCCAGAACTGGAATAATAGTGTTCCTTGCTGAAAACAAATATGGATTCATATCTTGTTCATATATGTAAGATTATTTATAGATGCATTACTCACACATCTTTTTAATTTGTGTTTTAAATGTAACATTAAGTGCACATTTAAAATATGTAAGTGCTAATTCACCAGGAGAAATCCTTACCCCATTTTATTCTGCAAGACTGAAATTTATTGTCATTATTTTCCCTTACACCAAGTGGTGGAAGTTTTTATTCTCTACAAAGCAGTGGTAGGTGACACTTCATTTGAGGTGTTGCACCATTTTGTCACCTACTTTCATGGATCCTGAGGCTTACAGCCCTGTTTGTGGTTAGGCACCCACAGACACCTCCCAGGGACGTGGTCGGTGCCCTGATTACAAACAGAGCAGACAGAACCAGTGCAGAGTGAAGCAGCTTGTCTGGGATCACACAGGAGATCAAGAAGGGAGCTGGGAACAGGAGACAGTCATCCTGCCATGCCAGGCCAGGCTGGGAGACTTCTTGTGATGTACAAATCTGAGACTTAACAAAGAACTGACTAGCATCCTATTAAGCACAAAACTTTGCTGGCAAAGCAGTGAATCAGGTGGTCTCTGAGAGTGGCAGCTGAGCAACAATGTTATAATGATTAATTATTATCAAAGTGAAAAAAAACTCAGTTTAAATTAATATTGTTTTAACTGTTTAAATGCTGACCTTGCAGCAGTGACCATGAAAGTTCAGAGTATGAAGGTATAATTTTCAGAGTTATCTGCAGAGTTGTGTGGCTGATGATTGTTTTTCTTGCAAACCATTTTCTGTGCATATATGAGAGTATTGTTTGAGAAAATTTGGAGCATCACTTTACCAAATTCTCTGTGTACCACATGAAATATGTCAAAGCACAAAAATAGCTGCCACCAGAGCACTGCACCCATCCCTCCCTGTTTGGCTTGGGCTTTTGTGGGAAGTTAAGCTGCAACAACAACAGGCTCCACCTGTGGTTATCACTGCAGCTCATTTACCTGCAGGGAGACTGATAAACTTGGAAGAGCAGCATCTTTTTGTGCTCTTTGTCTTGACCTGAATGAGTCTCTACAAGTAATTAGTGAATTACCACAGCTTCAAAGAGAGAATTTTACTTACCCTGAAATATACCCTTTTTGAGAAAGGTATTTAAAAATGTATTTTTCTTGAAGCAGTGAATAAATTGAGAGAACCAGTATTTTGCTTTATCAGGATAGAAAATGGAGGATTTTCATAAACTAGGGATTCTAGAATCTGAATGGAAGTTACAAGAGAAACAACTGGGTATGAGGCAATCCTGGAGATTGCAGGTACTGGGGAAAAGAAGTGGCAAAGTCCATAGACTTTTGGGAAGAGAAATCACATAACTATTAGGTTTGACCTTGTATATTAAGCTGCGGAGGTGAAGGCAAGAGCTAGGCTTCTGAATTTCAATAGACCAAATTTCCCCAGAAGGAGGGAACTGATGGGCAGGAATAATTGGGTGATGCTGCTGCAGGGTCATCATGGAGGCGGGGAGGTCAGCCTGAAGGAAAGGCTGCAGCTGCTAATGGTTCAGCAGAACCTGTTCTTGCTGGAAATAAATATTTAGAGGGACTGCAATGACTCTGTCTAATGAAGAAATTATGCATGCAAACTATGAAAGAAAGCAAGGCTCATAAAGACTTTGGGTGGGTTGCGTGGAGATCAGTCAGAGACACAAAAGTGACTTAAAAGAAGGAGGAAAAGAGAAAATTTTCATACAGTCCATAAATTCAGTTAAAAATATTTTTTTTTACTCTGGAAATCTGGTCAGAAGAGGTGGTATGTAGATTGGTTACTGCATATTTAAACACAGATTGAAATGTGTTTGTTACAACCATACTTGCTAAGGAGTGTTTGAAACAAAGGGACAGGGAAATCTTGATTTTTCTTTCTCCTACTTGGAGTAGACAGCAAGGATCCTGGGAAAATGATTGTATATTCACATCATGCCATCATCTAAGTACATGGAAAATGTTTTTTAGGATGCTGAAGATTTGCCACCAAACTACAAGGGCTTTACATCACATCTCCAACAATCTTCAGCACTAACAAGGTACAGGTAAACTTTGGAGTTGCTCTGAAGCATCTTGTGTCCTTCTCTCTTCTCCTTTGTGATTTTTTTTCCTATGTTTTCTGTTTGATTTTGGTGTTTCCTGCAATGTGGTGTCATTGGGGGTGCTTCATTTTTAGTTTTGATCAACAAGCTTGTGACAACATCTTCTCCAAAGGAGGCTGTGTCCTCCATTAATATTGTAGTGTTTTGTTGTTTTACTGTACCAAACATTATCTGAGGGTTGTGGAGTGGATTTCAAAAGAATGAGATTTTAATGGTCACCAGAACTTGTGGGTTCTTCATTAAATACTTCATGAGGTGATTTGTGATTTATTCTTGAAAGGACCTTTGGAAGTCCAACTCCCTCCTCTAATCAAGGATGGGTTACTTCAGGTTGCTCAGGGCCTTGTTAAATACAGTTCCAAACATCTCCAAGTATGGAGACTCTAGTTTGGGCAGCTCATTTCAGAGTTTGACTAAACTCACAGAGAAAAGATTTTTTTATTTTCTTTATAATTTCTTTTCCTGTTTTTTTTTTTTTTTTTTTTTTTTTTTTTTTTTTTTGGAAGAGTTGGAGGAGGTGATTGTGGTTTATGCACCCAGTCTCTAGGTAGAATTACCACCCTGTCCATTTTTTCTTGTCATATCTCTGTGCACCTTTAAGAAATATCTAATATCTAGCAATAGATCCTGCTAATAACCAAACAAGATGTTTGTATTTCTGAACATTTTTACAGTGAGGAAATGGAGTCCTCCTTGAGGTCACCTGTAGTTTTAAGTGTGGAAACACCTAGAAATCTGGTCATGACCAGGCAGTTGTGGCAGTAACAACTTCTGCCTGGTTTATCTCTGTTTCACAGTATTTGGTATCACAGTTAAATTGTGTTATACATCAAGAACTTAGGTTAGAGAAATGCTAAAACAAAGCAAGGGTAAAATGTGTATGGGAACTTGGCCTTTCAAATGCATTTTTACTTCCCGCAATGGTGGCAACTGAGACAGCAGGATTTTATTCTATTTCAAGTCCCTCTTTGGCTTGTCAAATAATCCGGTATTTTCCAGATTTAAAGCATTTCAATTTTAAATCCATCAAAGTCCTTTTGAGTAAGAGGGTGCCTATGTACAATATCCAGTAGACATTGGTACATAATTCCAGTGTGCTCTTAAGAGTAAGTTATTAATTAGGCTAACATTAAATGCATGATTTAGACCTGATAAACTCTAAATGCAGAGATTTTTTTTTTTTTGTTTCTTAAAATTGCATTGTAGCTTGTAATTAGTGTCTTGGAGCAACTAAAGGATTTTCTGTTTTTCTCACCCTAAAATCAAATTTTTCTTCCAGTCTATTTATTTATAAGTAAAGCTTGATAAAAATATGGCATTTGCAGCCAGATTCTGGGGAAGACATGGGAAATAAGATACACATTTGGAAAAATCTCAAGAATGATTGCAGGTGTACAATTACACACAGGGAGATGTTGGAGGGATCTTAAGGCAGAGAAATAGCATCTGTGTGGGAAATTGTATCTATCTGGATGCATTCACTGTGGAATTGACTGCAAAGATAAGAAATTAAGGCAATCACTCTGTGTTCCTGGTGACAGCCATCATCAGTACCCTCCTTCCTCAAGCTGCTGAAGCAATAGTACTATTAGCAAAGCTTTTTTATTCATTTATTTTCACCATCATTTATTTGACCTGTTCTGGTTTTATTCTTAAGAGGAAACAAAGGAGATGGAATTTCAAAGATTCTTCTGTGGTAAGTGAGGGATGAGGCTGGGATAGAAATAAAGAAAAGAAACCAGGATAGAGAGTGTCAGGTTTCTCCACTGCTGGTGTGTTTTCCTATCTGCTTTCCCCTTGCTTTGCACAACAGCACAAAGGAATGTTGTTTTGTTGACTCTGGTTTGTAGTATTCATGTTCAGCTTCAAGTCTTCAGTGAAGTTCAGCTATTCTCTTAGTGCTCTATAAGCAGAATCTTGAAACTGAATTCCTTGAGTTTGTTCAGTGTGTTGCAACTGGCTGAAATATCCAAACATAATCCACTTCAAATAGATTTGTCTTCTTGTTGGTTAAAGCTGTACTAATCACAAGACAGGTGTTCAATGCTTTTTGAACCAGTATGAAATCAGAAGATTTGGAGTCAACACTTTGCTCTTTAGCCCTTTGCAGCCATCCCCAGTCACCTGGCTGACAACAAATTTTGCCCTCAAGTTTGCTGTGGGGGATGATTCCTTCACCAGTGCCTGTGGCAGGAATCTTCCAGCTGTAAAACATTGTGTTTTGCCTTCAGGAGAAGGGAACCTCCAGGTCTAAGTCTGCAGCCATCCTCAGGACTTGAAAGGGACACTTTTCCTCTTTCAAAGCTTTTCGTTGTGCTGTCCCACCTGAGGGAGGTTTTACGTGGTCCTAAGCCCCTTATTGCCGGGGTACCTGTGGCTAAGTCCCCAACTTCTGGGACTCAGGCTGGGCCCTTTCAGGGGGCTCCCCTGTTGGAGGAGACCCTCCTGGAGTGGTTTTGTGTCAGGAAAGAGAGATGCACTGTATCTTTTCAGTCTCCATGTTCTGGATTATTATTATCTTATCTAGAGTTTTGCATGCTGTCCACACTAGGCTCAGCATGCTGGAAAAGCATCACAAAAATGGCCAACAGTCTTTCATTACAACATCTTTTAAAGCTAATCTATCCAATTAAGAGCTGAAACCTAGATTAGGTTTCAGCTCTTAATTTGATAGATTAGCTTTAAAACTTTTTTAACCCAATAACTGATCCCTAAAAGACTGCAATGTGGATTTTTCCATCCAATTACAAAATGCCACCCAAACCCAAGAAGAAGAAAGAAGAAGAAGCATGAAGAAGAAACCCAGGATGACACCCTGTGCCGTCCATCTTGCATCCATCCACAACATACTAAAAATCCCAAAACCTAAATTTCCCACCTAAGTAATACACCTACACTACTCTCTACAATATACTTCACACTTTAGTGGATTCTAGTCTATCTTGAAGTTTAGGAAATTTTCTCCATGAATGAGGGTCAAAGTCTGTGCTCCCCCAGGGGTCAGGGCAGCCCAGAGCAGTATTAGAGAAATGTCCCCAGTGCCCTGGGGTTAGAGGTCTCTGGTGTTAGAAAGTCTCTTTATCCTAGCCCCAAGACTAAAGAAGAAGCCAAGATGCTTCTTTTCAAGGTTGTTTATTTTCTCTTATTTATTACATTCTTCCTCTGACCTGCTGAGATCTGTCTAGCAGGTCGGGTTGCGGCACTCTGGCAGCCCTCAGGGCGGTGTTATCTTTTTATAATAAAAACTATGTGCACTTTATTTACCATAATTTTCCAATACCTATCACCTATGTTACACAGTCTGTCTCTAATTTAAACCGATCAAAAAGTGTCACGATCACAGCAGAAGATGGAGGACAAGAAGACGAAGGAGAAAGACAGAACATGCCCAGATTCCTCCATCTTGCCTCCTGAGTCCCCATTCTAAAATCCCCAAAGTTCTACATTTTCACCCCGTGATAAATTCACAATCATTCTATTCAAATTCTTGTGGCTTGTAACTCTTCACACAAAGTTGGTAATTGTTTCCATGGGTTAAAATTGAAGGCATAGGTGTCTTTGACTCCATGCCAAGGTCTCTGAGCCCCCTTGCCAGGGTCTCGAGTCCTTCAGGGCAGCCAGAGGAATGTCCTGGGTTCCGACAGGTTTCCACACCTTATGAATATCAGCACAGGCAGCTGGGATGGTCTCACCCCTCAGAGCTGTTTTGTGAAGCAGCACTGACCTGCGCCAGCTGAGGATGTAACCAAGCTCTACCAAAGCCTCACCTCGAAGCCTCCTTGTTAGCACAGCAGCAAATGGACCCATTGCAATGAAATGTCCTCCTTCTCAAGTAAACATATGCTGAGGTTTGTGCTTTATCACTTTGAAATAAGATTTTCCCAACTTTGCTAATTAGCAGTGTTGCCCAAACAGAAAGAAACATATGGCTCGTGCCGTGCTGACTTGAAGGCTTTGGACTTTCACTGGAGAATAATTAAAGTGATTTTGATTTACTGGCGTGATGAAGTACGAGCCACTCTCGTTTGGCCTTATGTCTAGAAGCTCTGAGAAAGTGAGGCACTGTAGCAGGAGAGCTGTAATAATTAACACGAGCCAGATTGTTATTACTGGGAGAGCTTTGTTGCCGTTAACAATAATTTGTAATTATCAAGAGACTTTACATAATTCATGCTAAAATCTCACCTTTACCTGTCGCTGGAAGCTCGTGGTTGGTTCAACTTTTTTAGATTGAATGCTTGAGGGATTGCAAGGTTTCAATTGTACTTGGAATCATGTAGCTGGTTATAATGAAAAATCTCTCCTGTCAAATGAAATTCATTCTTTTATTTTTTACTGATAAGACCAAGGAACATGCTGTCCACTGCCGGCTTTGGGAGGTACATATTTATCTCCATGTTTTCTTTTTGAAAACCGATGTGCATGGGAAGTGCATATTTCTTCACTGAAAAAGTGAAAAAATTCAGTACTAAAATTTTCGCTAAGATATTCAAAACCAGGTCAACATCTTCCCTGGAAATCAGAAAAGAAGAGATTCTGATGTACATAAAAACTCAGCTTCCTCGTAGGAACAAATTAAGGAAGAATTTTTGCCAGCATGGATAATTCACTCTGTGCTCCTGGTGCTCACCATGAACTGGAAATAAGTGAGCTTATTTGCCCATTATTGTAAATTTTACTCCTCAGATGGCTGTTTAACAAAAGGTGTGTCATCTCCTGCAGGTTACTTAATATGAACACAAATTCCTCTGAATAATTTGAAATTAAACTGTGTAATGTGGGTAGTGGATGTCATAAATACACACTGCTTATAAATATACACTTCTTAGAAAATGCAGAATAAATAACTGATGCCAAAACCTTTGTTCAGAGGCAAAGGGTGTGAAAACCATGAAACAGGAAGAGCGTGAGCTTCTTGAATGAGTGTCTTGCCAATTAATTTTCAAAATAGGGTTCTCTGGACTCTGTTTAATGTAAGCTTCTAGAGATGCTCCAAGGTGTCTGCATCTGAATCTGCACAAGTTGAAACTAAAGCCAAGCTGTGGTTTGGTTTGAATTCAGGATGAAATCTCAGGTGCTTGGCAGGCTCTGGTGAAGCTGAACAAGTGGAAGGATGCCTGGAACATCACGAACACTTGATCAGATACAGTCTGATGGTTCCTTTTGAAGGCCTCATCCTGCCCTAGAACTGAAATTCCTTTTTTTAAGTTTTGAATTTAAAATTTTTTGACTTTTTCTCTCAGGAAGTGCATCTGAATTGTGTCATCTGAGCTACAGAGCTTGCTTGATGCTATAAATGGGACTTTAGGAGTCTTTGGAAAGTTTTTAAACAACTGAATCTTTAAAGTTGATTTCTTTTAATTAATAGTAGAAGGTTTCTTGGCTTTAGATACTGAATCTTCTAAACTGGTGTAAAAAATCTTACATCATAAGTGGAAAACTGATTTTAGCTCTGTAAATCACTGAATGTTTCATGTGTCCCTTTCAGAAAACAGATGGAAATATGCACTTTTGGAATGTTCCTCTCTAATGCAGATGAGTGATTTCAAGTAATGTAGAACTGTACTTTTTTATTTTTTTGGAGGTAGAGGAAATATATCTAAGGTTTTCTTGTTTTATCTTACCAGGGCCAAATTCTGTGTTGGAAAGAGCTCCTTCTGTTTCCCTTGGCATAACCTACCATGCACAGATGTCACCTTCCTCCTTTTGACCAGATCACAGAACCCAGGGAAGGAATTTCTTCCCCATCCTTGCTGGCATCCTCAGCAGGCAGGTTCCTTAGGACTTTGATGTGAGACAGAAATGGAACAGGATTTTTCTGGGGTGGGATGCTTTGTGCTTGAGGAAGTTCAAGTTGATCTGAGCCTGAAGAGTCAAGAAAACTTGCATTTTGTATGGGCAGTTGCCTTGCAGCTCCCTGCTCTGGTGGGAGGGCGCTATAAAGACTTTGGTGCCGAAGTAATTTATGATTAGTTGAAAACTGTTGTGTTTCATTGCTCACACATGTTGTATTCCAGAAGAAACTGTAAAATTGATCTGAGGCCCATCCTAAGTGTGAATCTTTGTCTCTCTCTCAAAGTGCAAAGCTCTCTTTCAAAAATGTAATGCTGCGTGTGACGCAGGAGTTGCCATGGAAAAATACATTGAGCCAATCATTCATGATTTATTTATAGCAATTAGAATGCACATCCCAAGATCCAATAGTAACTTTGATTAAAAAAAAATCCAGACAAAGGATTGAAGCATGTAAATTGTTGGGAACACTTGTGAGTCTGTATGGTTAATACATTATTTAAAAAATTGATTATGTATGTTCCTGGACAGAGCTTTGAAGTATAAGTGCTGCTGATATTTGCTTCTATATTTCTGCTGCTGATAATGTTACTGCTGTTGTCCTATACTTACCATCTGTTCAGTGCCTATTTAATGGGTATAGTAGATAGCAGTTCAAAGTGAGATTTTTCTTCTAATCATCTCTTTTGGAAAACATTTGTGTAAAATTGAATGCTTTGGAGAAATCTGTACACCTGTATTTTGCTGGAAACACGGTACCCAAGATCCTTAGAGCTGGATACACTTGTCTGTGGTGCTTTAACTACTACAGGCAGTGAATGCCTCCCTCCTGATTGCTTCAAATTGTATTCAGTGAGAAGCCTTTTATTTGTCTATTTTGATTTGAACATTAACTGTATTTTGTTGTTGACTTTTTTGCAGGCAATTGCTGAAGTATTGAAAATTCTGATCTCCCACACATGGTGGGGGATCTCAACATCCAAAAATGGGATTCTTCATCCCTGGAAGTGTTCAAGGCCAGCTTGGATGGGATCCTGAGCTACTTGGCATAGTGGAAGGGGTCCCTGAAGCAGGGGTGATCTTTATGGTCCCTTTCAACCAAACCATTCCATGCTATCTGCTTTATTTTCAGGCAATTATAAAGATCAAACAACCAAAACAACAAGCTTTCAGGTTAAAGGATTGCTATTTCTCTAAAGAATGTGGACTCTTCAGGGTTTTCTTTTCTTATTTTTCTCCTCCAAGGACTTGTCTTATGGATACTTTGACTCTGTTAGCAGCTAAGGAACTTCTCTGGAGTTTATTGCCCTTGTCCTTCTATGATTATGTGGCTTGCTTGCTGAGTTTCATTTCAATTTGGCAGTTCGTGGAACTGTCAGCTCTCTTTGATGTATGTCTCCCTCAGAGGTTAAATCAATAGTGTTTTAAGCTTATCTCTTGCTCTCCATGAGGGCAATGCTGGAGGAATTGTGATTTTTAAGCTTTCATATTTTGCACTGACCATGTAATGTTGAGGAACAAAATCCACCTTAATGAAAATCTGAAAGCAATTAAAAAAAAAAGTAGCTGGTTTTAATTGACCTGGAGTTGATACGAGGAGAAAAAGCCTAAGTTCTCAGTGTTGTGAAGCTGGGTAGGCAAGAGGTTTTTCTGATCATACTTGTGCCTGTCTCATTCTGCATCAGTTTCATGGATCAATGGATTCCTGATGGGAAAGGCTGCCAAACACCTGCTGGAGCTCTTGGGCTTGTGCTGCTGGGCTTGCAATCAGTCAGGATTCCTGGGAGAGGCTCCTTCATCTGCTCCCAGCTGATCCTTCAGGTCTCCAGGTCCTCCTTTCAGAGGGCTTCATGCAACTGTGTGAGGAGTAAGGTGAGTTAGGGGATGAGAGAAGGGTTGTGGTGTTGTGAGTGTCCCCAGGATGAGGTGAGAGATGGGAATTTGACTCCATGTTCTCAGAAGGCTGATTTATTATTTTATTATATGATATGATATTATAATAAAAGAAATTATATACTAAAACTATAGAGAAAGGATACATCAGAAGGCTAAACAAGAATGATAATGAAAGCTTGTGACTGACTCCTTAGTCAGACTGATGATTGATCATTAATTAAAAACAATTCACATGGAACCAATCAAATATGCACCTGTTGTTAAACAATCTCCAGACCACATTCCCAAGCAATGAGATAATTATTGTTTTCATTCTTTTCTGAGGCCTATCAGCTTCCTAGGAGAAAATCCTGGGCAAAGAGGATTTTTCAGAAAATTTCATGGTGACAAAGGGCTTGGGTACCCAAGACAGAGGCTTCAGTAGGGAGCCTGGAACTGTCAGGAAGCCCTTCCACAAACGAGAGAGGCTGTCACAACTGTGCTGGCCACACCAGCAGCATGAGGCTTTGAGGATCTGCTCTGAGCTGCTGTTTGGGGCCACACGATGCACTCAGCTGGGTGAGGATCTCATCCCTCAGCTGCCTCCACATCCTTCCTTGATTTGGCCACAGGCCAGTAAAGAGCTGCTTATGAAGGGGTTTTGCTGTGTCATTTTGTGTGCCACAGGCTGTACCTCACTGTATGGGGGTTTCTCTGGTGTGAGCAATAATTTTGCAGCCACAGAGAGATTTAAAATCATTGTGGGGTTCTTCTGCAAGTAGCAATAGAGATCTGTATCTGTTCAGAGAACAAAACATTGACAGTGCTGAAGCTGAGTAGAAGTTATACCCTATATCCTGTCTGCAAAACTCTGGAACTTCACAGAGAAACAAGCTGACAACCAAGAGATTGCTTTTCCTGCTTTGCCACTGGGAATTACAACTCCAGCTGACTGGAAGCTTCCTTTGCCTGCAGGCTGTAAGTGTGGCAAACACTCTCCCATCTTTATTAGTGCAGCTTTCACCTCCAGTAATGTAGAGAAATGCCTGGGGTTGGGATGGCATTTTGAGCTGGGATTCATCAGCTGGTAGACATCTGCACTTCAAACAGATTTGTTGTTGAGGCTCTCTTCAAAGTGATGGAGAGAACTGGATATATTTAAGAAGTGATTTTTTCATACCTTGACAGCTCTCCAAAATCAGTCAGCTGTTTTGAGCCTTAGAAGTTTCTCCTTCTTCATTGGTGAGAAAGGAGTCTGGACAAACAACCTTTTCTTTGTCTATTTACATTTTGCTCAGTTAAATCCAAACATTGCAAGTTGTATTATTTATATAAGCAATATTTCAGTCAAAGGAGGCTAAAATCTCACAGAGGATAAGCTGTTCTCTGCTTGTCTCTTTTGTGACAAAATGTGCTGGCCACAGATTCTTGCCCTGAGTGAATTGCCCTTAACCTTTCTAGTGATACAGACACATGGCCTCGTGAATATTTGCAAGGATCAACTGGATGGCTGCTCAACTGTATTTTCCTAGACAAAAGCTGACAGGTTTTTGTTTCATTTTTTTGCCCTAGAGTGAATAATTTCCGAGGTGTAGCTGTCAGCTACCTGCTAAAGCTGAAGAAACAAGAAATGTGTTGGCCCAGCCATAGCAGCACAGGCCTCACTTGGATGCCTGAAGGCTCTGTCTCCAAATCAGCTCTGAGACCATCTGCAATTCCCATCCCTCCCATTTTAGGTTTATTAGGTTTTTTCCATGTGTCTTTCTAGTCATATATGACATGTTTAGGTTTAAAACTTCTGCAACCAAACTGTGTGTGCCCTCCTGTGAGAGGATGTTCTTGTGCTGTGGACGGCTGAGGCACATGGACGTTTCAGTGGCACTTTCCTGTCCTGGGGAGGGCACAGCACAGTTCTGCAGCCACCACCTCAGGGGTGGTGGTGCTTCTCTGCTGGTGTCCTGGTTTAGGGCAAATTTGGGAGAAAACCTCCAAAGGGGCCCCTCCAGAAAGCAAACCCACACAGCCCCTCCCTCCAACCGGTTCAGGAAGGAATCCTGGGAGAGAAGTGGAAAGAACCTGTTTATTTAACAGGCACAGCACCCCCAGCACACAAAATGAACAATACTGGGTGACACCACTCTGAAAAAGATGACAAATTCAGAAAGTCTCTCTGGGGGTGCTCGCTCTGTTCTCAGTCCCTCAGCGCTGGGGCAGCTGCTGCCCAGAGTAGGCCCCGCTGGGCCACAAGGTGCAAACTCTCGGGGTTTGCCAGGGCCCAGCCCCGAGCAGGCTCGAGTGGTGCCAAAAAAGGGAAAGGAAAAAAGTCCAGGAAAAAATTCAGACTGCTTAGCTAAACTAACTAATGAGCAGAAGCAAAAAGCAAGAGTAAAGCAGGAGCAAAGCAGAAGCAAGAGCAAAGAGAAAAGCCCAGCAAAAAGCAAGAGCAGCACCATGTCCTGCCCTGTCTGTGTGTCCTGCCAGCCATGGGGGAGCGGCTGATAACAAAACCAAAACAAAACTTTCACTCTTCAGAGCCAGCCTTGAAGGCACAGAACATAATATCCAGCATAAACAGAACACACGAATGGGGATATAAGCATCATAACGTCACCCTAGGACAGCTGGTCATGGGCAGAGGAAGAAAAATGCAAATTTAAATTGTGTTCTTACACTGGTGACATCAAGAGAGCTCAGATGTTTACTCTGGTATAAATGGCAGGTTAAATTGATAAATACTGCAAGATGTGTGATGGAGAGGGACTGTTCATTTCCCGGCTGGATTGGAAAATGCTGGTCAGCACTAGGGATGTACCTACTCCAAGGGATGCCCTAGAGTGCAGTGAGTGATGCTGAAAAGGCCTCCTTTCCCTGTGTGACAGCAGTCAGACTTGTGCCCTCTGAATCTCCTCTCAACTCATTTGTTCCACCCCTGCAAGACTGTCCTTGAGAGGTGAGACTGATGTAACTCTTTCTGTCCCAAATCAGTTCCCACTGATGACACCTGGAACAGGAGAGTAATTTCTGACAATGCTCAGTAGTGCCCCTCAGCATTTTTTCCCCACCCTAAATGTGTTCTTTGAAAATTACTGGGATATGAATGGTGAAGGCATTTTAATTTGTGTGGAAGGATTGTGCATGTGAAAAACAAATGTTAATATTTCATGAAGGGTTCATCTCCTAATGGCAGGAGGGTTTCCAAACCTGAGGCTATCACAGGGGTGCCAGTGTTGATGAGAACCAGCAGATTTATGATCTTCCTCCCCTCACTGGCAAACAAGGAATCATCAGAAATGAAGGCAGAAGTCTTGCAAAAGCTGATCTGGGAGGCAGAAATAAAGCTGTTGAGGAGCTGAGCTCATCCACACTGTGTCTGCTGGGAGGGCTCTCTAGTGAGCTGTGGCTAAGCGGTGATGGACAGATGCCAACCTCACACCCTCCATGGGCTGCACATGGAACATGGTCCTGCAGCACCCACAGCAACAGCTCAAATTCAAACAAACATGATTATATTCAAACAAACATGATTCTCTCTGTGATTCTGGTGTTCCCACAGCAGTTAGGAGACAGTCGGGATAGGCCTGATATGTTCTTGGAAGTATTTCAGAGCCCAGTATTCACCTCTCCTGGCAGCAATGCAGTGTCTGGCCACTACCACACTCCTGGGCAGCTGCCCAGAGCTTTGGCAGGGTTCAGCTGCCCGTTGTGGATTGAGTGATTCATGCCCTGGTGTTGGGAAGTGCTACTGACTCTGTGCCTGCTGTCTGTCCTGGCTGGGCCAGTCTGCAGAGCTGGGCACATTTGCTTAGCTCATAATTCTTTGATGCTGGATATTTTTTCATCAGTGCTGGAGTGACTCGTGATTTTTATTTATGGCACTGTAATCTTTGCCCAGTTAGCAGTGTGCAGATTTGGAAACATGCTCTGTTGGACAATTCTCTTCTCACTGCCAAAAGCCATTCCAAATCCTCCTGCGTGTCTGTTCTTAAAGATTTCTCCATCAGCAAGTGCCTGCTTCCTCCTCTTCTCTTTCTTCAGCTGGAAGCATGACATAATTTCATTCCTCTTTTTTCCAGATTGTAAAAGGGCTTGGCTTGAAAGAAAATTTAGGGAAGTTTTAGCTGAGTCTGGCCCAAGGGTTGAATTAATTTTGGAGCATGCAGTGCTATGGAGCCTAGAGCAGCAGCAATGAATGCCACTTGCCACCTGACCATGAGAGGAAACTAAAAGGCTCCAGCAAAAGAGCTGCTGCCACAATGTGTGCATTCCTCAAAATCACTGAGGGCAGACCAGTGCCCTGCTGAGTTTGATGTTTTCTCAAATTGGCAACTTCCTGCTATTTTTAAACAGTACAAGCATTTCAGGATGGTATGAGCCAAAGAGGTTGTCTGTATAAATTAAGATATCAAACAGCTCAAATATCTCTTCTAAGCTCACCTAGGTTTGAGTTAAAAGATGAAAATCTGGAAATAAACCCAGAGGCTTATTTTGTTTATTCAACAGCATCCCTTAGATCTTGGTTTATGACTCAGATTTCTATTCCATTCCATGCAAATCCTCAAGGTTGGCAGGAGTGTTGATCTGCTGGAGGGTAGGAAGGCAGAGGGATCTGGACAGGCTGGATCAGTGGAGTGACACCAAATGTATGAGACTCAACAAAACCAAGTGCCAGGTCATGCATTTGGATCACAACAACCCCAGGTACCACTGCAGGCTGTGGGAAGAGTGCTCAGTTTGTGCCAGGAGAGGTTTGGATTGGATATTGGGAAGAATTTCTTCCCTGAAGGGATGTCAAGCACTGGCACAGCCTGCCCAGGGTGAGTCACTACCCCTGGAAGTATTTAAAATAGTGTAGATGTGGCACTTGGGGACCTGGTGAAGTGATGGGCTTGGCTGTGCTGATTCAACTGCTGATTATCTTAAAGGTCTTTTCCTGTCCAAATGATTCTAAGATTCTGTGAGAAGAGAATCTCTTCTAAAAGAAGAGTCTCTCTTTTTAAAACTGTCTGCTATGTATGAAACTTTCTTCTGAGGCAGGAAAATAAATATTCTTATATGCTATAAAAAAAACCCTCAGCATTTGCTACGTCACCTCAAAATCTATCCCAATTCTGGATGTAAAACTGTGCAAGTTTCACTCTTTAAACCTGAGGTTTTAAGTAATCTCTAGGCTTGTAAATTCTACAAAAGAGTAAGTGAAGCTGGTGCAGTCTCTATGAACCTCTTCATTATTGGCTGATGAGGCAACCAAAAGGAGAGAACCATTGCTTCCCATTAGGAACCCATATTGGCTCGTGGGAATGTGAACCTAGAGAATCCCTGAGGGCCCAAACTGCAGCAAGTTCACATCACAAGCAGTGTAAATTGCAAGCTTGAGCACAGCTCTCTGCTGGAGCATTAACTCTTCCCCCCAGATGCTTTTTGTGGTTGAGGCTGAGTCACCGGCTGATGTGTGGGGCAGAAAGGAACACTGCACATCTAACCTCTCCTGCTAAACTGGAGAAGGAAATCTGTCTGCAAGCACAAATTCCTTTGTGTTGCTTTGCTGCACGGGGAGCAGGGGGGAAGGCTCATTGCCGGCCATGGGTAGGAGCTGAGCTTCATGAAGTGGATCACTCACTGCTGTGACATGACACAAAAAGAGCAATTTCTGCCCCAGATCCTCTATGGACTGAGCTGGGGCACTGGCTTTGTAAATTTTTGTAAATTCTTGTGGCTCCTTCCTGTAACCCTCACCAGGTGGTGCAGCACAGGGAGAGGGGCAGAGGCCCCAAGTTGTTCTCTGGAAGGCCTTGGGGAGCTTCTCTTGGTGGGAGGGAGCATGGTAGAAGGTGGAGTTTGAAATCATAACCTGACTTCTGGGTAGTTCAGGGCTTTTGATTAATCTGAGACATAAAAGGAGAGCAGTAATGTGAGTGGCATTGAAACTGAGGACAGATCATTTAGATTTGGTGAGATTGAGAAGTTGATCTGCACCTAAACTTTTTGTATCCTGTTTTTCCTCAAAAAAACCAGTCATAATACACTTTTCTTTGTTCTTGTCCACCTTTCACTTACCTTTATTTAAAAAGTTTTATGTCAAAAATACCTAATATAAGCATTTCCATTTAGTATAATGGAATATGCATAGCAGTTGCATTTCCTATTGGTGCTGCAATACCAGGAGTTTATTGCTCACAAAACCATTTTATTTTACGTCTCTATAGCAGTATAGAAAAATCAATGAACTTCTAATTAAAACTTAAAAAGAAATGTAGGCTAGTACTTTAATCCTAGATCAATTTGCTTTTATTTCATAACAGCATAAAAATTTATCTTCTGAGACTATTATTAACTACTTCAGCTTTTGGATACCCAGATACAACACTTTGGAAGGAATGCAATTAAATTATTTATTTCACATCCATCCTGAAAATTCATTAATAATAATAATATTAAGGGAGAGGACTTAAAACACTGATTTTGTACTGAAGGTGGGAAAACAGGCTCTAGATACAAAAAACATTTGTTGCATGAAGTTGTCTTCTCTGTGGAAATGTAAGTACCACATACTATTGGTGTGAGGTTTTGCTCAGGAATGTTGTGAATATTTGTGCAAGAACAAATAAATAGCAAAAGAGCACTTTTTTGGTCATTTAATTTTCAGAAGAAAAAAACAGAGATGCATTTAGTCGATATGGACTGGTGACAGACAAAGTTCACTGCTGGTGGTATTTACTCTGGGATGTTCTGCTACAGAAACCAAACTACTGCCTCTCCTCCACTGTACCAAGTTAGCTCTCAAAAACACAATTAGAAACAACTGCAAAGTGTAGAAATAACACCAATTGTACAGCTGTAAATAACCTTATCAGGCTTAAAAATACAGCACCTAAAACTGAAAGCAAAACCTTCACATCCCATTCCTGCCAAGTGTTTCTGTGTCTCGTTATTGGACAGAACACACCTTGCAGAGGTCCCATCCTCTGGTTTCCACCTCTTGCAGATGCTCATTTCTTCCCCAACCAGGAGACACGATATGGAAGAGCATCTAGAGGGAAAACACTATTCAATGGGTTTCTGTACTCAAAGGCAAGGTTTTGGAACCTTTCCTCTCTGTTAGTGAAATGTGTAATTATTAGAACTGTGGGACTCAACATGTTTTGAGATATTGTGCTCCTGCAACAAATCGACTGAGGGGCTCAAAACTTTTGGAGGAGTTATGTATGTACACACACTGCCAAGTGGCATCTATTGTGCAAGCTTAATTCTGTTTGAAAATGGAGGCAAGAATGGCAATGGTGACAGAAAGATGTTTTTCTTCCAAAAGAGATTGAATGAGGTTTGAATTTGACATAGGAAAATTAAATCACTGCTGGACTAAAGAAGACCTTACTGTCAAGAGCATAAGCTTTGGGACCATGTCTAGAGAAAAATTGGCAGTTTTTGTGAATTCCTGGTTTGTGTTAACAAAGCCAGTCTATAATAGTTGGATTGAACTCCTTTACAAGATGTGCTCTGTGGATGATATAAAACTCTTTGAGATCAGAGAAGGAACAGCATAGGATCCTTGTCCACTCACAAGCAGACAATGTGAGAGCTGCTGTATTCTTAAATTGATTTTCTAGCAAGCAAAAAGTAAAATGATTTCCTTTTTTTTATTAGAAACCTATTGAATCATAAAAGAACTTGTGCACTGCATTTAGAGGTGTAATAAGTTTAAGTTCCATTGGTGAGAAATTTCCTCCCCTCTTGTTATCTGACATGTCTGGTGATAACCTCTAGTTCTGTGCTGTCTGTGTCAGGATGATGAAATCAGATACTAAACTGCCTGGATCTGCTGTTATTAGAACTGAGATGATACAGATTCTGTGAGTAACACAAAGCTTCCATTTGACTTCCAAAGGCAGAGGATCAGATTTAGGAAGGAATGCAATGCTCTGCAAAGAAGGTCCCTTGCAGAGCTGGGAGGGGATGAAATGGATTTACCTATTATGTTTCCATGCTTGAGCATGGGAGGATCTGGGCTTAAATTCAGCTTTAAAAATCAGAGACTAGAGTTTTACCAGAAAGCTGCTCAGGATCTGATGTGAGCTCACAGTAGGCTCTTTGGTTCACCCATTGCCTCAATGCAGGAATTGTATAATATTGTATAATATTTAAGCCACTTTATATGGTTCACATAATAGCAACCACCATGCCAATAATAAAGTCCCTCTGGAGTCTGCCAAATAAAAATGCTATCCTTTTTTTGTAGAAACTTTCTGTGTTATAAATGATGGTTTATACATCAGAAAAGTAGTTTGAGAGGACTGCTGTCTCCAGCTCTGCTTTAGAGCGCTGGATCCAGAGCTTTTTAAACAATTTATAGTCCACTTTGACTGACTGTGCTTCTGGAATGGCCTTTCTGGCATGCCTCAGCATGGGATTGACAGAAGTAAAAACATCCTTTCCCCCCCCCCCCACAGATTTCAAATGCCTCAGAGCTGCTGATTGCAGCACAGCCTGGACAGCAGACATTTTTTCTGCATGTTGCTTCTGTGCAAGGTTTGTATTTGAAGTGGAAAGAGAAGACAGTAGCTTATACAGGTACAAAAAGCAGAAGTTTGCCCCTGTTTCTCTGCTGTGGGGGAGCAGTTACATTTATGTTTTATTTAACTGGTTCCCAGTAGCACTTCTGGCAGAGCCAGAAGTGTAAAAAACATGGTTCAGCAAGTGCAGTGAGCTTTGCTTTGCTGTCTGCCTTGTGCTCCTGCCCAGAGGGTTTCCTGAGAGTCAGTAGAGGTGGCACTAAGGACATTCCAGGTGTTTCTGGGAGGAGAAGTAGTTGCAGCTCCTGGGGTAAGCCAGAGTTAAACAGGGAGAGAAAATGCATAGGTGGCTTCAGAACAAGGGAAACAGCAGTGAAGCTGGGCACTACCGGGAGCACCCAGAGATGTGTCAGGCCACAAACCCAACTCCAGAGTCCTTGGGATACCCTGCATTCCCATGTTAGCATTGTGTCTGGATTGCAGCTTGGTAGTGGTCAGGATCTCTAGCTGGTCAGAGTGACCCTGAGAAAGGTTAGAAAGTCTCTTTTCCCAGCCCAGCGCTTGAAGACAGAGTCAGAGCTCTTCATTTCTCGGTCTCAGGGTTGTTTATTGTTCCTTATCTATAAAATTCTTTCTCCTGTCCAGCCGAGGTCAGCTCAGCAGGACAGTTCCAGGCACTCTGCCTGCCCCCAGGGTGGTGTTACGTCTTTATACTAAAAACTACATGTACAATGTTTACAGTAACTTCCCAATACCCATCACCTATGTTAGACTGTGAGCTTCTACTCTAAGCCAATCCAAAAGTGCCAACATCGCAGCAGAAGATGGAGGCCAAGAAGAAGAAGGAGAAAGGCTGGACATGCCCAGATCCCTCCATCTTGCCCCCTGAATCCCCATTCTAAAAACCCCAACAGCTACTTTTTCACCTCATAATAAATTCACTATCACTCTACTTAATTTGTCACAGCTTGCAGATCTTCATCTAAGGTTGTTAACTTGCTCCATGCCTCATAATCAAAACCACAGGGGCATTTTGGGCTGTGTGCCAGGTTCTCTGAGCCCCCTGGCAGGGTCTTGGCTGCTCAGGACAGCCAGAGGGATGTTCTGGGTCCTGACAGGTAGTCACATGCATTATCTTCACTTGGGTGCTCGGTGGGGTTGGAAGAGCAGGAGGAGTGCTGCAGCCAGCCTGACTCAGAGATTATTCCCCTGCAAGATGGCTCAGTCCTGTCAACCACTCCACTGGAGCCCTGCCTTGTCTCTGTGCACAGGGAGCAGGCAGAGGGGCTGCAGCTTGTTCAGGAGTGTCCCTGGCCCAGCTGAAAGCCCTGCAGCAAACCTTGGGGATGTACGTGCTGCTATTCAATGAGACCAGGCTGCCCCATTTCTGTAAGCCCCATATAAAAAGCAGGTTGCTGAAGGATGTTTCCTCCTCTCACTACTCTCTGCGTGGCTGATCCAGAAAAGGGTGGTTTTGTTGAGACTTGAGTCTTTCTGAAGGAAGGGGTGTGTGTGCATGTGTGGGGAGTAAAAAAAAGAAACATCAGCGCGTTCTGACAGAGTCGCGTCCCCACTTAACTTAATGACAGACACCCACCCACTTCACAGGGGTCAAGATTTCAGTATCCTGTGTGTGGGGGATCTGTCAGTAATGCTGTCCTTGTTACAGCAGTAGCTGAACTCCTGTTGGCATAGCAGGCTACAGGGAGCTGCCAGTTAGCAGCTCTGTCACTTACGCTCCCTTCATGCGAGTGTTCGTGTTTGATTGCTATCTTGATTATCCAAGAAGGCTTCATGTTCCTGGAATGTCCCTGGAGTTATCTTAGTGATGAAAGAAAATGAGGGAAGAGTCTCTCAAACTGGACAGTTAAAGTCTTGGGTCTCATCTTACATGAAGATCAGTCTTACCTCTGTCAACTCTCCTCTTCCCTCTCCTCTTAAACCCTGTAGGCACAGAGCCACCCCTGACTCATACTGAAATTCAAACCTTTCCAGGCTTGTCTGTGTATTAGGTAGAAGTCTTTTGGGCTCTAGCACACCAGAGGAAAATAAGCATGGGCTGAGAAATTGCTATTGTTAACCCTGGGAAAGAAAGAAAAAGATGGCAACAACAATTTAACACTGACTTCATACCCAATGAATTGAAACTCTAGAGCTGTCAAGGCTCTCTGGTCACTTCACTTTGCTCAAATAATTTTCTGAATATGTCTATTTAAACAAACCTCTGCAGAGGATGGTTTCACCTGTGCACAGGTGCTCTTTTATGACCGTACTCTTCAGAGCTTTGTTGGGTTTATTCCTTCCAGGACCTTCTTTTGCTTGGTGCTATACAGACAAAATTCCCTCTCAGAATTAGCAGTAGGGACTGGATCTAGCTCAAGAACAGTTAACCCTCCAAACAACTAGAAAATATAACATTTTTGAAGCACTGCATCCACTGTGGAAGCATTTGTTCCTCCAGCAGCGTCTCTCTAATGTCTGCATCCCTGTTGTGGTGGGCTGAGTTTGAGTTCTCACAAAAAAACAACAAAATCTCTCATGTTTCTCAAATACCTGATCTGTGCACTTCCTTCACAGCCTATTTTAAATACAATGCTGATTTCCTGAGACAATTTGCATCTATTTTCCTACTTTCTGGTCAAGGTCTTGATAAACTTCCAGATAAAATGTGCATGTTGGGACTCAAAGCTGTTCCTTTCCTGCTTACAGGGGGCTCTTGACTAAACTCCTGTGGCACTGCAAGCTTTACATGGACTCTATCCTTTTATTCTCCACACCTGTGCAACTTCTGGCATGGGTAAAATGTTCCCTATTTTACAGCTTCAGAGTGTTGCCCATAAAAAGGTTGTGATTCAAGCTAGAAATAGCAATTTGAAAACTTGCATTTCTTCAGTTGAAAAGTAATGCTGTTTTTGTTGTGAATGCTCTTCAGCTCTATAAATCTGTTTTAAAATCTGGAAAAACTGGAAAAGCTTTTCAGGCAGTGCTTTTTTAGGTCCTCCATGGGTTACATTTTGTCTTCCATGTTCTTACTTCTGCATTTCCTGTGGGTTTTTTTAACTTTGTATACATAGCAATGCCCCATGTCACTAAATTTGCCAAACATGATGTGCAAGTGGTGCAAAGGTTCCTTACCTCCTACTGAAGCTTTAGATCTGCCCTCTAAAGTCACCCTTTCTAGACTTATACAGGCCATTTCCAGTTAAAATCCCTTCCATGTTCTTTCCATTGGGCATCTCTGGCTGCACCTTGGACCAGGAGAACACTTCAGATTTCCCCCATGCTGGAGATGTCAGTATTGGCACTGCTGTCTGTGTATATTTGTTGAGGGTTCTCCCTGATCCTCCTTTGTGATATGCAAATTGTATGCAAATTATAGGTACTGATAGCAGTGTTTTGATCACAATAGTGTTGAAACTTGGGAGCGCATAGCTTTTCTTCATATGAAGAAGGGACCAGAAGCTGATTTTCCAGTTGTAACTTTGGCTTAATGTAGGGAAGCATGTGAAGAAGAGATTTTTTTCTTGAAATTTCATAATGTTAATTTTACTCACTGGAGGTTAGGATTTGTAATTTAAAACTGGCAAAATATTACATGAACAAACTATAGTTGTTTCTCTCAGGAAAGAGATTGATTTATAAGGAGAAACAAGAAGTTGTTCATAGCTCATTATTTTACCCCAAAATCTTGAAGAGGTAAAGAAAAGCAGGGACTTTAAATTGGTATGGCATGGAATACATGGCAAAAGTAAGTCCCCCTTGATGTAGCTAATGTCTGATAGATTAATTAATGCTAGATTGAGTAATTAGAGAACACAGTAAGAGAGAATATGAAGTGACAGGTCTGGAATTCAGGCATTTCTTCCAAAGGACTAACTTGTTTAATGTGGGATATTTTTAGACTAAATGAAGGATCTTGGTAATATACAAGATATTGTGCAATATTTTTTCATTATAGAATATTGCTGCAATTAAGTAAACATATTTTAATATTACTGTGACACAAACTAATTCACTAATCCTAACCAATTGACTACTCCATATCTGTCAGATTATATGCAAAATACATAGTTAATAAGTAAACATGAAGATGAAAAGGGGATTTTGGAGCTGTTTCTGAAGATGATGTGGCATCTTGCCTGCTGCTAATCATGTTTCTAACACAATGGGGTTTGGGCTGGAGTTAGTTTAAAAACAAATTCTTGTGAGGCTGATTAACTCAGTTTGTTTGGTTTATGTGAACACACTTCTGTAACAGCTTTGGTCCAATTTAACAGGCAAGGGGTTATCAGTCTGAGAAATAAGCTAATAAACTGAAGAAATAATTAGATCTTTCTAAGCAGACAGATGGCAGGGTCATGTCCTTTGATACCAAGAATGCCAACAAGCTTCTCTGGTTTTGCAATTAGATTGTTTCATCTGATAATTAAAAAAATACAGAAACAAATCTAAAAATAATAGCTGAAAAAACCCAAACAAAACAGATCATGGTATAAATCTCGGGTTTTTTTCCTTTATAGGTGATCTTTACTGTAGCAACATTTCTACCATGATCTAAAGCCCAATAAAACTATTAGTGGCATCCTAAGTATCAAGCCAGACAGAATACTGGCATGCTGTTAAAATAAATAAAAATAAAAAGGGAAAAAAAACTTCAGGGTTATGAAAGCTTCCTTCAAAAGCTAAACTGTTTAAGCTTGTCACTTTTAGGAACTAGGTCTGGTGTTGGAAGGCAGGGAGGAGAATATGGACTGGTTGAGAAAACGTGCAAACCACTAGAATAGCAGCGGAAAGACATTTGCATTTGTGCTGGATTTGGGTGTGGGGAGTTCATAAGAGGACACTGGCTGGGAGGGGGCCACAGGAAAATCCAGGGCAGCACTGCTATAAATGAGGAGGGGACAGGAAGGGTCCTGGCCACCTTGGTGTAATCAGAGTTGAGTACAAATTGGGTTGGAAAGGTCTGAGCAGTACCAAGAGGTGTTACCAATTTGGTTATTGCTGAATGGGTCATATCTTAGCCTTTTAAATGGGATATTGGCCATTTTCTTGCAAGTCATAGAACCATGGAACAGTTTGTGTTGGAAGGGACACCTTAAAGACCTGCTTGTTCCACCCCCCTGCCATGGGCAGGGACACCTTTCACTACACCAAGTTGCTTCAAGCCCCATCCAACCAGCCTGGAACACAGAGATGGGGCATTCACAGCTTCTCTGGGCAACCTCTTCCAGTATCTCACCACCCTCACAGTCAAGAATTTCTTCCTAATCTCTAATCAAACCCTGCCCTCTTTCAGTCTGAAGCCATTCCCCCTCATCCTGTCATTGCCTGCCTTTGCCAAAAGTCCCTCTCCTCTTCTTGTATCCCCTTTAGGTACTGACATGTGCTCTAAGGTCTCCCCAGAGCCTTCTTTTATCCAGAAAAAAAAAAAACAACTTTAAAAAAGGTTCAAAAGAGGAGGTTAAAACTGTAGTACTTAATTCACAGAGACCTCTTGGTCATTGGATGAGGTTCAGAAGGGAGTAAAAGGCTGCCACTGAGAAAGAAACATGGGAATGTTTAATTCTTCATAGCTGCCGTTTATAGCCATAAGAAACAATATTTAGGAGACTTCAAGCTCTTACAGACATGCAATAATGTGATTTTAGAGCTTTATGTACCAAACTGCACCTATTTACAGTCTTTGCCACGCTTTGTTCCCTACATAGTAGTAAATTTCTGTTTGTAGAACAGTTTATCAAACCTTTCAATCATTAAAATAATTCCCTACGTACCTCAGAAATGTTCTATAATGACTTTAAAGAAGCAGAAAATCTTTACTTTCTTAAAATAACTTGGAGTTATTTCAGGAAAGTAAAGAAGGCTTTGAGTTCAGTATTGCAGTCTGTGCCTTACTTTCACTGATTCTGCTATTGACTGGGTGTAATAGATTCACTTGAATTTTATCCAAATAGATTCAAACAGCAGACTGGCTGAAGACTCAGTCTTTTGTTTTACCAGAAATTACATAATTGGATCTCTCATTCTACTTATGGAATATGGGAAGTTATCTTTTTAATTGTTTTGGTCACTACTTTTCTCTGGAAAATAAGTATTTCAATGGATTTCACTCAGTTTAGCACAATGCCTCTTTCCATATCAGGTTTTGAAATATTAGTGGAGATTCTAAAATCTAGCTTTGGAGGGTTGTGGGTGACCACAAAGCCTGTTCCCTTTCTGGAAAGGCAGCATTTTTAAGCTCAATTCAGAGTTGATGGTAAGAGATGTGATCCTCTGAGGCTGCATCAGGACATCTGAGCTAGGTCTGTCTCTCTCTCTACAGGAATCTGTTTCTCTTCACTGACTGTGGATGAAGCTTGGGAACCTTTTCTCCTTGTGCTGACACAAGCCTTTGAGTAACTGCTGAAGACTTCATAACTTTTTTCCTCCTAATGAGGTCCATTAGTGCAATTTAAATCTCATTAAGCTAATTGTAGTCTGTTAGACTACACATCTCTGAAAATATGTTTAAAAAACATGAGGGATGTTTAACTCATCAGTGTGTTATATGAAGTACTCAATTAATATTCGAGTAAATTTCCCTTGCAGTTGTGCTTCTATCTGGAGCAGTTGGGCTGAGGGGATATGCACCATAAAACATCACTAAAGTATTGTGAAGTAATTGCCCTTTTCTATCAAATTCTGCCGTGTTCTTCCTGGAAAATTAACCCCTTAGAGTGGTGGAAAGATTAAATAGTGTTCTCGGAATATATTCCTTCAGGGGATGGGTCTATATATCCAAGTTTTGCCTTCTATCAAAATACAAATCCAAGTGCCCTGGCTTCTGGGATCCTTCCCAGATGCACTGACATGAATGTTGCTGTCTACCTGTAAATGAGAGATTTCCATTTCCATAAAATTGAGTTTCTTTAAGAGGTCTCCCAAAGCAGAGTCACCCCAAACCCCTGCTCAGCATAGGAAAAATCTTGGCTGCAGTCTAAGGCTATACCACAGAAATAGAAGTGCTGGCTCTCTTGTGTTAGAAGCTCTTTGACACATTCGTGTTACTGCAAAAACTTCTCAGGTCTTTGTTTCTCCAAAGACATGTCAGGCTCGAGCCTTGAGTGAATTCCTGCTGGGAAAGGTTGGATTTGCTGCCTGCAGGCAGCCAGATGTGGTGCAGGACCTGATTCTCACACCAGGGAGGGAAGTGGGGCCCTTCCAGAGATTTTTGCCAGCAATATGCTGGGTTTGGCAGGGCAGCCTCAGCCAGCCCTGTTGTTCCTGGGGAATGAAGCAAGCTCTCAGATCTCATTTCATGCAGGTTTTTGTAGGTCAGAGCTCACATGGCTCTGACTGGGAGTGTACTGGGGCTGGGTGTTCACAACTTTCCTTCGCCTGGTGAGGAACTGGCTTCTTCCCCCACCACCTTTTTCTTCTGGTGTGTGGCTGTGCTCTGTCCCACTGGGATCAGTACAAGAAGTCAATGTCCTCTAGAAATGGCAGTGGGTGTAGATCAGGTAAACAAGAGACACAAATAAGAATTGATGGGATTTTTTTTTCTCATATAAAACCAGATAGTCTTCAGTTTTTCATGTTGAAGTTATCACTTCCCCATCCCAGCTCACCTGCATTGACACAAACCTCTGCAAATGTTCATGGAGAACTCAGACCTTATAAACTTACTTAACTTCTTTCTTCCTTTCTTTTCTCTATGTTTTGTAGTCACTTGACTTCCCAGATCTGAATCTTGGCCAAGGATACAAATGCTCCTTGGGCTTGTACCCTATTGAGCTAGTGAAGTCTGTAAGGAATGGAAGCGGTGAGTTACAGGGAAGGATTTTGCCATCTGAGAAAGACCTGTGAGAGAAGGCTGTTCTAATTAGTAAAACTTGTGACTAAAGTAAGGATGGAGAAGGGAATGAGAAGAGAGGTTGCTGCAGCAACAAAAGCTGTGCTAGTGCTAAATGTGCTGATTATAAGCTTGAAGTCCTTGGAGAAAATGAATCCTAATGGCTTCTAGCTGACAAAAAGGGGTTTAGATGGAAAATTGAAGTGTAACATGTTTGGGTATGTGGAAGTGTTACTTGTGGCTTTCAAAGTGGGAGAGTCACTCTCCATTCTGCTTAGCAATGGGGGAAATTAATGTTGAATCTGGGGGTTGTAATAGGAGTAGAAATTGGAGAGCAATGAAGCTTCCAAAATCAGGATGATAGATTAGTGCAGTGCTTGGTATCAATTCTTGTAATGGTTGCTGAATTTCCAATGGAACAATAGCTATACAGTAGAGTTGTGTGTTTCCTGTAATGACACAAGACATGTGCAGCTGCTCTCTGGGTTGTGGGAACACTGAGAAATAGGGGTGGGAGGTGACCCCCACCACCCCTGATGTGGCTGGAGACCAAAGAGCAGTAACAGGAGGGTTACTGTCAGCCAAAGCTGTTTTCATTTTTAGCACTCCCCCTATTTCAAGAGCAAGGATTTTGTTGTTGTGGTTGTTTATTTAAATCATAAGATGCTCCTTGCATCATATCTTTCCAGAAAGGAGGAGTGAGAATAAACTATTGACAAAGTTGGTCATGTTCCTTGGTATGGTAGCAGAAAGCTTCACAAATGAGCTCCAATAAATGAAAAAAGCAATGAGGGGAAATATGGAGGGCATGGAGGAGAAACACCCTGAAAAGAAGGAGGAGAAACATCAAAGCAGTTCTAATCTGGGAAAACTCCATGACTTTAGGATCTAGTAAGGAGATCAGGCAAATGTTAGGGAGCTTTTTTTGCTCTTTGAATTTGTTTTCTTTTTTTCTTTTCTTCCAATGAGATATTTCATCTGGACAAAAATGGTATGTTGAGAACAATGAGGCTGGACTTAAGTTCAGGAGGTCAGGTCCTCATCAGATTTTCATCTTTCAGTCATAATTCAGAGGAGAACTGAAGACAAAAGAAATCTTTGTGAAATCTGTTTGAGAACACGCTGAGAGAAACATTGAACCATGTCTCCTATGATCCAATCAGGCATATCTTAGAAGCAATAATATTTCTCCACGGAGGTAGGAGTTGGTATGCAGATCTGCCTGCTCTCTCTTGACTTCCTGGCACTGAGCAGATGAGTCTCTGTCCTCATTGCTCTTCCTCTGACTTTACAACTCCTCGGTCATTCCCTAGAAAAGGGTTTTTAATTCGTGCACTCGTGTTCAGAGGGCAGAAATCAGGATAGACATATCAGCTGCTAAGTGCAGAAGGCTTCTCCCTGAATTTTGATTTCCCTGATGCTCTTTCCTGCAATCCCAGGACAGACCTGTGTCCAAGAGGGTGTCAGTTTGATATGTGTCCTCTTGCCTTCAGCAATGGTTGGCTTTGAGCATCCCTCGCTCAGCGCATCGAGGTGCGAACCTCGCGCAAAGTGTAACTGAGCAGTGAGAATTTTATCCTCTGAACAACTTTTCTAGGCACTTGCAGATCTTGCCATCACACTCGTGCCCTTTTAGCTTCTGGCCTCAAAATGCTGGGGCTCTGTCTGATGCAATGTTTGAGCTCAGCTGGGGCATTTCTGAGGCTTTGAAAAACGCGATTTGGGTTCTCTCTCAAATAACTTTCGTCTTTTACTGGTAGAGTTCTAAAGAAAAGCATCTTATCTAAAAGATACCCCACCTTGATTGAAAGAACTCAAATGCAAGAGTGAGTTCTGGCATATTTTACCTTGGACTGTGGCTAAACTCACCATACCTTTTGCTCATTTCTCTTTGAACTTCAGCTTCCAGTCTTTCCATCTTATTTTGCTCCACTCTCTGGCACTCAGCTGTATCTGAAATCTTGCCCCCAGAAGGATTAGAATCTGTGCAAAGTGCCAGTCTCTAAAGCAGACACTACGTAATGTGGTAAAACACAATAAGCAACCATTTATTAAAAAAAAAAAACACCAAAAAAGATACGTACATGTGCATCTCACTGCCTGATTTGAAATTTCCAGGTGATAAAAGGACCTGGCACAATGAGGATGTAGTTTTGTTCCTCTATTCCTGTTCTTTAATAATATGAGAATTTGAAAGGCATAAATATGCAAGAATTTTTTTCCCCAGTTATTTTTATATCACAAGGCATGATAAGAAAAGATACTTTAGGTGAGGTATTTTAATAATGGCCCTTTTTCAGTTGTTGATGATTGAAAAACAGCAGCAATAAGGTACAAAACCTGTCCATGAGGCAGCTTCTAAATAATTACTAGGTACAAGCTTTTCAATGCTATATTAAAACATTATTAAAGTTAGGGGAATAAAATCAGCAAGAGTTGTTTATCAGCTTGCTTATGTATCTGGAACAAGTTGAAACAGACTGTTAAGGGGTTTTCACAGCATGTGGGGAAAGTCTACAGTTTTTTCTTTGGGTGGATTGTCCATAGTGGAATTGCTTCAGCATAGCTCTGCAGAACTTTCCCTTCTTCTCTTCTTATGTGTCCTTGTCCCAAAAATCACAAGCAGAATGGGGCAGGCCTTCACAAAAGGGAAAAGGCTTTCTGGTGGGACCAGCTTTAAAGCACCATTATTCTGCAAAGGTTGCTTCTCTTCTAAGTAAATAAATAAATAATTTTGTCTGGTTGTTTGACTGCAGTAGCCCAGACTATAATGGATGTGAAAAAGAGGAAGCTCAGCTGGAGAGTGAGGAAATACTGGGAGGCAAGGTTTCATGGTTCCTCATGGTTTGGTGCATTTCCTATCCCATGATGAATATTCTATTTATTTAGGTTTAGAAAGCTGTAACACATTTAATGTACCTGAATATGTAAGTCAAGCAATCCAAAATTGAAGTATGGGAGACAAAATTAGATATAATGTGTGATAGATTTTATGTATTTCGGTATGTCTTCAATATTCTGTTCACATAATTGTGCTAAATAATCCTTAGAGTGACAGAAATTATACTTTTCAGTTCACATACACTGAGTAACCTGGTAAGTAACCTCCTGTTTCTCTCCATCTTCCTCCCTTTTCCTTTGGAAATCTGGACAGACAAAAGAACCTGGGAATGCTGCTATAATTAAATATGGGGTATGTAGTGCAGTGGCCTTATCTCCTTGGTCTCTCCCACAAGGAAGGCTCTGGGGTGGGATGTGTTTTTACAGAAAAGATGTGATTTTACCCTCATGACAGTTAGTTGCTCAGAGACGGCTCTAGACAGCTGATGCTCCCTCAGGACAGATGGACTGATGTCTCTTATCTCATGTTATTTGCAAAACCAACAGAGTAATTTGTTCATAATGATGTTTTTCTGATTGCTTAGCTGAGAACTAAGCCTTTCCCAATGGGAGCACATAGAATTGATTTGATCAACTGTTCCTTCTGAAATCCCGAGGAAGAGGAGAGGGTCAGTGCAGCACAGGCCAAGAAGGGCCATCCTTAGTGAATGAGTGTTTACACCTTGCATTATGGGCACAAATTGGATGGAAATTCTGTTTAAACATATGAAAAGACTTTTGCTGCAAGTGTGGTCAAAGAGTGAAACAGATTGCCCACAGGGTTGGTGAAATCTCCATCCTTGGAACTGTTCAAAACCTGACTGGGCACAGTCTGCTCTCCTTGGCTGTGTTCTGAGCAGGAGATTTCAACCAGGGCTTCCTTCCAGCCCCTGCCATGCTGTGATCAGAAACTCCCCCAAACCAGGAGTGGCCAGTGTGCTCTGTGTGCTGTTTCCAGTCTCATGCCCTGTGGGTAAAGAAAAGTGGAGTGAGCCAAACACAGCGTGCACAGATAACCCGCAAAATTATATATATTAAACATTTCTTTCTGCTGAATTCTCCTTTGTCTGTCCTTTAACTATCACTATTCAACCTTGAGCCCTACTTCCCAACATCCCAGTATGTTCCAGTGGCCCAGTGGCCCACTCCAAAGCCAGATGAAGTTTCTGTGCTGTTTCCTTCTGATTTTGGCAAAGAGGAATTCAGATCCTAATCTAGCTTTGTTCTCTGCTGGTGGCAAATCTGGATTGTAAAGGGGAGGTATTCTCCTCATTAATGACTGAGTCTCGTGCTGCTGCCTGGCTATTCTAAGAGAGGATCTGATGGAAACTGCTGTTCTGGGTCCCTCTAAAGGAAAAACCTGGGGGGAAACCTCAGTTTTGAGGCATTGATGGCACTGCTTGGGACACACATATTAATCTTGCTCCAAAGTGATTTGTCTGCAGAAAATACTGCTGTGCTGTGCTCCATGGAGCCTCACTGAGTGTGTGCATGCACACACACTTCCTGCCAGTCCATCCTCTCTGACTGGCAGCTATTTTTGCAGAGCTGCCTTCTGTTTTGTCTCCTGCTTTGCTGCCTTTGCTCACACACGTCTCTCACTGCTGCCATCCCTCCCTCTCATGGGCAGGGAGCTCTTCCCCCACTTGGAGCTGCTTTGCTTTTCATCCCACTCCACCATCCTCACCATCATGGGCACTGCTCTGGGAATTCTTTTCTTTGCCTTTTCATTTGGAAGGACAGATTTCCAGTTTATTATTGCCTATTTATTTTAATTCATACCCATGTGCCACATGTCTTTTTTTTTTTTCCCCCCCCCCACAGAAACTTCCTTTGCTGCAGCCTTTGTCTTACAGGCACTTGCAAGCTCTTTATTGATTTGTCTTGCCAGCTCTCCCCGCTCAGTCTCCATGCTGTCAGGTCTCTGGCTTTGTTTACTTCCTGCAGCTTTTCTCTCTTCACAGAAAGGTGAAGGCAGATATACCTGGGAGGCCTCTATTGTCAGCAAAAATGGACTTCCACTGAGGCCAGAAGTATAAATATCTTTCCTGTGATCTCATACAAAAAAATAAATTTAAACAAAGCCCTTTTATCTGTCTGCACCCACAAAAAGTGCAAAACCGCTCTACTAGTGTATTTTCTATAGCTTTATAAATAGACAGTTTCTTTCCTTTCCCTGCTTGCTCAGGGCAGCTGAATGAATACCATCCAGGGACATTTAGTGCCCTCCGCCCCCTCAGTAGACATGGCATTAAAAAGAAAACAAAAAAGATAAAAGGGTTTGATGTAAAATGACCATTTGCTTCAAAAGAGCATTGACTGAATAATAGATCAAGCTTCACTTTGGTGCAGTGTTTTTAATAAAGGATGTGCCTTTGCCCACATGTTTCTGCTCAGCATTAACTTGAGAGACTGAGATGTTTGAGTATTCTCTCTAATTTAATAATCAGTGGTTAATTCTCCTCTGGCCTCTTCTGATCCTTTTGCTAGCATGTATTGGCCACTAAAAATATGAAGCTGAGATTTAAATTGAACTCGAGCCTCCAAAGCTTTGATCAGCAGACTAGTTTGGGTTTCTTTGGCAGGAACTAAAAGGTGCTGGCATTCAAATTCCCATCTAGAGCAAAACCAGAAGGTGCTCCTGCAATCCCTGCAGTGACACTGCCTGGTTTTGGGGACACAGCTGAACTCTGTGGTAGGGGTAGGGCTGACTCAGCCATACTGAAGTTTTAACTTTAGGCTGTTTCATACTTTCCAGGGGGTTTGCCAGTGGTTTAAAATAGAGAATTTGAGGTTGTGCATCTTGGGTCCCAGTCCCATGTCATCACAGGTGACGTGTGACTTGTCCCCAGCCCCCTTGCACTGCAGGAGTGCTGCTCCTCCTGTCAGTGCCCACAGGGCCACTTTGGCTTTTTCTCTTTGTTCCTGTCCCATGGAAAATTCCTTCTTTCAGCCTCCATGTGAGACTTGGTGAAATTCTCATGCCCCCTTCACATAATGACCTCTTCTACTCCTGACACCATGAGTTGTGCTGCTCCAGGTGCTGTCCCAGCTGAGTTGGATCAATGGAAGTTCACCTTCTCAGGCTGAAGGCTGACACTGGTGGTTGCTCTAAACTGAAATTGCACTTCCATGGGCTAATTTCATTCTAAACCTCATTCTGGCTTTGCTGAAAGAGAAAAATAAGATCATTTGTAACCCATCTTGTGGTGATTTGCTGTGTGTTAGCCTTGACTTTATCAATATTACCTCAAAGACGTTGGGGACATTTGTTTGAACCTCTGTGAGATGAGAAAGGATAATTACAGATTTCCATCTGGTTAATTAAAATCAATCCCTGCTCTTAAGGAAAAACAAAACAAAACAAAAAACAAACAAAAAAACCCCGAACAAACAAACCCAAAACACCAAACTCAACATTTATGTTTTTGTAGTTTCATTGTGGCTATCTCTTCTCTACTTGCTGAGACCCGGATTCTTTAGAACATAAGATCAGGTTTATTTAAGGTCCCTGTTGCTCTCTATGGAAATTTTGCGATTTACATGAAGGACAGTAAATTCAAATCATCACCATCAGTATAAATAGTTAAACCCCTATTGCTCTCATCCAAATTCAAATTTCTTGCTGATAATTTGAGCAGTACACTGGCTTTGATAAATTCCTTTCCCCACATTATTTTATCATCATAATTATTTGCTGTTCTGCTTTGAATCTGCAAATTATCTCATACAGTCATATTTACATATGCAATGATTTATTGTCTTGTCAACAGCAAAATAAATAAAACAGTTTGTCAGAGATTATCCCTGACTTTTGGGCAGAGCTGCAATAAATAAATAAACAAATACCTAGGTGATAGATTTTTAGAAGGGATAAGTATGAAGCAAGTTTGAGGTGCAACACTTTAGCAAATACACATCTGTGGAAGTTTTGTCTGAAGGCTGACTCCGAGGTCATATTCAGATTAGAGATGGAATTCCAATAGGTTTTTCATTTTGCAACATGTGCTGCTAAAATATTCCTCTGCAAAAGGAGCAAACACAGCCTTTGAGCTGGAGCATTTGTAGCTTAGTCAATAAACCTGTCTGAAAGACGCAGTGGATGAAGGTCCATCAATCACATTTTATGATTATGATAGCAATGTGGCAAAGGAGTAATGTACCAAATAAGTGTTGAAATTGATGTCTGTAGCTTTTATAGGTTATAAAGAATAAAAGCTTGGGAGATGTATTTTTAGTATTGTTGGTAAATTACTTGGGTATTTTGATTGTAAATATTATAAAATTAGATGTAGAATTATTGGCATGCATTTTTATTTCCAAGAATGTGTAAAAAATGCTGATTGAGAAGACCACCAACCACATGTAGAATAAAAATCCACACATAGGCATATTTATACAAAATTGTCTTAGAGCTTTTCTCATGGTTTCTACAATTTTTAAATTATTTCCCTACATTTACTGATAACCCAAACTTTTGGTTAAAAATAATTTTAATGAGATCAGTTAAGTATCTGAGAGTCTCATCTGAAATTACCAAGGTAAAAAATTAACAAAACAAATTTTACTTGCCCTTCATTTTGAAGCTGACCCATGAACCTCCACAGCACCTTCAAGATTTGGTGACAAATCAGTACACTCTATTTACTGAACAATAAATAATGCATGAGCAGTCAGCACCCTGACAGAAGTTGAGAAAGACTGTTGCAGAAATGTAACTGTAAAAAAAACTGAATTAAAATATGATGGTGGAAGTGATTTGTGAAACGGAAATGGGTCAACAATGTCAAATTACCAATTTCTTCTGAATGACTCACCCAGCCATAGTACTTATAGTAGTGTGCAGTCAGCAAGAAGGAACTGGGACAAGAACTGTGGATTTCCTTCCTTTTTCCCTCACATTGACCTAAAATTCAAACTATATCAAGGCCTTGTCCTAAAACAAGGTGTATCTTAATACCTCTCCTAAATTTGTCCATCCTCTCTTCCGTGCCCCAAAATCTAGTAGCAGCCTTCAGGTCAGCAACACCTTTTCTGTAACTTCATGTGAGAACGTGAAGATTTCCCTACCTGAGCAGAGCCAGGTTTGGTCCCTGCAGTGGTGAAAGTCTCTTGTGAGGAATTATGGAACAGGCAGGGCCTCTCCTTGCTGGGCTGGAGTTCTGGGTGTGCCAACCCCATGGCCAGGGTGTTTCTGAAGATGCCATCAAATGTCAGGTAGGCTGGGAAAGACCTCTGGGATGATCAAGTCCATCCTTTGACTGATCCCCAGCTTGCCAAGCAGAGAACAGCACCAAGTGCCACATCCAGCATCTCCTTAAACACCTGCAGGGATGGGGACCTTGGACTAAAGGAGGTGGTAAAACCATCATGACAAAAATCCTCCTCTAGACATGTCTCAAACAGACTTTAGATGACCCACCCTAGATATCAAACAGCCTGTGGATGTACCCAGGTGCCATCAAATCTCAGCTCACCTTCAGGACTGGCAGGAGCTTGGTCTGCAAAGAGGAAGCTGGGCTCTGTGGAGTCCTGCCTGGAATGGGAAGACCAAACAAAATATACAAATTGTCAGTGCCCCTGGAGTCATCTGCTCCAGCCTGCACACTGCTTCCAGCCCAGAGCTGCCCTGTGGCTGAAAGGATGAGGAGATCTGGCTGGTGACACGTTGTGTTCTGCTGTCCCAACGTGGCCTCAGAGCTCCTCAGCTCCCCTTCAGCCTTCTGTGGAATGCAAACATCTCTGTCTCTCCCAAACTTGTGGGGTGTTGCCCATGGTGACCTTGGCAGGTCCTGGAACCCTCTGCCTTTCAAGGTGAATTAATGATTCTCAGGTACCTGGAATATGGGTGAGTATGAGATTTTTCTCTGTGCTTCTTCTTCTTCTGCTAAGGGTCCTTTGATCTTTCAGGCTAGGAAGCCTTACTCTAATAAGCCAAGGTTTGTTCGTTTTGCTGAAGAAACATCAAAGAAGGTAAAGACCTCTTGGGTTGTGCAAGAAATAACTAGACATGATCCTAACCTTGTATATATGCAATGGCTGATCTGTTTGTCTGGAAGGAATCAACACAGACTCATCACACTTAGAGAAGTGAACAAAAGCAGAGCAGAATTATTGAAAGCAGCAAACCTCAAGCTGTGTATCAGGTGAATCAATTCAAGGGAGCTGCAGCGAGAAACTCAGCGTGAGGTTTTTTTAAGTCTTTATGTGCAAGTTGCTGCACTACAATGTCTTCTCCCAGCCTGCAATACTTAAAAAATTACTATAGATTTCTTGTAAATCAGCTCTAATAACAGTCGTTGAAGGACTCTTTGCCAGCCTTTTTGCTTGGTGTTGGAAGTAATCAACTCTGTGTAAAGTAATGTTCGTGGAATGCAACGCTCCCCTGGGGAATGATTTGTCTTGCCACATTGCCTTGCCCATACCCTGCAGGTATACTTCCCTTAGCTGTGATTGCTTTGCAAATAAGGATATTTGCTTTCACGTAACTGCTTAAATGCTGCTGTAAATATGATCCTGGGGTGGTTGTTCATTCAGCTTTTAGTCTGAAAGAGTGTTATAGCACCAAGTGAGCTGCTGGAATAAGTCCTTCTGGCCCTTACCTGCAGTGGCAGATGTGGGAAAGGATTAGAGAATATTAACTTTTCTCTTTAACTTGCACATGGGGTGAGAAAGGATATCTGCTTTAGTTTTGAAATGCCTTTGCTGTTGGGCAGAGCTATTTGCACCCTGACTTGCTCTAGTGCACTCCTGGAAGGTATCCTGGAGAACCATGGACTTCCCACCTTTTCAGGCACAGGAATGGGCAGCAGTGAACTGAACTGAGCTCATGGTAAAACACTTTTGCTTGCTGTGTGAGGTGTGAATGTTCCATGGTCTTGTTTGAATGGCAGCACCTTGCAGTCACCACTGGAGCTGAGCCTTGCTGAGTTCTGCAAAGGAACAAAAGTGGAGTGATAATTTCCATTTACTGCTGAAGAAGCTGAGATCTCTGTCGGATCCAGGTAATTTCTGTGAGGTTGTGCAGCCCATACACTGCTGAACTGTGACTTAAATTAGAGATTCCAGCAGTGTCTGGTTCTCTTGACACAAATGAAGGTCTCTCACCATTCTTGTCAGGAGATTTTCTAGTGCACAGAGCAGAGCTACCACACTGAAGACTCTTTCTCCTGGACCACCCACACTTTTTCCCAGGTGTGCATGATCTGTTTCTGAGGAATATGGAGCACAGCTTCTGCCTGCCACCTCTGTGCTCTGCTCTCCCTGCTTGTGAAGGGGTGAGCCTTGAGCAGAGCCAAGTCCTTGCTGCTTTTTCTCAGTGTGGCCATCTGTGATGCTCAGTACATAAACAAGGGGAAAACTTGGTGTCTGGTGGTGATTTCCAGAAAAAATGTGGTTTCTGTCCCATTTCTGAAGGAAAGAAACCTGAGGTCAGTCCTTATACAGGGCTTGTGCCCAAATTGCAGGGTACCCCACAGCCACTTCCCTGCCCAAACCTTTTTCAAGTGTTCTGGAATGTAATATCATGTCCTGATAACTGTTTCACTCAGCAAAACTGCAGCCTGTGTTAGCCTGTGAATAACAACCCTTGTCATTATTGGCAATTAATTATGTCCTGTGTTTACCAGAATCCCTTACAAATATTGCTCACCTACCTTTTGTCAATGCATGTACTGTGCTCTAGAAGCCCTGATGCATTAAGTTCAGAGGAGATTGGTTCACATTTCAAGGTAAGGAAATATTGGTTCTGCTCTTTAGAGTTAAAGCCTCCAGGGATCTGAAAACTCTTCCCTTGAGTTTACAGAACTTTATCATTCTCTATCCTCAGCATCCATCCTGCACATACAATATTCAGAGACCTTCCTGCAAGAATACCCAGCTCTGCCAGCATATTTGGGCATTCCCTTTCTCTTGAGAAGTTCTACTTCACATGAAAAAATTAAATGCACTTGGAAGCATAAAATGAGAGCCATGGAAATGGACACTGTGAGCCAGTAACAGTTTTGTATTTTTTATATTAGAGTATTTATATTAATACATATTTGTATATTCACATATACATTTACATATATATGTGAAAATATATTTTAATCAAATCCAGAAAATGCACTCATTCCCAAAAGCCATTTAAATGCTGCCTGTTCCTGCTGCTAATTTAGCAGGGATGAGATGGCTGTCTTCCAAATGCTAAAGAAAAGGACTTTATAAACTGGAAATTCTGGGTCCTTAGTAGGAGACACAACCTTGTAGGACTTCCGCTTTGAACATGGTTGTAGGTTTTCAGTGAAATATCTTTGTTTCTCCACAATACAGGAATTCCATTTGGGGTTTTATCTGGTGTGGGGCTGTACCGGAGCAGGGTTGCACACACACCAAGGGATCAGGGCAGAGTGGGAAGGAGGTTTCAGCATGGAAATTTGGGGTATTTGTCACCTGAGTAGCAAAAACCCTCCACCAAGCCCAAATATCACAGCAGGCTATTGTTAAGAGTTCCAGCCAGTGGCAAACCCATCAAAGCAGTGCAGAGGTGTACACGCTGTGTATCTCTTGTGTATCTCAGTTGTATTAAAGATTGATTGAGCTGCACCAGCCTATCTTAGCAGTCATCTGACTTGGTGCACTCTAAAACCAATATGAGCCTGTAAACCTATTTAACCTTCCCATCTGGGAATGCATTTTGTTGAAGATGGCAGCCTGATGTTCATTAAAATTAAAGACAGAAAATAATATTAGATAATGCAGTGCTTTTCCCTTGGCAACATAGGGCTGGCACTTCCATTGATGTTCCAGTTTGACCCTTTGTGTTGTTTTGTGAAGATTTATTTTCATATTATTTGGGATATTTTCTCTCCTTGCTCCCCATACTACTTATGCATTGCCATCACCCAGTTTGTCTTTCCCCATTCAGATATTTTTAGGAGGACAGAATACCTAAATAGAAGAGTTTTCCAGCTATTGGCCTCTCTTTTAGCGCATGTCAATTGTCAGTAGAGACCACTGGACTTGCTGTAAGACAAAGAAGAAGAAAGGAGATGCAGCTGTCAAGGTATAAAAAATGTTTCTTTCATGATGGGGATCACTGTGGCTGTTTGGGTCAAAAAAAAAAACCATAATGCTAATTTTGTAGATGTTATATGCTGGTTATAGCTACAGAGTATCTTCCCAGTGTTGTGTTGGATTAGTAACTACAGGATTTTTCAATTTAGCTCATGTCTGGCTTACCTCAACTTCTGGAATTGGGCTGATTTCTCTTGAAAAGTAAGAACTGGGAATGAATAGCAGTTTTTAAAATGTTGAAGGTGAAGATAGCACTCACAAAGCTGTAGCCTCAGGACTAGAGCAGCTACAGATTCAGAAAGGCAATATTTCACTATTAACATGTATAGACCCTGTGCAGAACAGCAGGATTATGATAATGGAACAAATGTGTGCCGGGTGTTCAGCTGTCTGAGGTCACTGCTGTTCCAGCAATGCTGCTGATGTGCAACATAAAAGAAAGAGTGCTCTGGGTTTTTTGTTCTTTGTGGAGAATTGTTGCTAAGCAATTGGGAAAACAGTAAGGCAAAAGATATGAAAGCATAATTCACTTTGTAAACAATAAAGATCCTTACAATTTTGGAAGAAACTGCAGCAATAATACATAACATCAGAAAGGAGAAGTTCTACAGAACATCAATAGAACATTATTCAGGCTCTTTTTTTTTAAGAGTGCCAGAAGACTGACGACTTGATGCTGATGTGGAATTGAGTTACCATCACTGATATCCATCATTTCCCTACCATGGTTCACAGAACTAAAACCACAATGAAGTTAGACAGCAATGCACATGCACACACTCACAGTGCAGATATATTTCACCAGTGTAACTTTATCATATCAAAACTCATGACAAGTTTGAAGGTGAGGGAATTTTTTTTCACATTAATATGGCTTTGTACAGTTATTTCTTTACAGATGGTTTTGCATTGTTTCATTTTGTTTTTCAAGGGTGCCAATAAACATCTGTATTGCAGTGGCTTTTGTGTATGAATCAGTAGAGAAATCCCTGATTTCACAAAGACAGCAGAAAATTTCCTGATCCTAGCAAAGGCAATGTCTTGTTTATCACTTTTCCATAAGTGTTGACTCCCTGGTTGGGCATTTCCAGGTCAGCACCTACCTGGGTGTTCTGCAGCATTATTCCCTGTATCAATCCTTGTCTGATTAAACTGATGCTGCCCTTTTGAAATCAATGTAGTTCAGCCATTTTACATTTCCTGAGAATCTGTTCTAATTTGGAAATACGTCCTTTTCTGTCAGCTGGAGTTTTCATCTGGCTTGGAGGTGAGTTTGAAGGCTGCAATGTACTTTTATCTTTTAAATCAGTTGCCAATACATTAAGGAAGGATGGCATAATCTGTTCTCCTGTCATCTTTATGAAAAACATCCAGCCTTTTCTTTGAAACTCCCAAAACTGGGAGTCCACAACTGCTCAATTCTCCTGGGTACTTTCTGAGAGCTTGCTCAAGCCAGCTTCATTTCTCTGTGTTTTGCACAGAGAGATGAGGGAAGATCACACATCTGGGCCTGTGAAATTTTGCACAGAAACTTTATTCCTGCCTGTGGTTGTTGTTTTTCACTAGAAACTATTCTCCTTCAGCAAATTTAGGGGAGAAAACCCCAACATTCATTTTTAAGTGTGGACTCTGGCATCCTCACCTGAGCCAGCCCATGCTGTGCTGCTGCCTTTGCTTTTGCCCTGGTCCTCTGATGGCTTGCTCCAGCCTTTGGGATGGGATGGGATGAGGGATGCTGGACTTTTCCAAGCTGTGTCCCCTTTGCCTTCACCACAAAGGAGACCTGGAACATGATTGTAAATCCCCAAATGAGTGACATTTAATGCTGCCAGGAAAGCAGCATAAGTGGGAGTCTGGTGATAAACCTTTAATTAAAGGCCTGAAATTAAATTCTAACAAGTTGCCATGTAGCTTTATGATCCTTTGAAACCAATGGCCCAAATCCTGTTGATTACAGTGCATCCAGGCTTTCTCCTGAGCTCTTTGTGCTGTACTCACACCCTCAGAAATGCTCAGGGTGTCACAGTGTCTGTTCATTTGGTGAAGAGCCTTCCAAGTTCAGAAGGAGACAGAACAAAAAGTACTGTGGGTTTTGGCCACCTACAGACAATGTGAATGTTTGGTTTTTGAAGTTTCACTTTGGGTTTTATATTTTCATTAAACAGCAGCAATTCAGATGTTTTTATTCTACACAACTCTGGTAATATAAAGAGTTTGATACATAGGTGAACTCATCCATAACAAATTACATGGAAACTATGGAAACACTCTGCTTAATGGAGTACAAGGTCAGGCTGTCTCATACTAAAAAATTAATCATTCCTCTGTGGTTTTTTTCACCAGGATTTCTTGGGAGGTGGGGAAAAGAGATTCAGATCAGTAGGACATGGGAAGACTAAATAGTGGAATTGATTAGACCTAGCTGAATTAATCATTGAGAACAAGTTGACTCACAAATTTATTTTTTTCTCTTATTTTGTTTGCTTCCCCTTGTGTGAGAGGAAGTGTTAATTTCTGCAAGTATTGATCAAATTATTTACCTGAATGCATTCTGGAGCACTGACAGATGCCTTTATGTCCTCTAGGATCCTTTGGCCTTTCTTGCTCTTCAGTGGCTTTGCTGGTGGTGGTTCAAACAGGCCCCCCTGCTATAGAAAGCCAAAACATTTTCAGGACATGAGACATGGATTTTTCCAGTTTCCATTAAGTCTGACTGCAGGAAGGTTGGTTCTGTACTGGGTGTTTTGATTAATCCCCAAATGAAATTTTATATTTGCCTTTGTGGCAGCAATTTTCTCCTCTTTTCCATGTAGACCTCCTGTCCAAGACAGGTTTGTCCAGCACTGTGAGTGACCAGCAGAACAAAGATAACTTTTCATGGAATTTATCTTAGGATAAATTCCTTATTCCTTATCTTGGAATTTGCGGTTTGAGTATTTGATAAGACCTCCAGTTTCCTCCCCCCGCTCCTTCAGTGTTTTCAGATTGTGATAGAAGTAGAACCATTCTTTTAAAACTGAGATAATTCAAATGTTTGCAATTCCATTTAGCGTGTAAACCCCTGCACATTTAGACTCACAGCATACAAAAATTATTTCTGACGAGAGGTTGCATATCAGTCTTTCCCTGGAGCTGAATGTGATACAGCCAGGCCTGTATAAAAGAATCCTGAATTCTAGATGGGGAGGGGCTTCATGGATTCCAGGAACTGGAGAAATGAGCTGCCAAATATGCAAGCCTGTCACCCTTAGTCTAATTTTATTTAATGGAAATACTTCATGGAACTGAACCAGGTAGTTTGACCTCAATGGGATTTTAGCATATGCTTGAATGTTCTGCTGATTCTGGGCTCAAAAATCTAGTTAATTTTTATCATTCTGATGAAACAGTGCATTCACAACTGCAGTTTTCTATAGAGGTGAGCTGTTTATAATGATATTTTCTTTTGAGAGGAGATAAGGGAAGAAGGGATGGAGACTCCACTGCCAGTATTTAGGACTCTGGCTGGGCTGGCAGGAGAAAACTCTACAGTGCTGTGCCCTGCCTGTGTCAGAGACCTGATGTTTGAGGAACTTGGCTGTGAACCAGACAGGCTCAGGGTGCTGAACCTCAATCTTTTCCATCCTCCCCATCCATTTGTGCAGAGGAGGAGAAATCACATCTCTATTTCTGTGGCTACGTTTCCATTCAGAAAATTTCCCTAAAAACCTTTTTGTGTTCTACCTTTCTGGCTTTCTTGTTGATTTTCAACTATTCTTTCTGTACGATTTGAAGTATTCTGCTTCAAGTTCTTCTAAAACTTGACATTTCTCAGTTTTTCCTTTACTTATTTCTTTCATTCTTTCATCACATAGGAAAGACTCGCACAAACCCAGCTGAGACCTCTGGGGTCATCTCATACCACCACAAATCTGTTGATTTGTAATTTTTTGATAGTGCTGAGTGTCCTGCAGCTCTGGGATGTTCTGTTGCTTTGCCTGACAATGAATTCTCAGTTTTGTATTAGAACACTTGTATATAGTTTAGTATTTTGAACAGCCACAGAAAATGCCATTTTCCTTATCAATTATTGCTTGAATTCACTTTCCTCTTCAAGCTTCTCTTGTTCCCTCATGGTCCATAGCTCTGCTTTCCTCGGGTTTATGTAATAGTTGATATTCTCTGAGTGCTGCCTGGCTGAAGGCCCTCCCGTGTCATTTATCTGGGCTGGTATGAGCCAGGAATGCACATCCATTTTCATGAGCATCCCCTCTACTTTGTAAGGCCAGCAAACCTGCAAGGATTTGGTTTCTGCTGACTTTCCTATTTAGGGTTATAGACACAGGCACACCTGAAGCTTTTCTCTCCAAAGCTGCTTATGTGGGGATGAATGATGCATGCAGGGAAAGGACAACTTAAACCTGGGAAGGAATCTTGGATTGCCATTCAGATTCCTGTGATTAGACCCTCTGGCTTGTATCCTTAGAAGGAGCATGAATCACCCAATTGAAGCTTTTCTGCAGCTGAAATCAGCTTCCCGTCAGGTTGATTCAATATTGCCACAGCCTTGTCAGCTCCCCCAGGGTGAGTTCACCCTCCTTTTCTTCAAGGAAAATAAGCTCATAATGAGCACCATTAATAACTTCCCTGCATGTGGGGATGTGTCCACATCAACTCTGCTCCCAAACTTCAACCAAAAGTATTTCTGAAGTGCAGAGCATGCTTGTTCTCCTTCTGCCGCCCCCTTTACCTCCATCTCAGCAACCCTCTTCTCCAGGCAGATGGCTGCCACCCCCTGCCAGCTCCCCTTGACACCCTGCCAACACCCTGCCCAACCACCCCTGTCATCTGCCTCTTGTCTCCAACCCAGTTCCCTCACATATGACAGACTACAGTCTCCTTCTCTCTAAAAAAACACTGCACCAGCACACCAGCTCCCAGGAGCCCTGGTCAGAGAAATGGGGATGGGGATCAGAGAGAGGATGCAAGGCCTTCCTATGGACGTTTTATGACTTCTCAGCCAATATAACTGACTTTTTTAGGGTGCTTCTATTGTATTTGTTGGGAATTTAGGGTATTTGTTGGGTGTTTAGGATTGTTAGGGTATTTCTATTGTATTTGTTGGGAATTTAGGGTATTTGTTGGGTGCTTATGTTTTTTAGGGTATTTCTATTGTATTTGTTGGGAATGCCCTGACAAAGGCAGGAATGATGCATCTGACTCCATGTTCTCAGAAGGTTAATTTATTATTTTATGATACTATATTAGATTAAAAAATACTATACTATACTAAACTATTCTAAAGAATACAGAAGGGATACTTACAGAATGCTAAAAAGCTAATAATGAAAACTTGTGACTCTTTTCAGAGTCCCGATACAGTTAGGCCCCAATTGGCCAATGAGTGAAAACAACTCACACCAGAATCCAATGAAAAAATCACCTGTGGGTAAACAATCTCCAAACACATTCCACACAGGAGAAGCAAATGAGATAAGAATTGTTTCCCTTTTCTCTGAGGCTTCTCAGCTTCACAGGAGCAAAATCCTGGGTGAAGGGATTTTTTCAGAGAATGTGAATACCACGTATTTCTTTCTTTCTGTTCAAAAAGAAAAAAAATTAAAAAGAAAGCAAGCACACCCTCACTTCTTCCTCCCAGTCTGGTTGGAAATGCTGCTGCAGCACAAGGTGGGAGCTGTAGTTCAACATTTGGTGCATCCATTCTCTCACAAGGCCTCCTGACCACCCCCACACCAGGGCACCTTGCCAGGCCTCCTGTATCCCATCTCCATGCTTCCCACAGGAGACTGGAGAGATGGAAAGAGCAAGTGGCATTTCAACACCAAGTCACCTGTAATTTCTTTGGCTTAAATCTGATAAATTTTCAGAATTTTCTGAAAAAAAAACAAATGCTTTGGTTTTCCACTTTGTCTAATGCATTGATTTTTTTTTTTTAAAGCAGAATCCCTCTTTTTATGGGAAAAAAGCCACAACAATCACAAGGTATTTTTATTCCCTCAATTTCTCTTAAAAATGTTTTTTATCAACTTTAGTAACAAGCTGATTTCTGCAACATGTAAAGTAGCCTTAAATGTGACTTTTCTTGGGACATCTCTCTAAGATATGTTGGCTCCAAGCTCAATAGGTATTTTCCTTTGGTTTTTGGTACTCAAGTCCCCTGATCACAGCACCCTGGTCAAGTTTCTTTGTGTGTTAAACAACGTTGTGTTCTCATCTCCCAGCACTAGACTTGCACACAAACCTTTGCAAATTGGCCCCAGGAGAACCTGGGGAATTTATAATCAGGATCACAATATAATCTTCAATCAATTGTTGTCATATAAGAGTTCACATTTGAAGTTAGACATGTCCCTTCCTCATTCAGGGAACAATTTGGGGCTGCTTCTGCCTTTAAACTCATGGCTATAAACTACACTTAATCCATTGCCTCCCACTGGCACGCTGGGCTTCCAGTGATCTGTTAGGCAACATTTCATCCCTTCTTTTCATTGATCTCTTGTTTGTTTAATGTATTTTCCATCCCTGAGTCCTGCAGCAATGTGATTTCTCAGTTGTGTTTGGCTTAGTGGTACTGGAGAAGGCAAGTTCAAGAAACAATCCTTGTTTTCCCTACTTTTTTAATACCTCAACACAGAAGCTCTGTCAAGAGAGTAGTGCTAGTACTGCAGGGGGTTCTAAAGTACTTTTAGAGAGACTCTTCAAGATTTCTCAGTGCTTGATGTATATTTCAGAAGACACAACCTCAGGTAAGGAAGCTAAGAAATCAAGGAAAATGCTGCAATAATTTGTCACCATGAAATATACATGAATATTATCACATTAATTGATATTTATCTGTATTTTGAAAGGTGTCAGTGGATGTAGAGAGGTGTTCTCATGCTGCATTCCTTGTTGTTCTGGCATCTGGGGCAGGGGACAGCTGTTCTTTGAAGTCTCATTTTGCTTTCATTTGATGCCCATAGAGTTATCAATGAGAAATGTCAGCTTAAATTTTCATTCTTGAAACTGTGCTAACATTTGAAAACCTCACTAATTCCATTTATAAACCCAACAGAGATTAGGTTTACAAATGGAGTTTAGGTTGGACAGGGCTTGGAGCAACCTGGTCTGGTGGAAGGTGTCCCTGCCCATGGCAGGGGTTGCAGCTGGATAATTTTTAATGTCCCTTCCAAATCAAACCATTTTGTGGCTCTGTGATTAGAAGTGGTCACTGGCAGAATGAAGGAACTGCTTTCTTCTGAGACACTGAGCTGTTATCAAAGAGTCTACAGGACTGAAAATCCCACCAGAAAAACCATAAACAAGGACTTCATGACTTCGAAAATCAGCTGGGTGTCTTGGGTGACAGCTGATACACTGAAAATCAGTGAGACTTTTGTTCTTTAGCAATTGAGGTAAAAAATTCCCTCCTTTACTTCATCTGAGGCTAAAGCTGAGATAGGCAAAATCGCAGAAGTGAGAGGTGAGTCAGGAAGACATCATTGCATCCCCAAAACTGAAACAACGATGAGCCAGGCTATGGTTCCCAATTTCTCTAAAATTACTGAAACTCTTGAGGAAAAAATTGCATGAAAGCCCTCAATATTTTTCCTTCTGTCAAATTTTCCCAGGAAGCCTTTATAATATGTTACTGATTTTCAGCGGTTTCTAGCATCAATTCATCTGTTTTTAGAGTGTTCTTTTAGTTTTGGCTTGGACAATGTAAATTTCATTGACCTATTTTTAGCCACACAATATTTTTTTTGTTATTATGCAGCAGCCTAGAAATAGTAGCGGGAATTGAGAAGAAATTTTAATTTACAGGACTCGATAAACCTTACTGAGCACAACTGTTTGTATTTTGTATTTCAATTTACTGAAGGTACACAAAGCTGTCCTCTGTAACTTTTACACAAAAAAGTCACATTCTTAACATAGATGTAAAATGCAGAAGAAAATGCAGAATAATAAATTTGGACCTGTGATCAGGGTGGTTTTTCCTCCCCTAAAACTTGTTTCTGAAGAGTTAAGTGATAATGCTATTAGAAAGAAAGTGAACAACTAAACACTATCTTCCAGAAACAGCTTTTTCTGGGATTCTATTTTACCAGCTTTGTTTAGAAAGCTCCAGTCTGATGTAGTTTTGATGACATTTAAATTTAGCATTCATTTTGCAGGACAAGGAGATGGTTGCCCCTGTACAGCAGGGCCCCCAGTTTCCGTACAGGCGTGAAGTCAATAAAGATTCTGCTCGTGGTACCATGGGTAGTAACCATGGAAGGAAAGGAAAACAACACCCTGCTTGCCCCCTCATTGCTAAAAAAGTGTTTGTGCATTAATAACTGCTCATTTTTTAAGCATTTAGGTTAGCATAAAAAGGGAGAGAAAAATAATCACTTTGTGGCTGGGGCAGCAACCCTGCTGACTGCCTGAGTGTGACAAACAGCAAGGGTGGGAGAGGGAGCAGACAGAATATTCATTATTTTCTCACTGAGAAAGGAGGAGGGCAGCCTGGGAGCCAATATTTGGAGTCCATGTAAGCCAAGATTGGTGCCTGTGATCCCCTTCAGCCCCATGCTCAGCATTTCCCTGGGGAATTGGGGGATCCAGTTCCCCATCCTGGGTCACTTATTTAATGCAAGGGGGAGCTCTGCCTGCTCTGCTCACATTCCCATGGCCCAAATGTCATCCCCCATTGCCCTGATTCCAAGATGTGACCCTTGGGTGTCAAAGACCAGGTGCTGTTGGTTAGGAGGAGAGGAGAGGTGGAATTAGCAAGCCCATGGCTGGAAGATGTTGAGTTCTGGTAGCCATCCTGAAAACAGATTTGAAAACTTAGAAAAGATCTACAGAAATGTCTGTGGACATGGGGCTGTGCCCTGGAGAGGCTGAGCTTGAAGGTGAGTTAGTTTTCCATCTCTGATGATGGATGGCCTCTGAGGCTGGGGAATGATCATCAAACTAATGAAGACAGAATGTGGTCAAAGAAGTGGAACAGGAAACTCAGACTAATTCATGCTGAAAACAGAGAGTGTGATTTTGATAATGAGGATTATTGAGCACTGAAACTGCTTATGAGGAAATACATTGGAACATCACCATCCTAGACTTGATGATTTAGCCTTCTATAACATGGGCATTTTTCAAAGTAACTTTGATGGTGGTTTTGGTGTGGAGGATCTTTGATCCCCAGCCTGTAGGATCTAAACAATTCTATGCACTTCTTTATAGAAACACTTTCTGGGCCACAACACATTTTTCTTTACACATTTGGGGTATTTCTCTCTATCCTGGAATGGATAAAATGCTAATCTTAATGCTCTCTTGTTTTTCATTTAAAGTTGCAACATTTGAGGGAGATTTTTTTTTTCTTCTCTTAGAAACTTATGTCTTTTCTCTGTTTTTATGGCCTGGAGGTTTTCTCTCCCTCTTTTATTTATCATCTCATATTGCCATGGTTTGAAGATACCCAGCAGTGACGCAGGCTGCTGTAGGGTTTTGGTCCTTTGACTGGTTTCTATTTTTAGAGTGCTCTTAGTGGCACTGCAAACAGGCAGCAGCAGCTGGATTGGCCCCAGTATCTGGCACACTTTTTGTCAGAAGCTGCACTGTGAATAACACTTCTTGCCCTATATTTAGGGACTATGAAGAGCATGATCCTTCTAAAGAACACACTCCACCTGTGTAAGTAACAGGTCTTGTGGATCTGCCCCTGGACAAAGGAGACCAGAATTAACCTGGCTCACATCTCCCCTGAGGCAGGTGCTGTGAGCAGCTCTGTTATCCCACCTGCACAAAGCCAGGTGAGCTCTGCTGCTGCCCAGCTGTCTTATCTGCACAGAGCCAGGTGAGCTCTGCTGCTGCCCAGCTGTGTTATCCCACCTGCACAAGGCCAGGTGAGCTCTGCTGCTGCCCAGCTGTGTTATCCCACCTGCACAGAGCCAGGTGAGCTCTGCTGCTGCCCAGCTGTGTTATCCCACCTGCACAGAGCCAGGTGAGCTCTGCTGCTCTGTTATCCCACCTGCACAAGGCCAGGTGAGCTCTGCTGCTGCCCCCCTGCTCCCCTGGAGCACAGAGCTACCTCTTGGCAGCCCACAGGATCAGCCTGCCTGCTCCTTCTGCCCAAAGTCTGATTAAAAAGTGGAATTTCTCCTCCAAGAGCTGGAACAGCTCCTCATCTCAATCCTCAGAGCAATCAGAGATGACAGAAGAGCCAGGATTAGCTCTTGCTGGCAGAGCAGTGCCTGTCCTTCAGCTTGCCAGAGTCCAGCTGAGCATCCTTCATGCAATCAGCCACAGACTCTTCTCTTTGCCAATGCAAAAAAAAAAAAAAAAAAAAAAAAAATTGAGGCATAATTTATCCCAATGTATGGCAGGATCACCTGGGCGCTCCAAAGTTTTCACTGGTCAGAATAATTTTATTATTTAATCCATACTCAGTACCTGATACAGCTTTTTATCAGTTTGTGCTTTAGAGGAATGAGAAATTCCCAGTTCTACCCTTTCCTGCAGCCACCTTCTGTCTAACTCAAACACCCCATAGGAGAAACATTCACTTGGGATAAATAAAATGAAGTAATTTTGTTAGCAGTTTCCTGAAGAAGAAGCTTTGCCTGTGAAAGACTTCTTGATAGTGATTTTCCTGGTGTGTGGTTTCCTTTTTTTAACTTGAATTTCCTCTGAGGTTTTGTCTCTGTATCTTTCCCTGGATTACCTGAAGTAAGAAACTTTTAGCAGAGCTGCATTTGAAGAAGGAATACCAGTATTAAGAAAGAAAGATTCTGTTTGAGATTGTAATTTCTACCATTTAAAAAAATCTCCTTAAGGTTTGTATCAAAAAAGCCCCAAGCTAATAAAAGTGAACAGAGCTAAGTGAAAGAAAATGCAGCCTGAGTGGTGGTGTGGGTTTTGAGTCAATTAAAAAGGATTCTTTTCCCATCCAGTGTGAAAATATTATCCATGCCAGGCATTTAATGCTGTATAAATGCCCTGGCTGAGGGAAGAGGCTTGTACAGGCTGTATTATTTCTCACATTTTCTGTGACTCCTCTTCCCAGCCGTGTCCCCAGGTCTCCTGCCCTGTTCCTGTGGATGTTTTGAGCAATGATGGGCACTGAGCAGACCATGTCCATGTCCATGTCCATGTCCATGCTGCAAGGCCAGGTCCAGGCCCTTTCCTGGCTCAGGCTGGTGGCCCAGGACACCCTTAGAGGCACCAGTCAGGCACCAAGAGATTTCTCTGAGGAAAAGCCTCTGCCTAACTCAGGCTCCTTCCTGCCACATGGAGACACCAGACACAGTCCAGACAGGGAACTGACAGCTCTGTCCCCAGAAATGTCTGTCTTAAGTCAAACCTACTCAAGTCTGCCAAGAGACAATGATGTGCTCTGCAGGGAGTGTGGCTCCCAATATGTTGTATTCCACTTTCTGTCCTGGTTTTATCACCCTTTCTCCATCACAGACCAACCCCTTGGGCTGAGAAGTACAAGAGAGAAGCTCACTGTCTCATTTCCCATCTTGGATCAGGTCTCATGGACCTTTGCCTTGTGACTACTCTTAAATAAATCTGTCTAGCATCTGATTTAAAAATATCTCCAAGTCAAGCTTTGTGCAATATCATCTGTTCAAAGCAACACCCAGACTGAACTGCAACTGTACACTCAGTGCCCCTGCTTGTTTCTGAGGAGGAGTGAATTTGGTCCAGGAATGGAAGGATTTCTGCAGCTTCTGTGTCTCCTCTATGATAAACTTCAAGTTTAGGATATGTTCTGGACTTGCAAAAGGAATGAGGCCTCTCAACTTTTGCATTTTTTTGTAATTGTCCTTATTTATTGCTACTTTTGCTTGCTCATCTTAAACCTAAATATCACGTGGCAGTGTATTTTTACCCTAGCTAAAGGCATAATAGGAAGTTATTGAAAACAGGTTCTTTGTGATTTTTTACCTTAATTAGAATGTTATTAATTATTAATAGGATTAATTAGAATAACCTTCTCTGTATCAGTCCTATATCAGGCCTTAAAAATTTCCCCACTATACAGTATTTTCCACCTTCCCATTCACCTGAATTGCTGTTTTTACCCCTCCTGCTCATCTCTGTGCTTCCCTAGTGACTGGACATGATCCTAATGTCAGTTCTAGGGCATGCTCCATTCTCTGCTGCCTGGCACCCCCTTCCCCAATGAAATTCATTGTGAAACTCCAGGAGAGACCCCTGTTGTTGGTGTGTGTGATGAAGCAGGCAATGCATGGGGTTAAGCATGGCAGTACCTTGGTAATAAATGAATAATTTGGGTCAGAAGGGATGTCAGGAGCTCTTCTAGCCCAGAGCAGGCAGAGCCCCCCAGATGTAGTGTCTGAACAGAGGGGAAGGATGGTTTCCCTTTTCTCAGTGGCTACACTGGGTTGTTCTTTTACGAACATGAACTAAAGCCAAGTTTGCCCTGAGGGAGTCTGCCATGGGAAGAAACACCAATATTCCTCTCAGGAAGAAACACCAATATTCCTCTCTTCTCCAGAAATCTGCTGTCGCACAGAGCCCCGGGTGGGAGTGACAGCCAGGATGGGATGTGAAAGCAGCAATGCTGAGGGAGTTTATTTGATGTTTCCCTGGGTGTGGGCTAGAGCTGTGGATGCAGCAGAACATAAAGGGTAAAGGGTCACATCCAGTCTGTCCTCTCCACAGGCTGCAGCCCTTGAGAGCCCTCACATCCTCAGGGTGGTGAGTTTTGTACTTCTCTGCACCAGAAAGGCATAATTTAAATTAAAAAAAAGCTATTTAGTGTTTCATTCTAAACCTCTGCCTAAAACATGCCTGAGAATTGCTCGCAGTAATTCCTGCCCTGTGCTTTGCATCCCAGCCTCTGTTTCAGCTGGAACAGACCTCTCAAACACAGAGATTTATTCATCTTTTAACAACACTATGAATTTGTAGCTTCCCTTGATAATCTTTTTAATCTAAACAAGCCCCTGAGTGGGAGAATAGGCTTCAGACTATTCCAGAATAAATTGGAACTTTAAAATATTCAATGAAACATTTTGGTAACTATTTGGAGCTTCATCTTGGAATTGTTTATCTGGAAAAAGGTGTCTTGACATCAGCAGCAGACCTGGCAGGCACTGTAAAACCATTTAATTTCACTAAGAAATGCTATAATTGCTCCACTATCTTAAGGTTATTCTTATAGACATTGCCTTTACAGTAATGCAAATATGTTACTGGTATAAATGGTATTCATTAATAATATTTATTAATTAAATCTCATTTGGTAACATGCTGACCCAGCATGCAGATGCCAGTCAGGCAAAAAAAAAAAATCAAAACTTAAACCAAATGACAAAATCTTGATGTTTTTGTCATGAGCACTCATTGCCTATCCAATTGTTGATAAATCAAATGGTTTTCCTGTGTCATTGACTAGCAGCATGAGAGTGCTGTTGTATCATGTCAGTAGTTTATAAAACGCCATTTGAACATTCCTTTTTTTCCTAAATGCAGCCTGAGATCTGGTTGAGACCCAGATGAGGGCAGGACTTTGGGAATATCTGAGCAATCTGACCTAGTGTAAGGCTGGAATGAGATGGTCTTTAGAGTCCCTTCCAGCTGAAACCTTTCTGTGATATTTGTGCATCTATAGCAGCCATTTGGAGACCAGCTGTGCAGCAAACTCTGGTTGCCTCAAAAATTTGAGGAAAACTTTATCCTGGACATTATTTTTTCAAAATTGTCGTTAGTATACTTAATAAGGATGTCCTGTATTCCTCAGAGTCTTCAGCAATCAAACCAATCCCAGATCTCTTTCTGTCTCAGGGCTGAAATTCCAGCTCCATCGGGCTGTGGCACGAGGCAGGTGCAAAATCTCAGAAGTGTTTGAGCAATGTGAGCAAATAAGAACAGTAGTAGAAGGAAATTAGGAAATGTATGCGCAAATGTGTTTCTCAAAGCCAGAGAAATAATTGTTCTTTTTGAGAGATAATTAAGACCTCTGTAATGGAGTCATTGCTGTATTTCATTCCCATGACCGGAGTTTCGTCAAAACTCCTCTGTGTGGTGACTCCAAGGTGTTCTCTGGGCAGGGGCAGAGCTGTGTCCCCCTGGCTGACACAGGCAGGATTCCATCTGGGAATGTGATGTTGGTACCTGCAAGGATCTTTCCATTTGAGTTAATTATTTGTTGTGAGCTCCTGACCTTTACTTCTGGGAATTGCTCACACAATTAAGATGTGCCCTACAAGATTGTCAGTGTGATCACAGCTGAAAAGATTTTGGGTTCAAGAATAGGGACTGAGATGATACCAGAAACTCTGCAGTATCTCCTTACAGTTGAAATTGGGGTGGAGATGGTGAATGCACTTCATGTCCCTTTATTTTTTTTTTTCATTCACCATTTTTTAGAAAGTAAAATATTTAAGCACTTTTCCAGCACAGACAGGTGCCGTACCTGGTTACAAAGAACACCCCTGCAAACTCCATGTGCAAACACATTTCTGGTCAGTCCCAAGGACAGCACAATCTCTGTTTCACAGTTAAGAGTCTCTAGTGATGGGGATACCAGAGCAAAAGGGGTTTTATTATGATAATTCAGAACTGGATTACAGTAGCAGAAATAGTTAAAAGCCATCCCACAAGAGTTTCCCAGAGCCTCTGGCACTCCTGTGAGCCTGGTTTTTTCTCCAGGTTTTTACATTCTGCTCCACTGCTCAGTTATTGTCACCATTCAAAATGTCTTATTCTTTATTTGGATTTTGCAGATTTAACCTCCAAGGATTTGCTGGTTTGAAGTGTCCTTTTCATGAAGCCTGTTTCCACTCCTCTTGTCTCTTTAATTCATTTTAATCACACCTTAATTTTCTCTCTGGTAAATAAAATAGCATAAATGGAAGTCAAAAGTTCTGTTCCATGAAGGAAAATGGGTTGGGATATTTACATTAATTGGGTCAGAGCACAACTTCTATTAAACTATTGCAAAATGCAGGTAACTTGTTGGAGCAACATTAAACTGCAATGTTTTAATGTGATTCAAATATTTCAGTTGGTGTGTTTCTGAGGGAAATTTCATTTAAACAGATGATTTTTGTATTGAAAACTTGTCTTATGAAAAGATAGCTTCAGATGTGAGATCATGCTGTGGCAAATTGCTGCTTTGCTTGGGCTTCTTCTCTTTTCTTTCAAGATGTATCTTTAAGACAATGCAGTTTCTCAACAACCTTTCAGAAGATTTTCCCTCAATGGCTTTATAATTCCATATGTGAAGACATAAACAGAGTCTATGACACCCCTTTATGAAAACAAAGACCTTGTAGGAGCTCTTTATGTTTTGTTCCACTTAGTTAATTTTCCTCCAACAGCTTCTTTTTCAATAGTTTTCTGTATCTTCTTGGTCAATTACCCAAATGAATTGCCAGGGAAGTAATTTGCTGTCTGCTCGTGTCATTGCTGTGCATAGTTTGACTTGATTAGACTTGCCATGCCACCTTGCTTCGAGTCTTTCTGCCACTTACTCTGCCAAATGAGATGTTAATCCATCTTTCATAAATGCAGCTCAGTGCTTTCATTGCCAGTGATTTTATTAACCAACAAACCACCTCACAGCCACTTGTTGCCCTCAGCTTCATTACATGATCCTCTTGGGATCCAAATAGCTGCTGCTTCCTGAACAATTCTCCTTTATTTAACAAACTGTGTATCCTTGGTCTCTGCATATTTTCACAAGGGCTTTTCTACCTTTTTATTGTTTGGTACACAGCTGATTGTCAACACTCCTATAAATTCATGGAAGTTGTTGTGGATGAGCTCCACCCAGGATGGAACTGCTCAGAATTTGGCCCCAGACAATTTCTCCTCCAAATTTCATACACTTTCTTTTCTATTAGTCTGGCTTTAGCATTAACTCCATCCCAAAATGCCCAGGAATGAGTTTATTTTGTGGCTACCTCACGGATAAGACTCTCGTGGATGGAGGAGCCCAGTGGGATCCCTTAGAGGTTGTGGGTATGAGGGAAGATGGGGCCAATGCACAATTTTGGGAAGCTGAGGTGCACACCAAGTCACTGGGTTAGGATTAGGGACCTAAGGGACCTTCCTGCCAAGGTCCCACAGTCACATTTCCTTTACACACCAGTGCTGCTCTGCATCTTTGGTGAGAAAACTTTAAAATTTCTTCTGATTGTCATGTTTTGTTTCTGTATTTATAAGCCAGGGTCTGAAGGCTGGGGCTGTGCTGCCCTAGTTAGTCTGTGATCCTTGTTCCCTGCTGGGTCTCATCCCAGACACGGTGATGTGCATCTTGTGGGGAAACTCCATTCTAAGGAGATCAGAAGCTTTTGATCTGCCATGACAGATGGGAGCTGTGAAATGTCTGATCAAAGGAGAAAGGACCTGAGATAAAGTCATGCCCATGAGATGAGATTCAGCCCAAGTGTGCTTCCAGCTCCAGAATATATTTCTCTCTCTATTTTTATTCTTAGGGTGAATTTGTCCAGTTTCTAAGTTAAAAATGGCCACTTCAGCATCATTTCTGGTTTCTTTTGCCTATCTGCTGTTCTGCTGACACATAAACTCCTCCCTGTTCTTGGGGAGAGTGTCCTGGATCTGAGCCTCCAGAACTGCTGCTTTCCCCACAACATTTTATGTACAATATAGAAGCTAACACCTCCAACAGGAGAATGTGGAAAGGAGTCAGTCAGAAATCAGCCAAGTGCTTGAATGTAAAGACTTTTCCCCAGATTGCAGGAGGTTTGCAGGTTCTGAATCTTTGCTGATAACTTATTAACCTTAAACTCTGGGATTTTAGCCTCATCCCAGATCTTACACACTAATGGCTCATTCACATTGAGGAAGAATAATTTTGTGTTTGGGTTGAGCAAAAAACTTTGAATTCTGCACTAATGCTAACAAACCTTCCATCAAAATCAATATATTTCCCTGAAAGGGTTTGGTTTCAGTCAGCCAGCAGGTTTTGATGAAAAATCATAGTAATCTTATTTCTCTCCCTCAACAAATTCCTGCTATGTTTCCTAATTACATGTCTCACCAAAGATTGCAAAAGATGTTTTAAGACCCAATTGTAGCAGGTGTGGTTTGAATCTTCCAAAGATCATCTGTTCATCCAGGTATCAGGATGCATAACCCAGGATATTGCATAAGTATGTAGGCTATTGATGACAAAGAGAGCACAAGATTGTGCCTAAAATAAACGAAAAATATAGAAAATTTTCTGTCATCAAAATCACCTGCAAGCATGTTTCAGAATTTTCCATGAGGCATCAGGAAGGATCTTTGACCCAAGCTGAAAAAAAATTATTCTGTCTTTCGTTATGTATCTTAGTCACAGACTGACACTTTAGGTTCATTTCAGCAGTGTTTGTGCCATCAGAATCCAGTGTGAATTCTCCTGTGACAGCATTAGATCAATCATGTTTTAAAGAATGCAAGTAATTGCATCTACTCCATCTTCTGAGACAGTCCAAACCTGACACTTTGGGTTCACTGCAACCTGAGTTGCTAACACGGGTTGGAAGGTGAGAGATAAGTATCACAAAGCTGTATTTTTAATATTCTTATGTAAAACAAGCTGGTTTCAAGTTAAAAAAAAAAAAAAAGAAGAGAATATGAGAAAAATGTCTACAATCAGTTTTTGAAAAATGGGATAAAATGATGAAAGTTGGGGACTTCACTGAACTCAAAGCACTGTTAGTACTTATTGAACATACACTGAGGTTATCATTTTAATGGGTAGGTCAGGTTATTTGAAATACTGGTATCTGCAATAACCTCTGTGATCAAGGTCTTTAAAGGGAATCTTTGCTACAGAGACAGACTTAAATGGAGAGTAGAAAATGCCACTTGGGTCTAACATCTTGGTGAAGGGCTGGTACTTGAGGTCTTTGAGAAAAATTGGTTACAAGCCCAGAAAAAGAGCTTTGCCTCATGCTGTAGGTGTTCTAAAAGGTTATCATATTTTGTGCATCTTTGCTAAACCTGCATTTCCTTTTCAGAGCCTTGTATGCAGGCACTGGGATTTCTAGAGAAGCCAAAACCAGGCCAGGACCAGAGTGTGCTTTCCATGGCAGTGGCAGATACCAGTGGAGCTCATGTGGAATATTCTTGTCAGCTGCTTGTTGGCATGTCTTAAAATGAGATTAAGTGTTTTTCAAAATGGAGCTCAACTCCAAATGGGGAAAAGTCCCAGGAAGTTCTCAGGTGTATATTACACAGAAAATCAGTCTAGATAATTGCAGTATTTTCTCCTGACCTTGCCATCCAAAGATATATTCTGATCTATTCTACACCACCTGGCAAGGCTGTGCCAGCAGAGGGGAAGGGCAGTGGGAGTTTAGAGGTTTTCACTGTGATGAATTTGCATTCAGAGAGATTCCCTCTGGCTTTGCTGCTGCAATCCTGCCAAGAGAAAAGGCCTACCCATTTCTCCTGCCCTTCCCATGTGCCTCAAGAGGCCACCCCTGGCTGGGAAAGTTCCCTAAGGGCATCCTGCAGCTGCATCTCCTGAAGCCTTGGCTGAGGGGGATGAGAGACACTAGAAAAGCTATTCCCTTCCTCTCCCTTTCCTCATATCCAGATGGAGCTTAGGCCTGGAATTTTGTTCATTTGGAGGGAGGGTGAGCATTGAAAGCAGTTGGGATTACATCTTTTTCATTTCTCAGGATTTCTAGTCAGGATGGAACAGTAAAATTCTTCCAGAATGGCACAGGAATTGCACAGGGACTGAACTTTCTACTTCCCACTTTGATATTTTCATTAGTCCTTGCAAGGCTTCATCCACAGGTAAAAATGGGTATTTGATAGTCACTGGTTGTGTCTGAGTCATTAGTGTATAAGATCTGTGATGAGGCTCGAGGTAATGAGGACACATCAGGACAGTTTTGTCTCTCCTTGTTGCCTTAAGCTATTCAGTTTTCTACAAAGAAATGGGAATCAAAAGGTTTTATTGATTACCTTAATCAACTGATTCTGTTTATCATGTTCCGTTGATGCTGTGAAATCAAAGCCCTGCACCCCTGCCAGGCACTCAAAGGTCAGACTCGAGGGTCATTAAAAGCTTAATCAGGAGCCCTTGCAGAGCAGCACAAAGACACCCCTCCCTTCCTGCACATGATTTATTTGTTAATAACAATGGCCAGGGTGGCAGCCCATGTAACAAACACACGGTGCTGTGCTGGCTGCTCTGCAGCAGGGCAGGCCCTGTGATTTGCAGACCCTCTCTGCAGTGGTAATGTCTGTGTGAGCATCCTGGAGCAGGCAGTGCTGCCTTTATTGCTCTGAAAGCTCTCCCCAGCCATGTGGGCCTGACTCACTCTGGGTACACAGAGCAGTTGCAGGGCTCATTATGCAGATATGAATTTTTAAACGGTGGGGTTTTATTACCTTCTGGTTTCCTATACAGACTCCACTGCTGGGTAGGCCAAGGTACAGGAGCTCACTCCTTGGGCCTTTATGGGCTGTCCAGCCCTCATCAGAAGATGCTGCCTGGCTGTTTTGGTAGATTTGGTTTATTAGCTTCAAACAGCAAGGAGGATGGATATGTGTGACCGTGTTCACAGGGGTCTGAGGATGAGGGAAAAGATTGGGATCTGATTCCATGTTTCAGAAGGCTGATTTATTATTTTATGATATATATTATATTAAAACTATACTAAAAGAATAGAAGAAAGGATTTCATCAGAAGGCCAGCTAAGAGTAGAAAAAGAAGGAATGATAACAAAGGCTTGGGTCTCGGACAGAGAGTCTGAGCCAGCTGACTGTGATTGGCCATTAATTAGAAACAAGCACATGAGACCAATCACAGATGCACCTGTTGCATTCCACAGCAGCAGATAATCATTGTTTACATTTTGTTCCTGAGGCCTCTCAACTTCTCAGGAGAAAAAATCCCAAGGAAAGGATTTTTCATAAAAGCCGTCTGTGACAGATGTGGGACCAGATGAACCTTCAGCTGAGTTTTTGTGAGTGTAAAATGCATCAGAGGGAGTTAAAAGCTAAGTTTTTGACCCACTTTGTTGTAGCCCCAGGAATCCCCTTGTGCGGGATTCATCACTCAGGTTGAGCACAGGCCCTACTTGATAGGTGGTGTGGCCTTCCCAGCATTATCTTCCTCAGAGAAGTTTGGAAGGCAGAGTGCCTGCCCCAGCTATCCACACATTTTATACAGAGAGAATGTGGCCCTGTATGTTCACACCCTGAAGAGAAACAGCCACCCTGCCCTGCATGCTCTGCTGCCTCTCCCTCACCCTCTCAGATGACATTCACTGTCCCATCTTCAGCCCCACAGCCACAGTGGCTCAGGGGCTGTGTTCACCTCTCCCTCTCCTCTCTCCAGCTCTGCCAGCTCCACCTGGAGCTCCAATCGTGGAGCCAGCAGCAGCTTCTGGCTCAGCTGCAGCAGGCAGAGTCCCAGAGGTGAGGGACCAGTGGTTTGCAGTCACAGCCTGTTGGGATCTCTCGCTGATCAGAGTGACCCTGAGAAAGGTTAGAAAGTCTCTTTTCCCAGCCTGGTGCTTGAAGAAGGAGTCAGGGCTCTTCATTTCTCAGTCTCAAGGTTGTTTATTGTATCTTATCTATAAAATTCTTTCTCCTGTCCAGCTCAGGTCCATCCAGCAGGACAGTTCCAGGCACTCTGCCTGCCCCTGGGGCAGTGTTATGTCTTTATACTAAAAACTACGTGTACATTATTTACCATAACTTCCCAATACCTACCACCTATGTTAGATAGTGAGCTTCTACTCTAAACCAATCCAAAAGTGCCAACATCACAGCAGAAGATGGAGGCCAAGAAGAAGAAGGAGAAAGGCTGGACACACCCAGATCCCTCCATCTTGCCCCCTCAACCCCCATACCAAAAACCCCAAAATCTACTTTTTCACCTTGTGATAAATTTACTATTATTCTGCCTAAACTCTCATGGCTTGCAGATCTTCATCTAAGGTGGGTAACTTGCCCCATGGGTCATAATCAAACCACAGGGGCATCTTGGGCTCTGTGCCAGGGTCTGAGCCCCCTGGCAGGGTCTGGGCTGCTCAGGACAGCCAGAGGGATGTCCTGGGCGCTGACAACAGCCCTGGTAATGGCAGGTGTGCACCCAGCTTGGCTTCTTCTCCTGTAGCAGAGGAGCTGTAATTATACAGAGCACCTCAGAGCACAGAGATCAGGCTGTGATACAGCAGCAGGTACCAGAGGACTGCACCTCCTCTGTCCTCCCACGTTTCCCCTTTGGGATACAAGACTATTATGGTATTTTTCAGAAAAAGGAGAGGGTTTACAGTGGGAGAGGGCAGGCAGAGGGTGATGACATATGAACAATACACGAGTGACAGATGCACCTGCTGTCCTAAAGTGTTTTCAAATGTTAAAAACATATAATTGGGGGCAGTTGAAAGTTGAAAGAGTGCATGGGGAGCTTTTAAAGTGGAGGGCTGGTGCTTACATGAAGGATTGCCCTTTCATCTCCCTGATTCCTGCAGCCTCCAGGAGCAGTCATATTCAAATGGTGAAGGATTAGGAAAAGAAGTTCCATGTGGTGGACAAAATAAGAAATACATTTGCCCTTTCCTTTCAAGTCGTCCTTTTTCACTCTGAGACTCTGCTAAATAAATAAATCTTCACACTGAGAGCTACCACTTATTGTCTGCATTTCTGACATAAACCTGCCTCTTTCATGCTCTGTTTTGTGAGCCACAGAGACCATTCCAAACCCTGGGGAAATGCAATTGTGCATCTAATTTCCTACTGGTGAAGGCAAAGGTTTTCAAGCAGATCTGATGACTGTGGGCAACCACTTTGTGAGAAATCCAAAGGGAACCTGCAACTCAGAAAATGCTGAGCCTTCTGAAAGCTGTCTGCTCAGACAGAATTTGATGGGGGGAGGAAAAAGTTTGCTTGGTTTGTTTTTTTTTTTCCATTTTTAAGTTTGCAGATGGAGCTCAGCTCATATGGGAATGAGTAGTGTGGATATGAGGCAGACACAGGGCTGTGGGCTGTGTTGAGACTGCCCCAGATAGATGTGTTGATCCCTTGGTGTGAAGCATCCTCTGCTGTTCCTGATCACAGACTAACAGCTGAGCTGTGGTGCTGCTTATCAAAACTCTCAGGGAAGGTTATAGAGGAGCCTGCTTTTTACTGAAGACTGAATCGGGAGAGTTCATCTCCCTCTAATTAACCCAAAGTTTTCAGATCAGTTGGGTATATTTTACTGATCTTGTTGCACCAACTTATCCCACTTGTGTGGCCCTGAGATAGAAATATTTGAAGATTACACTGTGTTTGCTATGTGTGCACAAGCTGGTTCAAAGAGCAGTGAAAGGAGAAGCCTCAGATTTCTCTCTTTCATTATAAATACCCTACCCCAGTGAAGTGTCACCATTTTTAGTAGTGACACATGAGGTGTAGCTGTGGGTACGTGGGTAAATATCACAGAATCATGGAAAGGTCTGTGATGGAAGGGGCCTTAAAGATCATCTCATTCCACTCCCTTTGCCATTGGCAGGGGCACCTTCCACCACACCGGGCTGCTCCAAAGTCCCTCTAACCTGGCCTTGAACACTTCCTGAGATGGGGCGTCCACAGCTTCTGTGGGCACCCTGTGCCAGGGCCCACCACCCTCACAGGGTGGAATTTCTTCCTAATACTTTGTCTAAATCCACTCTCTTGCAGTTTGAGGCCGTTCATTCCTCCTTGTCCATTCACTCCATGCCCTTGTCAAAAGTCCCTCTCCATCTCTCCTGCAGCCCCTTCAGATACTGGAAGGTTCCCCAAGGGTCTGAACTGCCCCAGGTCCCTCTGTCTTTGTAGGAGAGGTTCCAAATCATAATGAAATCACATCCTGAGGACACGATATTCTGTGAACTTCCTTCAGCACAAGAAGGATTTTGCTCTCATCTGAACAACGAAGGCTGGTTAAACACTTCTTCTGCATTCAAGAACCCTGAAGTGGTGATTGAACTGGATTTGAACTTCTTCTAAAGATTCACTTATTCACTTCAGACAAAGTGTTATGAAGACACCAAGTGTTCTGCTGTGTGTGCCCTGATGTAACAAGAGAAGGATCTCCTGTTTGCAAACCACAGTAGTTCTTTACCTGCCTCTTGCTTTTTGAGAAGAAACCTGTCCTGCCCCAAAATCAACCCCAGATGTCCAACAGGCAGCACTCAGCACTGCTCACAGCATATGAAAATCCCACAAAGGAAATATTTTGAAAATGTTGCAATTTGTTATTGCTAAAATTACTATTCAGCGTACTTCTGCCATTAATCTATCTGGGGTTTTCTATATTTTTATTATTATCCTGCATTGTAAATATTTCCAGTGAGTGGGGTTTTTTCTTGTAAACCATATTGGTAACATTCGATAAAATAATTTCAACTGACTGGGTCTTCAGGTGGAAAACTTAAATTTTCTTTGGAATGATATTTTTATTTTGTGAACTGGACCACCCATCCTGGGAACAGGAATGCACATAAAAGACAGCAGAGCTGTGATGTGACCACAGAAAAGATTTCCTTTGGATCAGAGCTGTTGCATGGCCTGAAGCAACACGAGCTTTATGTGTGCTTGCATGCTTCAGACATGAAGCATCAGCAGGGAATGCAGACAGAGCAGAGTTTGACCTAATGGGCATGGAAGATACACAAATTTCCTGCAAGAAAATCTCCCAGCAGGGTGTGGATGTGTATTACAAGTTCTGGCCTTTTGGCCAACTGTTCATTTGTCCTAAAAGTAATGGTGCTTTTTAAAGAGCCTTCTTCATGCTGCTCAGACCCTTCCAAACAGGGACACACTAGCACTGGCTGGCCCACTTAATGAATATTCATCATTAATGCATAAACCATAATTTGTATTCAGGCAGCTATTGCTTCCCCCCTCTATGGTGGCATCAAAGTCCTTACAGGGGTTTTAAATGTGAAGGGCTGATTAGGAGGAGAGGGGAAGGCAAATTTCACACTTCAATTAATGCTTTTGAGTCAGTGCCTCTGGTTGCAGATTGCCTGAACGCAGTCGGCTGCTCCCACAGCTGCTGCTGAGAATGAGAAATAATCCAACCTGCCCTGAAGTCTCTGGCTAACAGCAGAGGTCATGGGAAAGCAGTGTTGTGGCATTGGACAAGTTAACACTGCAATTAAAAGAGGCTAGGAAACAAAACCCTGCTGATGGCTGCCTTGTCAGCATCACATCTCTGCGTGCTGGCTGGTGCTCGGGCCAGCTGCCTCTGGAAAGCAAATGAAATCCATCCTTACTGCACAGCCTGCAGCAGGAGTGTGTCTGTCACACCAGGAAAGGCACAGACAGGACTCAGAACTGCTCAGATGACCAGGAAAGGCACAGATAGTACTCAGAACTGCTCAGATTGTCCTGGCAGTGTGCCCCTCTGCTGAAAGTGGCATTTGGTGCAGTGCAGCCAGCTCTGCAACCTCTCCAGAAAGGCACTGGGCTGGGTGTTGGTTTCAAAGGCACTGGGCTGTGTGTTGATGTCTATTACCCCCAGGTTCATCCTTGTGGCCTCTTTCAGACCTTTTACCTTTATATCTCCCTCCTTTTCCTACCAATTTTAGCTGTTGTGGCTCAGGGAGGCGACAGAAAGCACAGGAAAGAGGGGATGCTTTAAACAACCTACAGAACTTGCTCCCAGTGCAAGGATCTGCAGAAGATCAGGCGAAAGGACCTGGATCCTTGCTGGATGGGAGGGATGGTTTGGTATGGAGGCAGACAGAAGGACATGTGTGTGCTGGTAAAGGTCCCTTTAGCAGCCTCTTGGTCATTAACCACATCTCTGGTCACCCGCAAACTTAGTGTTTGGACTTCATGGCATACAGCCTGCTTGAGGGGCCAGGCAGCAGATTGAGGGGTCTCTCCAGAGTGGCAAAAGTGACCCAACAGTAGTTTTTGGCCTTTATACCATGTGGAAGCAGAAAAAGAGGAGCAACAGCCTGGACATCCCTTCTGTACCTCTCTCCCGGCTCAGGGCTATGTGGGACACTGGGACCAACAATTTGAGCCCAGCTCAAATGAATCCAAGCTGGTTTCTCCATGTCGCTGGGGTGGAACAGCATGCTGTGGTGCTGCCCCAGTGCAGAGCTGTGCATCACAGCCCCTGCATGCACCTGCTGCCTTCTCCCCTTTCTCTTGGGCAAACGTGCTCAAGACTTCTGTGGAATGCAGTGCTCATTGCTGTAACCCTCCATGCTATCCCTCACTGTTTTGAGATGTGAAATATATCAGCAAGTGAAAAAAAATAAACTAGTACGTTTAAATGTCTTCAAACTGTGCAAATCCTTGAGCATGTTGGATGGGAAGAGGTTCTTCAATTAAACTCCTCTGTGTGGTTCCTCCAGGGAGCTTCATCTCAACTGCCCACCCATCCAGGTGTGGGGCCTGAGCAGGTGCAGGACAGAAGGCACCACAGGAATACCTGTCTGGTTTGTTCTCCATAGAAAAAAAAGCCTTTCCAAAGGGCTTTTTCATGAGGCATTAGCTATCCCAGAAAAGCAGAGAGGTGCTCACCAAGTGGGTAAAGGAAATGCAAACTAAAATTCTTTAGGGCTGTCTCCCTCCACTCTTTCTCAGATACAAATAAGTATAAAAACATAAAATATTGGAAGGTCTGAGTCTGAGTTGTTTATCAAACCCAGAGATCAAACATTTGCATCCCATCCTATCTCTGCAAATTATGTGAGAGACCCACTGTCAATCCTGTGATGGGTAAATGGGTTCTTTTAACTCTATTTCCTCTCCTTTTCTTCCCTTCTAGTGCTCTCTGAAATGAGTTTCTTTTCCCTTCGTTTATTAGATTTGTCTGATTTTGGCTTTGTAATATTTTAAAGTGATGAAGACCCCTCCTGGCTAGTTTTGCTGGCTGATGGGCTGTGTGCAGCTCACTGCTGCCCATGAAATATTATTTGATGCCCTGTGAGCAGAGGAGGAGGTTCTTGGCAGACCAAGAGACAACTGGAACAGTGTCCCATAGCAGTGTGTGGAAATAGACCCATTTTATTCCTCTAAATTACCTTTGAAATATCTTTACTGAACGTGACAGGTCAGAAAATGAAATATTCATTCTGCAGGAAACTTACAATTTTATTTTCAAACAAGCACTATAAGTCAAAATTAAATACCAAGTGAAGTTGGGAATTTTTTTTTTGTTCCTGTAACATTGAAATGTCTTGATTGAAATGCTTCGTAATGGTAATTTAGAACATTTTGCTCTTATTTCTGCTTGTCACAATGGTAGCTGAAATTATTCTACTGAAACAAAATGATTGAATCTATCACAGTGAAATGTAATTTCTGGTGAAAGAACGGATGGAATTTGATACCTTCTTGCAGCATTTCCCAATTTTCACACTTCAGTCAAAAAAGCTCTCGTTGTTGTAAAACTTGGTCAAGCAGCCCTTTTGGACTCATTATTCCACTGTCATCTGTGATATTTTGTGTAAAAACAGTGCCGGTGGATGGAAAGGCAGATCTTGATAACCAGTGTGGAGAAAGATATCACAGAGATTTAGGTCTCTTTTCCATCTGATTTTCTGTTCAGCTGACCTAAATATTTAATCTCAGAGTTCCTTCATCCTTCCAAGTATTTGTCTTAGCATGGGGATGAATGTCTGGCCTGTGGTGACAGGAGAACCCATCAAAGCTCTGAGGTGATCACCTTCCCTCTAACACGGAGTTTCTGCAGCACCAGGCAGGCACCAGACCTGAGAAGATTTTCTCTCTCCATCCTGACTGGACTGCTAGCCATGTCTGCTAAACTCAGTGGTTTTTAGCAGTCCCTTAGAGTCTGCCTTTGTGCTCTACTCCTCCTGATGGAGGCTGTGACTTTATTTATTTCTTTGGAACTGAGCTCAGGGGGCTGTGACAGCCAGGCAGGGTCGTGTGTAGGGATGGAGGAGGTGACAGCTGTTAGATGCTGCTTCACAAAGTTCTTCTCTTGCTGCTCAACCTCCTTCTCATCCATGCTTTTCAAAGACCAGCCACTCTTTTGAACCACTTGGGAACTATAAATGTTGGGGTTTTGCATCAGGTAAGCAGAGGGGTGCCCTGAGTGCTCACAGGAGAGGAAAATCCTTCCCACAGGGAGCTGCTCACCCACCTTGGCAAGTGTGCCAACTCTCTGACACCAATACTCCCATCACCCCTACATCTCAGCTTTGCCAGGCAGGAGCATAAAGCCCACAATATTAGCATCCAAGATATGTGTCTATTAATAGCTGCTCACCAGTTCTTAATTAGATTGACATATATTGAAGATCAGTAGCTGAATTAAACCAGACCGAATGCAGAGCTGCTATCAGAATTTCTAGACTTATAACTGTATTTTCCATTGTTGCCTTGTCTTTATGAACACAGTGAAATTTTCCTGAGGATGCTGCCTGGGCAAAATGCAGGGCACCTGTAGAGAGAAAATAAATAACCTGGTGTTCCTTCCCACCCCACTCCCCTCTGCATGATTGAATTCTTCAGCACCTAATAACAGTTCCTGCCAGCACAGCACCAATTCTAAATCTCAACACACAAGGAAAAAAAAAGTAAGTTTAGACAATATTGAAGTGAAGGATCTAAAAGTTGGAATTGAAGTCTTGGCACTGAATACAAAGTCTGAAATTTATTCTACTTCTGAAACGTCCCAGGCTCCACTTTGGAAGAGCCTATTGTGGATATCTTAATTCACTGTCTGAGGACTTCATGACTTCATTCAGGGCCTTTAAAAAGTCCATTAAATGTTCCAATTGCTTTCTCAGAATTCACAATTGTCCTCTGTGACTGACTGATTTTTTGTTATTGGGTTTGGGTTTTTTTTTTTTAACTTCCAGCCTCAATAATTCAGACCTGTTAAGTGCTGTCTGATTTTTTTTCCAATGCCTTAAAGAACACCAAAATTTCAGCCAGGTGCTGTAGCTAACTGGTTCAGGCTATGAAAATTCAAAAGATTTCCAAAAGACCTGGCTTGTTCCCACTCATGATGCAGCTGTGCCACTTGATTCTAACATTTTTGACAGACATGCAGTGATTGCTGAAGGCAGGCAAGGGAGAGTAATATATCACCAGAGTATAGGATCAGTCAGCTATAGCAACAACAAAAACCAGCAACACTCTCTCCAAACTGAAATAGAAAGTAATGTCTTCAAACACAGACGCACACTCCTCCAGTGGGAGTCATTGCCCAGGTTGTCAGGCACCCACGCTTTATGTAGCCTGTAGGGATATTGTAAAATAACTCCACAGCCATCAAATATTTGTGCTTTTATAGCACTTAATGTTATGCAAACTCTCTGCCAGATCATGCTCAGAAATGCCTGTGTGGCCTCTAACTCTGCTTGTGTCAAAGGGGTATTTTTGCTTTTGTTACACAAGCCAGTAGTTAAATTCACCTAAATGTGTCAAATCAGAAATGCTGGGGTGAGTTTTCTGCAAGAATTTCTGATCTCTTTGAGAGGTGACACAGCAAGTTGGGGTTAGCATGGAGGCTTGATGCATCATCTACCTTAGTGAGGAGGGAAGTGAATAATAAAATGAAATGACTCAATGAGTTTACTGATGGATTTAAACACTGTGATCTGAAGTTGAAAGTGCTGGAAGTGGAAAGACAGTTCAGGAAATGAGAAAAAGCATGAAAAGAAAATTTGTCATTTGACCACAGGTATTAACTTTGGGAGAGGCTGGCTAGGGGAGGTAAGGCATGCATTCTAATGATGGATCATCAGACACCTCAGGAGAAGTTCATCTCATACACACCCTCTTCACTCAAGTCTGCAGTGAAATATGGTTTAATTCCTGTTGTTTATCCTTAATAATGCAGCATTCCAGTACCTGAAATCAGCCAACAAGGAAAGGGACTTGTTACAAAAGCATGTAGTGTCAGGACATGGGGGATGGCTTTGACCTGAGAGGAGATTTAGGTGAGATATTAAGAAAATAGTCTTTACTGTGAGTTTGGTGAGAAAAGATTCTTTATTGTGAGTTTCTGGCCCACCCTGCCCAGAGCAGCTGTGGCTGCCCCATCCCTGGAAATGTTCCAGGCCAGGTTGGATGAAGCTTGGAGCAGCCTGGTCTGGCAGAAGGTGTCCCTGCCCATGGCAGGGGAGTGGGAATAAATTATCTTTGAGGTCCCTCCCAACCCAATCCATTCTGTGATCTGTGTTTCTCTGATAGTACAGAGAGGTGGGATCCACAGTGCAGAGCAGAGGAGGCTTGGCTGTCCTTGTGCAGCTGGCAAACATAAGGGAGTGACATGACTTGTTCTGAAACCAGAGCAGATCTTGTTTGTGTCTCTAACCATTAGGAACTGATGTCTTCTTCCACTGTTCATGTCTTGGGAGATTGCAAATGAGAATGCTATGAAATAATACCACAACAAATTTACATGTTGCTATTATATGAAATTACACAATGAATATTTTAAGACAATAAAGATGATCATAATTAAAGTGGCATTATAAAGATATTCTATGGCTTTTGGGCTCTCAGTTGCTTTAGTGTCTGTCTGGGTTAATTGACCATATGAGAGAGCTGGCCTCCAATTTTTCCTGTTTTAATCAAGACTGAGAACATTGCAGTAATGCTGCATCCTTGCCTGAGTCAGAAATACAGAGTTTACCCTGAAATGGACAGCTGCATGCTGGTGGAGATTTAGCAATTTAATAAAAAACCTGCACACTTTCAGTTGGTATGGGCTATCTTTTGAACAAGAAGATACAAACCCAGGAGCTTTGATCTAGTTGTTGTTTTTTGTTAGTCATGCCTTGGTTCATATCCTGATGAAAAGAAAATAGCTCAGGTTGACTGCCCACTCAGGCTATCTCTGAGGACAGCTAACAAATGCTCTTCTTCAGCATATTTTCTTCAAAATCACTAACATGCAATGGTGGAAAAATGGGGTTTTTTTAGGAAAAGGCATCTGTGCTTCTATTGTAATAATAGAATTTGTTCAGAAACTGCATTACCTTTATCTAATAGGACCCTCTCTGCTAGGCAATATTTTGCTGATCTTTCAGAAAGATCTAAATATTAATCATAGACATCATATCCAGGTGCTTGGTTTGGTTGGACCTCAACCACTTGCTGTGATAGGACATCTGTATTGAGGTAGTGATCAAATTCAGGAATGTACAAAACAGTGATGTGGCTGTAGTGGTGTTCATTCAGGCTGTAAAATTTGCAATCCAAATAAATTGGTAACTGTTTAAAGTGGGATCAGTTTAAGAAAGGTTTTGTGTTATGCTAGACAGACATTAAAATGCCTGGATGTAGACCATAATGATTTAATCACTAAGCTTTGAGATCTTTAGATCCTGATATCTTTAAAATCTTTAGATCTCATAGCACTGAGATACAGTGATGGAAACTTGGGGTTTGCTAGAGGAAACCACATGGTGCTGAGTCCTTCACTGATTTTCTACCTGTGGCAAAATAAAAACTCTGCAGACGTTATTTCACAAGCAACAAGCTCACCCCAACACACAGAGATCAGAATCTGCTGGTGAGGGCTGCTGAAGCTCTTAATTTCTTTTCTCCTGGCCTTTGATTAACAGACTGTAAAGGCTGTTCTTTGTTTGCAGCCCTGCAGCACTGGCAGGTGGAAGTGAGAAAAATGTTGTTTTGGATGAACTTGGCTGGGCCAGTGCAGTCAGTGGTGACCCCAAGGACAGAGTGGATGTGTCATTGTCAATGTAGTTGCTCAGAGCACTTCCATCCATCAGGGTGGTGGCCCATATCTAAAGGAAGTAGGGTGCCTTGCCACGGGATATTTCCAAAGACTGGTGCTCAAATACTGTATTTCTTGCTCACTCTGCCTTTGAGACTGGTAATCCTTGAAAACACCTCAGATTTGTCACCAAGTGTGAGGCAAACAAGCTCCTTGCTGACCACAGGGCCAGAGCGTTGCAATGATTTCTGATGGATTTAAACACTGACCTCAGGGCCAGAGGGTTGCAATGATTTCTGGAGTGCTTCACAGCTTCTCAGCTTTGGTTAGAATTCTGTGTCATTTTTTAAAGGAACAAATAATGGACTCTGCTAAAACTGGACGGTCTGGTTGCAGGGCACAGCCTGTGCATGAAAAAATTGTATTATTGTTGTATTTGTATTGCATTGTATTGTATTTTATTGTATCGTATTGTAGTGTATTGTATTATTTGTATTGTTGTATTATTTGTATTGTATTATTTTGTTTGTCCTTTCCACAGAGCTTGGTACTGCAGATCAGAAAGGCAGAGAGTGGGGAGAACAAAGGCCCAGCTAGACACAAGGGCTGGTGAGAATGGCCCAAGAAAAAGGAGGAGAAGAAATGGCCTCTAGGAGTACCCAGGGGAAGTTCAGATTAGATATTAGTTAAAAAAAAAATCACAGAAAGACTGGTTAGGAATTGGAATAAGTTTCCATGGAGGGTGGTGAAGTCACAACCTTTGGATGAGTTCTAGAGCAATCCAGAGGCTCTTGGGGATATGGTTTAGGGGTGATTAGGCTAACAGCTGGACTAGATGATCTTGAAGGTCTCTTCCAACCTTGATTACTCTGTGATTCTGTGAATATTCATGCCCTGCCCTTGTGGGTGCCATATCCTTCAAATATGATCCACAAGCAAATAAAAATTATCAGAATAGAAAGCCAGCACTCTCACTGCTGTGTCTCTTAGGGAAAAACAAGCAAGGTGTTTTTTCCATGCAATTTTTATTTTCAGAGACTGAAACTGAATTGCCTGTAAATTGTGTTATATAAACTGGCACTGTAACATTAGCCATTGCTCTAGAGAATCTGCAAGGTGGGAGGTGGTAACCAGAACGAGTGGCAAATAAAATCCTCATAGAAGACTGGGGCTCCTAAAAGACTGGCCTTTTTAACTGCATGGTTAAAATGCTGCTTGAAAGAGCTCTTGTACTAAGGGAAGCTAAAGGTTTCTGGCATAGCCTGAAGCAACCAATATCTGGATATTTTTAGCAAAAAGTTTGGCCCTCCTCCTCTTTTCTCAAGCCTTTGTGTTTATGACACTGTCAGAATAGAATGATTGCAGGAAGCACAGATATTATGGGAGCACTTTTTTAACCCTTAGAATCCAGTTTTTAGGTAGTTTCAGGTGATATTTTAGAACTTTTAGGCTAATGTAATGCTATAGTACAATTTCAGCAGCCTGGTAATATTTCATCTCATTCATGCGGCTGGTCGTATATTTTGCATTTAATGAAAGGTAAATGAAATAAAAAGGCACATGGTTGGAAGAGGGACCCCAGGGCATTGATTTTGGTCCTTTGCAAGAGCAGGAGACCAAGAAGTACTCAAAAAAATCCACAGGCTTATCCTCATACCAAAAAGCATTGAAATCATGTCCTATTTGGGCATCAGCAAGAAATAAAATGCCTTAAATGGGTGACCAAAAGAGAACAGAAGAGATTGAAGGAATCAGCAATGTCTTTACACTCCTTTGATACCAGAGAGCTCAATAAACAGATTTTTCTTGAGATTATGGAAGAGAGAAAAGGCACATGAAGGGGGCAAGCCATAAATCCCTCAAAATTCTTTCTTATCTTACCTAGGGCGAAAATTCCCTCCTAGGGAGTTCCAAACCTGTTGGAGTGCAAGCCCTGCACACTTCAGAGAATAGAATTTCATTGAGAGCCCCAGAAAATCATCCTCCCTATAATTTTCAAATTTGGCTGCTCTTTGGTGTCCAGAGAAAGCAGAAAAAGAAAATCCACCAACCAGAAATTAAATTATGCAGCAAGATAAGAGAGAAATGTGAGATTCTTACTGTCTGCTGCATGTACCAGCAGCAGCCCTGAAGTCTGAGGTTTCTATCATGTGGCTAAAAAAAGAAGTCCCTGGCTACTGTCTCCCCTTACAAACCTGCCTGGGTGTATAACAGATGATAAAAAATGCTTTATTGTCATGGAAAATCTAGGATGATGAAAATAGAGCATGAGAGAGTCTTAGAGGGGGTGTAAGGCAGAGACATTCTGGCCAGTATATCCACAGTGACTCTGCAAATGAGTGCTGGTTTTGCTCTCTAAGACAATCAGGTAATTGTCTTAATTGCTTTTAATTTTGCCAAAACCTTGACTCCCTCAGTGCATCTGTAATTATGTAGTTATGCTGCCAGACCAGGAGTGGCTGTCCTTTTTTAAGGCTTTTTTGTGCTTTTTTTTTTTGTTGAAGAGGAATGTGACCAGGCCTTTTTTTTATTTTTATTACATATCCAAGCAAATTCTCTTCTGGACCTGTTATTTTTAAAAATAATTAGTAAAATTCTGGTGATGGTCAACCAGAATTTCTGAAAAATTCCCTCAGATGGAGTGGAAGCCTTCAAGTAACTGCTTAGAGTTGATTTTAATCCAAGTATAGGGTTTTAAACATATACTGGCAGCTTTGGCCAACAAATGCTATTAAATTCTAGTCAGACTCCCTGGAGAGAATGTCTCCCTTTAGGTGCACTGCAAGAAGTGCTTCTTCTTTGTCTGAGGTTAATGTGGAAAACAGCACTGCAGCGTGTGTCCCCTGGACACACAATTCCACTTTCACACCTGAGCAATAAAACTGAAGCAGGGATTCTCTTGGAGCCAGGTTCTCCCACTCGTCCAGCAATCCCTCCACAGGGAATGGCTTTGTTTTCTCACCCCTTTGGCCACAAGGGCTGTACAAACTCCTGCTCCTTCAGGCAGAGCAGGGGCTGCATCTGCTGCTCCATCAGCTCTCAGATCCTCAGGGACTTGGCAGCTTCTGTATCAGCTGATCCTTGGTTCTGGGGGTAGGTACCAACAACCCTCACTTTCTTCTGGTCTTCCCATTGATGTCTCAGGTTTTAGCTTTTTATATTATATTTTAATTTATTTTTAAATATTTTTTTAATTCTGTGCTGCTTTAGTGTGTATTTCTGAGCTTCATGTTAGGGGATGGGGAGCTCTCTGCACAGAGTAGGGAGGCAAAACAATTCCTTCTCTAGCTGGGCACCAAGGACAAATGATCCAAATCTCAGAACCAAGAGCAGAAACAACAGTGGACTGAAGAGAGAAAAACAAGAAGGATGGGACTTCATAAGCTAAAGCTGTAACTGGACAATTAACTCCAATATGCAAATGGACCAGAACTTATAAAAGTGAGAGACCTCATGACTGATTGTCCATTTTGTGACCATTTTGGTTCATCTTGGGTGTAGCCCTGGCTGGGCTCTTGTGCTGCCCAAGGTGGATCCATTGAGGCCTTTTAATAAATCCTTGCTTTATTCATCACCATCTGTAACAAACCTGTTTGGAGCCATTTTTGGTGGGCAGCTGTGGTTTAGTGGTCTGTTTCTGTTTTGGGCATCTGAGGTCGCAAATGTTTCCTTCAAGGAAGGCACATTGTGGGGAGAATGGGGCAAGAAATTATCAAAGGGCATCCAGCAGAACTAAGGAGCCTGGCAGCGTCTCTGTCTCCAGTGTTCCAGTTCTTTCTGTGACCTCTCCACACCTTCACAGGTGATTTCTCAGGGGAGCTTCCTTGACACCTCTCCCTCCTTGTTTCCCCACAAGAGCCCCTGGTGCTGAGCCCTGTGAAGGATAACATCACTTCTGTCAGCTTTCCCTGTAAGAATAGAGCAAAAATGGGAACAAACCGTCCCATTTGTGCAGTCCCAGCTCTTCCCATGTCAGAGACTGCAGCTGGCAGGCCTGAGGGACAGTCTTACCAGACTGAACACATGGAGAGTTAAAGTCTTCAGGACTATCTTCCCTGTCATCTCCTCACCAGGAGGGTTGTGGAGTTATTCACTTTATTTAGCAAAGTGAAGCAGCTCCCCACTAAACAGGCTTGTTCTCTGCCCTCCAGCCCCTGGGAGCCTGGATTGCCATCTGAAGGAGTTTTCCCCTGAGGAAACAGCCCACGGGTACCTCCCTTTGGGATACCCCAAAGGTAGGCCCCAGAAGATGCTGTGTATGGTGACCTTTACATACATCGATTTCAATAATTCAATCTCAAAAGCTTGTTCCGAAGACTTTTTTTTTCCCTTCCAGACCAGGATTAGTCCCTGCTAAAAACATTTTAAAACAGCCTGTTTGTTTTAAAATGAAAAATACATCTGCTGGCCTCACCTTATAGAAATTGCTTTGGAAAAGGCTTAAACTCAATGTGGAGGCCTCCAGCCAAATTCATCAGTGTCCAGCCTGTGTGCCCACCACTGGCAGAGAGCCAAGGCAATACAAAAATTTCTGATCTCCTCATTTTGTGCAAGAGGGCTCAAAAAGGGGCTGAGGCTGCACCAGGGACATTAAAATGCTTTCATCTGAGGAGATGCAGCCTGTCAGTGGTGCTCCTACTCCACTGCCTTTCCTTCTCCCTCCCCTCCTCTCCCTGTACCTTGCTGTGAGATCTCACCTCCTCCCACCGTCTCTCTGGTGTCATAATGCACATTTGGCATCAGGTTGAGCCTCCAAAAGTGGCTGCAAGGCAGCAGGGTGGCTGCTGGATCAGACTTTTGCTTGCAAGGTGGATCTCTAGAAGGGAAGAGAGCAAGTGGATGGTGCAGGAGGTGTATTTTCCTTAATAAAAATCCAAATTCTCCATGCTAAGATTTTTAAATTCCTTTTCCATTCTCATTAGCAATGGATGAAGTCTTGCCAGTGAATGATTTTGCTGAAGGTAACAAGAAGAAGCAGCAGCTAAAGTTTGGAAATCATGCCTGGTTATTGGGAAAGGGGTGGTTCAAAGAAAAATGAGGGATCAGCCCTCGGAGGTTCCATGCCCAGCTCTGATTCAGTTGGTAATGCATGAAAAGTTTCTTACCCTCTTTATGCCTTGGGTTATCATAGTGGTACACTGTGATGCTTGGTTATCCCCAGGGCATTGAGGAGATTTATGAATATGAGCCTTGAAAAGTGCATTGCCATCAGACAATGAGGGATATTACTGTCTACACATGCCAAAAAGCATTTGTAGCCTCAGCACTCCTGGTGAAGGCTGAACACAGAAAATGTTTAGAAATAATAATAATAATAATGAAAAAGGAAGCTGTTAGATTTTCCCAAGCCTGCAAAAAGTTATGGTGCAGTTGTTTTTGAAAGCTTTGCCCATAGTTTAGAACAGTTTAACCACTGCTAAGTCTTGGAGATTAATTTTGCTGCTGCTGGAGAAAAAACCCCATACGCTATTCATTGCTTCTTATATGGCATTTACAACAGAGCCACTGTACACAGAGAAGCAGTGCAAGGTGAAGTGTCAGGAAAATCCAGGTTTCAGCCCCCAGAAGGAGAAATTGAGGAGCAGCACAGCTTTCTTCATAAGACAAGCTGCTCCCTCAGCAAGCTGGGAGAAAAGTGTTCAAGTCTAAAAACCTTCAAGTGGAAAATCATCTCTTTAAATGCTGGAATTGTGGGCTCTAATTTTAGGATTTTTAGGTTTAACTGACTGACTGTAGTCATTACAATGCTCCATTTTTAGGCACTGCAGGTATTGTAAGTCTGATCCTTTTCGAACACCCTGTTGCTAGGAAAGGCTGTGTTTGATTCCTTTTCAGGCAGTTCAGATGGCAGTGAACAAAGTCAAGCAGGCTTACAAAGCAGAACTTATCTGTGAAACATTCCCCAAGTTGAACTTGTGCTCTCTGTCCCTTTTTTTGACTCACAGGAGTGGAGAACAAGCCTGCCTGGGGCTGTGATGGAGGAGTGAAGTGGCAGAGAATAGTTTGTGGCTTTGATTGCTGCTGGCTGAGTGCTACAGATGTTGAGGTCTGACTGTCTGCAGAGTGGCAGGCTGAAAACTGGGAGCAGTTTTTCCTCCAAAGTGAGCAGCAGGATTTACTCACAGGCTTGGAGGCAGGTGGAGGTGTACAGATAAATTCACTGCAGGTTGGGAAGTGTGGTGGGGTTTGCAGGGGTCCCGGGATGAAGAAAGAGATGAGAATCTGACTCCATGTTTCAGAAAGCTGATTTATTATGTTATGATATATATTATATTAAAAGAAAATTATAGATTAGAACTATACTAAAAGAATAGAAGAATGGATTTCATCAGAAGGCTAGAAAAGAATAGAATGGAATGATAATAAAATCTTGTGTCTGACCAGAGAGTCTGAGCCAGCTGGACTGTTATTTGCCATTTATTAAAAACAATCAACATGGACCAATCAAAGATGCACCTGTTGCATTCCACAGCAGCAGATAATTTTATTGTTTTTCTTTTCCTCTGAGGCTTCTCAGCTTCTGAGGAGAAAAATCCTGGCAAAGGGATTTTTCAGAAAATATCATGGTGACAGGGAAGGCAGGACTGTGCGTCCTGTTGGCATCAGTAACACAGGGTTTGTGGCAGTGGGGAAATGCCATAGCACAGTCTGTAAGTCTTCCCATCCTTCCTGATTATTCTTCATTTCTGGAAGGCCATCTGAGCTAAATTTTCTCTTAGTTTAGATTGACTGCCCAGTGAAAATTTGATGCAGTATGATGGGAGCAGGCCAAGTGGAGGTACAGGAGATACAGTGAGACTTGCTGGGGTGTCCTCAGAAGGGACTGCAGCAGGGAGGTTTTTATTTTGAGACTCACACAGCTGAGGCCAGGTCCCTTCATGCTGCTGAGGACTCCCCAAATCCCACAGGGCTCCTCCTGAGGGAAGATCCTCCTGTCCAGGTTCAGACAGGCATCCCAGGAAGCCTGGCTGGAAAACAGGCAGGATGCATGCTGCATGAGTTAAATAAGCACGGTGGAGCATCTGCTGGCACTAATAACACAATTCAGACTTGAAATTCAGACTTAAGGGAAGCTTTTGACATATTCTCCCTGTAGGTAGCCACCAGAGACCTGGAAATAAAAACACACATGGAAAAGTCAGAAATTTCTTCTTGCTTTAGGCTTATTTTAATTTGTCACTCGGTAGGGAATGTATCACCCCTTCACTTTGCTGATATAACTAAAATTATTACCTCTTCAACTCAGATTTTTGGGATTTTTTGAGGTGGCTCGGGAGCTAAGAAACTCAAAAGAATGAATGCACCACCTTCCAGCAAGATTAACTATTATTTCTTGGTTTAAAACCAATAAGTCCATGTGAAAAAAGGGATCAATCTTCCTAAAAAAGGAGGAAAGAGAGGATTTGAGCAGTTTAACAAAAGGAAATGGGACACAGAAGTTGAGGATCCTCTGAGTATGGAGAGATGCTACAAACAAATGTAGTTTTTGCTGTCTTAATTTCTCATGGTGTGAGGAATTTGTCCCTGTCCTGTGTGATGGTTTCCTGCAGCTTCTTGTGTGTTGGAGCTCAATCAACATCCCCCTATGCTTCTCTTTGCAGCCTGTGCAGGGCTAATCAGTGTCTGCATTTCTTCCTTGTGCCATTGGAGTGGGGATTGCTTTGTGTGCTGCAACTGCAGAACATTTCTGGCTAAGTTGCAAAATTCTGAGGTTGGCTTTCTCCAGAGCAAGGTTCAGGCTTTGCCCCAAACTTTAGAATCAAAGGTTAATTGGTGTTTGTGCAACCTCCTGCCCTCCTGTGTCCCATCATGGTCAGGACAAGCAAGACAGGGAGACACTGATGGAAAGGCTTGGATCAAAGTGTCCTTAGCATGCTGCTGGTGCTCAGGGTCATTCATGAGAAAAATTTTGCTGGGAAGCAGGGATTTGGTGGGGTGGTGTCCAAACCGCTGGATGGAAATTTGGGACCACCTGTCCATGGGTTCTTCCAACAGTAACATCAGAGTCTCAATCCTCGCAGCATCTTTGCAATAGGAAAGAGGGACTTGACCCTGATGCAATTCCATTTCCCTGATGATGTTTTACTTTTGGTAATCCTGGACCAAGAAGTCTGGTCTGGCTGCTGTGTTCTGCTCTTAAATGTGTCCCTGAGAAGTCCCATTCCTAAGAGAAGGGAATGTGAGTCTGGAATCAGAAATCAAACAAACCCTAGGCCTGCTTTGGGCCTCCAGCTCACTGAAAACCAGGCTTAGGCTTGTAATCTCTCCTGCTATAACTTCTTGATTTGTAGAAGGAAAGATCAGGGACATTTTATGTGTGCACTTCTCTGTTTATTCCTTTCTAAAGCCTTCCTCAAATGACCATTCATTTTGTATTTGATGTGTTTGAGCATTTCCAGCACACTCACCATGGTTTCTCTTGTCTGAAACAGGATTTTCAAATTCTTCTACCGCTGCAATGATATTTTAGAGTAAAGGCAGGTTTTGTGTCAATTTGGTGCATTAGGCACAGGATGCACAATATCCACTCTCCTTTCCTCCCTCCAGCAGTGGTCATCCTCTGTTTAGCCTAATGTGCTCCCTTCCCAGGCTGCTGGGGGTCTGCAGTTTTGTATCTGGTTATGGATTTTTGCTGTCACTTCAACACACAGATTTTCCTTTTTTTTTTCCCTTTTTTTCACTCTACCGATCTACTGATTTTAGCAGCACTGGGAATCCATCAAAGGAAATTAATTCAGTTTAATATATTCAATATGTTTGTTAGAAGACCCTTTGTTGAGTTTGAAGAATTGGAAATGGTTCATTTTATCACCACTCTCAGGTCCTGACTCCATCATTTTGAGTCAGATATAGAGATCTAAAGGTAAGTTGAAGCCAGTAGCTTATTGGACTATATTCCTGATGGAGCCAAAGTGTGGTGATAAATTGTTCATAAACCACATCACAGAATGCTCCTTATTTTGTCTTTGAATCACATTGCTGTCTCCCTAATTGGCTTTGATATTGCTGTGCTTATTTTAGGACACTTCTGATGAGTGAAGAATTTTCTTTCTTCCACTTCAATATAAATGTACTATCTGTAGTTCTGTTCACTCTGTTCAAATTTTATTCCAATGCTGTGGAAGACATTAAACCAATTTCATTGCATTAGTTTCTGCCTGTCTGATTTCAACCCCAATTCTGGGGGCATGAAGCAAATCATTAGTCAGAAGTAAACTGAAGAAATACAAAATATCTATTAAAATACTTTCCAAAAAGTAAATGTCAGGTCCATGTGAGTGTTTTGCCCTCAGCGGGTTCATTGGGCTCATCTCTCCTGAGCAGGGGTGAAGTTTGTCCTCACACCAACCACAGATGTAGCTCAGCTGTCAGCATCTGACAGGAGCCTTCACAGCCAGGAGAAAATCCAGCTGGATCAGCTCCAGGCCACACAGCACCATCTGAACATCCAAACTTGGGAGCCATGGTCGCTTTCTCTCCATCCAAATTGTTCTTCCACTGCCCTGCAATTCCTGTGCCTCTGGCTGCTCCATGTCCCAGGAAAGGTGTAGGAGCATCGGGGGTAGGACAGTCAGGATGGACGGACAGAGATGAGAGATCTCTGCAGCCAGGTTGAGGAACTTGTGGTTTATTGCAAAGGTTCTGGGTGCTGGGCCCTGCTTGGAGCTGCCAGCCACAGGTCAGAGCAGGCCCCAGAGAAGAGAGGGGAGAGAGGATGAGAGGGTGAGAGTGTAAAAAGGTAAGAGAGCAAAAGCATAAGAGAGTAAAAGGAGTAAGAGTAGAAGAGGTTAGAGAGCAAAGTTCCTGTTACAACACAATAAATCTTCTTCTGTGTTGAATATTCTGATTCTCACTAACTAATCTAGTACAATATACAAATATTATAGCATTTCTGTACAGCCTGTAAGAATCATTACATTACCATACTGTGTTACATTTTAAACCCTTAAAACTCTTCTTTGGACCCCTTCTGCCAAGCTAGCAGGGTCTGCTCTGACCCTTGTACCTGTCTGCAAGCAGAGGGTGTTGTTCCATCAAAAGGGGATCACCTTCAGCTGGCCATGCCATTGTTTTCCAGTTGTTCAGTAACTGAGGGATCTCAAAGCTTGCCTTCATTTCAATCTCACTTATAGTTTCTATATTCTCAAAATCTTTTGCTAGACAATCATATTTATAAGGCTTTCCTGTTTCATCTTCCCCAACAGAAAGGCAGAGAGACCCCATCCTCATCCACCCAGCCGCCCCATCCCACAGTAGCCAGGCGTAAAACCCACAGTAGCCAGTAACTGTCACAGACATGTTTTATGAAAAATCCTTTCCTTAGGATTTTTTCTCTGTGATTGGTCTCATGTGGTTGTTTCTAATTAATGGCCAATCACAGTCCAGCTGTCCAGACTGCCTCAGTCAGTCACAAGCCTTTGTTATCATTCCTTTTGTATTCTTAGCTAGCCTTCTGATGAAATCCTTTCTTCTATTCTTTTAATATAGTTTTAGTCTAATATATAACAGAAAATAATAAATTAGCCTTCTGAAACACGGAGTCAACATTCTTGTCTCTTCCCTGGTCCTGGGTCCCCTGCAAACACCACCACAAGTAACCAAACACAAGAGTTTAGTCAAGGGAATGTTGCCTTTTCTTTTGGATACACAAGGAACCCTCTGGCCTTGAATCAGAGCACACTGAGATTCAAGGGTTCAGCAGTGCTGGAGAGCAGAGAGCTGCAGCAGGTCTGGGACCTGAGCAGAATTTAGGCTGCCTGGATGTCACCTGCAGGATCTGATCAAGGAGACAGAAGAAGTGTGCTCCCCATCCATCCTCACTGCTTTCAGGACCAAGTACCCTCTGTTGGGTCTGGGAAGGGTTTGTCTGAAGTCTCACTCACAGTTTCTGCACATTTAGGGATGGACATATCATGAGGCAAAAAGATGAAGTATTCAGAAACTAATGTACCAAGCTGTAAGGAAGCATAGTAAAGAAACGATTGTGGCCAAAGAGAGACAGCTGCAGCCAACAACTCCTTAGAAAGTGGTGCTAAAGACAGAAAATTCCCTTTGTGTCTGGCTGAAAATGGGGATACTGTGAGCTGACCTCATCCTGCTGAGCTTTGCCAACCAACAGGGAGCAAGGAGTCAGGATACCACTGATCTCCTGAGTTTGTTAGGCATCTCTCCTCTCTCATTGCTTCCACTCCCATTTCCCATGATTTCTGAAGGGCAGGATGCCTGACTTTAGTGTGTGGTGTCCACTGCCCTCACTCTTCCCTCTTCTGATTCACTGCAGGATTTTACATTTGCTTTTTGCCTTTTAAGGCTGCTTGAGTTCCTCATATGGAGAGCAGCCCTATCCTGAGCATGAGACTTCCTTGGCTCAGATGTTTGTGGATGGAAAGGAGCAGATTTTTGCATGGTTTCTCACTACCTTTACTGCTCTTGCACTGCAGATGTTGCAGCTCATGGAAGGCCTGAAGAAATGATCAGTCAAGTGTTTTTTAGGGACAAATACATAGCCCACACCTGGTATTTTTGGGTACTAAACAAGGTAAAGGAAATCTGAGAAGTATTTGGAGTCCAAGAAGAGGAGCACTGGAAAGGTGAGGAACAAAGTAGCTACAAAGCAGATTGAATCCAGAGGGACCAGGAAGAATGTGTAATCCTTTTACAAAATAGCAGGTAGCCTGGCTTTCAAAAATCCTTTGTAAATTGAATCTGTGCAGATGTGTGCCCTAGGAAACCTCTCAGGAAAACAAATAGGTGGCTTTCTGTGCTTTCTGTCCTGTAAATAGAGTCAGCCTGCATTTTCCTTCCGAAAATGGTGCAGAGTTCAATAGTTCAAATGAATTAGAGTGGCACTCACATTATTTATTTCAGCCCTGTAAGATGAGCTTGACACAAGGTATTAATTACTGATATCTGTCTCCGTGTCAAACACATAATCAACACAGAAATCTGATTCTGACAAGTGAAAAAGGAAACCACCATTTGCAAATTCCTCTTAAAAGCTACCTCTTTCAGGGGTGACTTCTGGAGGTCACCCTCAGCCTGTGCTTGTCACAGAGTGCAGGGATTTATGGCCCAAAGTTCTTGATTATAAAGAGATTTTAGTAAAGCTGTACCTCAGCCCAGAACCATTTGTGAGAGCAGTGTCAGTTTGAGGATGGAAGGAGTCTTGGTTCACACAGAAGCATGGTGAGAGCCACAGGCCATTTCAGGGAAGGACAAGGATGACAGACACCCCACTGCCCTGTCAGGTGTGCAGAACATCACAGCACCCTCTGGTCCATCATTCTTTCACAGACCCAACACATGACTCCTTCACATGTGCAATGTGATGAATATTGTGCAGGTCACCTCTTGAGCTGCAGAGATGGGGAGCACTTGAGTCTTGGGATCTTTTTAGGTCGCTGCGATGCCGAGAATGTTAAAAGTCTCTTTTCCCAGCCTGGTGGCTTGAAGAAGGAGTCAGAGCTCTTCAGTTCTTGGTCTCAAGGTTGTTTATCTATAAAATTCCTTCTCCTGTCCTGCCAAAGTCCATCCAGCAGGACAGTTCCAGGCACTCTGCCTCCCCCAGGGCAGTGTTATGTCTTCATTCTAAAAACTACGTGTACAATGTTTACAATTACTTCCCAGTACCCATCACCTATGTTAGACAGTGAGCTTCTACTCTAAACCAATCCAAAAGTGCCAACATCGCAGCAGAAGATGGAGGCCAAGAAGAAGAAGGGGGAAGGCTGGACATGCCCAGATCCCTCCATCTTGCCTCCTGAGCCCCCATTCTAAAAATCTTGAAATCTACTTTTCCACCCCATGATAACACCACTATTATTTTCCCTAAACTGTTGTGGCTTTCTGATCTTCATCTAAGGTTGGTAATTTGCTCCACGGGCCATAATCAAACCCACAGGTGTTTTGAGCTCTGTGCCAGGGCTTCTGAGCCCCCTGGCAGGGGTCTTGGCTGTCCTGGACAGCCAGAGGGATGTCCTGGGTTCCCACACTTGAATTAGCTATTTATGTTAGTTTTTCTTTTTGAGCTCCCATGTCAATGTAGAGACAGCCAAGAGATCCTTTGACAAGCCCCTTGTGAGGCACCACCTCCAGCACCCTGCAGGTCTGTGCTGTGCCAGCCCAGGATGATTAATGTGCCACATCCAATTCTGAAATTCCAGCAGAGGTTTTGCCCACAGAGGGGGAATTGTGTGGAGCAACACTCAGTTGACTTTGATCAATGCAGGGAGAACTCTGGGTGGCATTTCCTACTCTCCTTCTCCAGTAATTGACTGTATGTGTTGATATGAAGTTTTGGAAGGTTATAAGACGTTATAAGGTTAATGTCTGCAGCTGAGCTGCCATCTATCCTCAAGCCTAATGAGCTACCTGTGTGCCTTCCTGACGCCTTTGGGTGGAAAGCCAGAGTATACATCCAGTAAATAAATTGCTTTCCACCACTGCCTTCAAGTCTGCTACCTTCAAATGAGCACAGACATGAAACACAGCTGTGAACCTGTGCCACAATCTTTCATTTCAATTTGTGATTTTAACCAAAGCAATAGTCTTCCCAAGGCTTGCTTCATCACAGTTCAAAGGTATTCAATAGAACATTAACTATTGCTGGTGCAGTTCCTCAGATTTTTGGCTGGCTGGGAGAGCTGCTTGTGGCTGCTTTGCATTCAGAGCTTGCTGTGTGCTGCTTGGGCTCATTCCACTTCCTCACAGATTCATATTTAAGTGTGGTCATCTCTCAGAAGTAAGGCTAAGTTAACTTGCTGAAAAAGCAAAGAGCTTTCTCTGCACAGAGTGAAATTGCAAGTCTCTTCCAATCTCATTTTCGTGGCTGTTATACCACTGTGGACACCTGATTTACGATGCTGCCCTGATTTACAACTCTCCAGGACCAGATTTAGCCCTAAGAGTTTTTTGAATTAATGCAAGTGGAAACATAGCTGGGAGGAAAAAAAATGGGAAGCAAAATGCACTGTAATGGCTTCTAATGAGAGGAATAATTATGGGTAACTGGTGATCCAATACACAGCATCACTGAGCTGAAGCAGTGACATTCAGATTTATGTTCAGGTTGTTAGGGCACTGCAGCACCTCTTATAGGGAAAGGCTGAGGGAGCTGAAAAACTCATCAGAAAAGTGCCAACACCCTTCATTTTGGGTTGCCAACCTGGAGGGAAGAAAGAGATGTTTGCTCCAGCAATACACTGCCTGGCTGACTCTTGCTTTTTATTTAATATTAAGATCACAGTGCATTGTCACCTAACCCATGAAGTCAGGAGTCTCAAGTTAAGTAATAAATAAATTTTCACATCTACTTTTAACAAAAAATATCTGCAAATATGTTTCTCTATGGGAACAGATGGTTTGATAATTTCTGTGTCTGCAGAATGTCTTGTTCTGATAGGATATGGTCATTATCTCTGTTGGTTTTTGTTAAGCTTTTGCTTTCTGTCAGTTTTCACCATTATCACATCTCGGGTTGCATTGGAAACCCAACTCTCTGACTGCAACAAAGTGGCTTTACCAATTATTTTCATGATTTCCTAAAATACTTGCAGCTTTCATTCAAATTTGCAATGAAATAGCAAAATTTCCTGGGCCTAGAAATTGTCATAAGCTCTCATTTTAAAGCAATGGGCCAAGGGACACAGTTTAAAGCACAAGATAAATGACTTGCACGCACTGCCTGCACTGGAAGGAGATGGATTGTGTGTGTTTCCTTGTCTCATCTTTGTCTTGTAGACCATCTTGCTTGATGGACTGCCAAGCAAGGGCTGAAATGTGCTCTGACATCCCTCAGTGGTGCTGCTTTTCTCCTTCCTGACCAGTGGGATTTAACTCACAGTGTTTAGAACAGAACTGCACACTCCATTTGGTACAGCTTCAAGAGCACAGTAATTACAGGAATAAATCACCAATATCTGCACAGTGTTTGTGGAAACTGAGGTTATAAAGCACCAGAGAACTGCAAACACTGGCAGCTAGAGAGGATGGTGCTGGAAGGCAGACTGTGACTAAAGTTGCCTCCCTAAGCAAGAGAGTTAATTATGATAATTATACAGTTATTCTTTTAATTCTTTGGGGATCAGAACTTTGGAAATGGGTCTGAGCTGGGGTGTAGGCAGAAAAATCTAGAAATTACCCCAAATAGAAAAACTGTGGTGTTCAAAACACCACCTTCCAGAGATGAGAGTATGGAGAATACTTTTCCTAATTCTCTCAAACAAAATTATGTCTTGATCTTTGAAAATACTCCAGCTTGTTGTTCCTGTAGAAAGTAAAGGAGGTTAAGATGTCCAAAAAGTGCTTACGTCTGCTATGTAAAGTTCATTTTTATGACCTTGGTCCTCTTGAAGGAGTCACAGCCAGCCCTAATTTACAGACAGATTCAATATACAACAAATTTAGTTTGCTTGAAAATCTGCAAGCTTGGCTCTCTTGCTGACCAGCCTCCCCTTGTCCAACCATGGCAATACTCAGGATTATATTATACTCAGTATTATAGAGCAACAGATATTTATGGAAGGTGCCTCCCTCCAAGTTCTTCCACTCAGTATCACCAAAGAGCTCTCCAGAAAACTTGATGGTGTGTGTACAGAGACGCAGTTTTGGGGATTTTTTTACTTGACATGCATTAAAAAAAGATAATCTCAGCTACTGAGTAGAGGTAAATTTGTTGTGGACGTTTATGGACATTACTTGTATGACCTTGAAGGTTTATGGAAATGTTATAGAAAAATAGTTACCAACAATGGTTTAGGTTGAGAGGGACTTAAAATGTCATCCAATTCCACTCCCCTGTCTTAGAGGAGGAGATCTTCTACCAGACCAGGTTGCTCAAAGCCCCATCTAACCTGGCCTGGAACACTCTCAGGGATGGAGCAGCCACAGCTTCTCTGAACAGCCCGTGCCAGGGCTTCACCACCCTCAGAGTAAAGATTTTTTTCCTAATATCTAATCTAAACTTTCAATTTGAAGCCATTCCCCCTTGTCCTGTCTCTCCACATTTCTCTCCTAGGCTCCCTTCAGAATATGAAATTCTGTATTTGGGTCACCCCAAAGCCTTCTCTTTTCCAGGCTGAGCAATCTCAATGCTCTCAGCCTTCCCTCATAGCAGAGCTGCTCCATTCCACTCATCCTCATCCTCTTGGTGGCCTCCTCTGGACTCCAGTGTCCCAGGGACCTTCCTGTGCTGGGGTCCCAGAGCTGGGTGCAGCACTGCTGGTGGCTCTCAGCAGAGGGACATAGGGACAGAATGCCCTCCCTGGCCCTGCTGCCCACACTGCTGGGGGTGCAGACCAGGATGGGTGTTCCAGGTTGCAAGGCAAGATGGTTTCTATTACCATCTGGATGGCAGTTGTCTTTTGCCAAGTGGGCAGTTTGCCTTATCTCTCTCTGAGTGCTCACAGTCACTCCTCCCTTGGGAGGGGACATCTGCTGATAACAGCTACTGAATGTCACTGCATGGCTGATAAGAACTACAGCATCCCACTGGGAGATGTGAGCCCAGAGGGAGGAGCCAAGCATTCCTACCTGGATATAATCTGGAGATTCTGGAATACCAGCATGGCTTCTCCACAGGATTTCCCAGAGGAACAGCAGCTGCCTCTTTCTGCCACTGGATCTTCAGAGGAAGAATCCATCCTTCTCTACAGGATCCCTGCTCCAGCAGAACCACCCCTGACACTGCAGGAGGGCTGAGCCACAATTCCAATGGGACTGCTGCCAACACCCTGACCCACAGGGTGTCAGGTTGTGTTCTGACTCTGTCAGTGTTGTTCTAGTGTACTGCAGTGTTTGTTTTATCCTTTTATTTTCTTCCTTATTAAAGAACTGTTATTTCCTGCTCCCATATTTTTGCCTGAGAGCCCCTTAATTTAAAATTTACTGCAATTTAGAGGAGTGGGGAGGGTTTACATCCTCCATTTCAGGGGAGGCTCCTGCCTTCCTTAGCAGACTCCTGTCTTTCCAAACCAAGACAATGGGTTTGGCTTTCTGGGCTGAAAATGCCCTTTACCAGCTCCTGGGCAGCCTCTCACCCAGCCCAGCTCACAGCAGGATCTGCCACGGCTCATTCTGGTCCCAGCCAAGAGGGGAAGGGCAGAGCAGGAGGAGTGATAGCTGATAAGGCACAGCAAATCATAAATGAGATACCTGCAGGGACTTAGGCAGCCCTCAAGCATAAGGAGTGAGTTTCTGCTGTTTTCAGCTGATTGCAGGGAATGAGGAGTGTCACTGGCCTGTTGGTACAGATTTAGGCTGCCTTGCCAAGGAAAAGCTTGTTACCTGGGAGAAATTGTGTAACCTCCAAATAAAACACATCATAAATGAGAACAAGCTCCCAACATTTATATGACCAGGCTGGCTATTTTCTTTTTGTGATAAATACCAATGCTGAAAGGCAAACAAGAAACAGAATCTACTCTGTTCTCCAAAATTTAGGATAACAGAGTTTCCAAACTATTTAAATTTAGAACAACTCAAATACTAAAAAGACATCAAAACCAATATAAAATATTTTTAAAATATAGTTCAATATGGCTTATTCATTTTGCTTTGATTAAAGTAAGGACAAATTTCTCGTGACATTTTCAAAACAAAATGGGACAACCTCAATAAGTCACTTACTTTTTTTTTTAATCTAATAATAGTTCGAAAACAGCACCCAGAGAAACATTTCACTTGCAGTGAAGCTTGCAGGGAAAATTTCTTCTGGCTAAAATATTTCAACCAGCTTTGGGATTGAAAAAATTCTGGGTTAACATTTATTTTACAGACAGATCTATTTTCATCCAAGACCACCTGGATGGTGAATACCAGGAGATAAAACCAACATATACAAGTCTCAGGACAAAGGTTTCTGTCAGAAATAAATCAATGTCCCAGCAGCACATAAATGGAAAGTGGAAAAGGAGAGACCTTAAGCCCCTGATCATGTCACTTTATTAGGATTCAGGTCATGCTGATGTATGAAAAATGTTGTCAGGGAACAATAATTCACTTTCCTTTGGACTAGATACATGAGGAAATATGGAATCTTGCATTAGTTTTCAGAGTTGGCATTTCACATGCATGGGAGATGTGAAATTCTCAGTGCCAGTCAGGAATGAAGCTGTAGGGGAGAGAAAATCTAAGGCTTAGCCAAAACTTTTAAAGGGACTGGTGACACTGGATTGCTAATGGAATCTTATCTGTGCAAGAGTAATCCAGAAACATCTGGCATCAGCAGTCTCTTTGATGCCTCTTCAGAACTGGGCATCCAAAAAGTGAGGAACACATCCCAGTTCAGTAAAATATTGTCTTAGTGATGAATTCTAAATAATTTCTGGAGGTGAAAGTGGGCACCAATACCAAGGTGGGGTTTGGCCTCTTCTGCCAGGCAACCACCAACAGGAGGAGAAGAAATGTCCTCAAGCTGTGCCAGGGGAGGCTGAGCTTGGACATCAGGAAAAATTTGTTCATGGAAAAGGTTGTTGAACATTGGAATGGGCTCTGGTGGAGTCACCACCCCTGGAGCTGTGCAAGAACCAGCTGGATGTTGCACTTAGAGTCATGGTTTAGTTCACAAGGTGGTGATCAGTCAAATGTTGGATTCAATGATCTTGGGAGGTCTTTTCCAACTTCAATGATTTTATAATCCTGGGGTTTTCTGGACAAAAGAAATTGTGGATTTGTAAGTAATTTGGCAATGGTCAGTACTGGTTTACAAGAACAAGTAAGCAAGATAAATATGACCTTTTTATAGGACTTTTTTAGCACTTTGCTTTCCCATTTTCAGACACATTTTTCTAAGAACCTTTAGTTACTGCCCAGAAATGGACTTTAACAAGATTATTAGCATGGTGTCAAGTGACATCAAGTGGTCATTTGAAGAAATCTTCCCATCAAAGCAGTGCCCTTGGGCTGCCCTGCAGGCCCCCAGAGGCTGAGACTCACAGAGCTGCAGTAAAAGCTCAGCACTGACCCATGAAACTGAAATAAAAATGAACATTCACAGATCTGTCCATGTGTACCTTGTGCAGTCCATCAAGGACCATCCACTCCCCATGATTCCACTGAGCCAAATATTTGGGAAACAAATCCTTAAAACTACCTAGGATTTCTCTACTCCCTTGGGCATCAGCCAATAAATTCCTAAATATATTGAAAATTATATTATATTTTTATATTCCATTTAATAAGTTATGTTTAATATTAGGTTTATTAATTTTTATTACATTGAATATTTAAGTTTATTGTTATATTGTTGAACAACCTTATACTGTGACTTTAACAAATCCATGGTCCTGACCATCCGTGTTTGTTTCAGAAGCATCTGAGGACTTTTTGTAAAATGCAGGTGGGTCAAGTTCTGGGGGAATGGGTGAAAAACAGGTTTGTTAGATGAGCAGCCCTGAGCAGCCTGCCCTAGAAGACTCTTCTTGAGCATGGCAGTGTGAGACTAGGTGGCTTCCAGGGATATTTCCAGCCTCATCCATTCCATAAGCTGTGATTCTGTTCAGTTGCAACAATATTGAAATATTTGTTTTGAAAACACTTATGTGTGTTGGTTTGCTGTTGTATTTTCCCCCTCAGTATGTCCTTATGTGGTTTCAATCTGCTACAGTGCAATTTTTCCTAGTGTAAAAACACTTCCACAAAACTTTCACCTGCTGTAATTCCCAGAGTTGCTGTGTGAAAAGCTTCCACATCCATGATAAACTGCCCAGCTCTGGAGGCAGAGACACCAGTACTTGAAACATTGCTGTCTAAACCAGCTCTCGATTCCTTCCAAGTCTGATGTACTCCTAACTGGACTCTATGCATGTTTTTCATGGAAGCTTAGGACAAAATAAGTTCATCTCAGTTACTCTCTATGGAGTTTGTTGCTGTCTCAAAGCCTCAGAGTTCTGGTAACAATTAATTGCAGCAATTTTAAAATTTTCATCTCTATTTTTTGCAAGTAGTTTAGATTTAATAAACCCAGTAACCAGGCTAATGTCATCTCATCCATTTCCCTGGTTTCCCCTGTGATTCTTTGGTGGGATTCTGCAGCTTCAGATCTTTTATTCAGCTGTTAAGTTTTATTCCTAAGTGTGTAACAGCACAGAAGTGAACAGCATCCTGAAAGTGCTGTTAAAAGTTGTGAATTGAAATCACTCATAGCATTCATTGTATTTGTATTGCTGATTTGTTCATCATGTTTTTCTTCAGCCTTTCAACTAAGCCACATTGAAATCATTTGAGGAACAAGTATTAGACATGAGACACCTCTCTCTCTTTAGAGGTTTAAAAAAAAAAGCTAGTTTGACTAGGAAGTAGGAATATTGGCACATTCTGACAGCCTTTGTTAAGTCACAGTATTAATTTCTACCAAAGATTTCCTGTGCCACTGATAATTTAAAAGATAAGAGGTCACAAGTTTCCTACACCTTTGGAAAAAAAACAGTGACAGGGTTTAGTGCTTTGTGGTGATAGAATGGCTTCAGATCCATCCATGAGAAATGTACTTCTGCATTGTTAGACACGATCTTCCATGGGATCTTGCTTTCAGATTCTGTGAGTGGGACCTGCAAGTGTGAGGGGCTGGAGAGAAGCTCTGGTGCTCATTCAGGAGAGAGCCTGATCCCATCACATCAAGGGATCTCCTAGATGCTCCCATCACCAGGTGATGGTTGAGTCCATCAAGACATGAGGAAACCTTTTTCTTCCTTTGTAGCATAAACAGCTGTGGCAGCTCTCCTGTCCCTTCTTGTTCCAAAAGGCTGAAACCCTGGAAAATGGAGTCACTTTATTTTTTAAACATCACCAGAAAAGATGCTTTAAGTTTGTTAGGTGTGAGCAAGCATTTCCAGAGAGAGCCACTGCCCTCCTCCCTGATTTCTAGACTTTTACCAATTTTTGGTAGGAATGAGAGTCCAGTATTGGGAAGAGTAATTTTGCTTTTGGGCAGAAGAAGAAATGTCAGGAGGCAGCTGGAAGAGAATGATAGCACAGGGTTGCTGTTGGGCAGAATTCCTCTGACTTTTAATTCTGAACTTTGGGTCAATTTTTGATTTGTCTCCTGCTCTGCTTACCTTCTCCCACAGCAATGAAGTAGCTGTAAATGGTACTGTAAAAGTAGCAGACTCACTTAGGGAAAGGTTCCCATTTATACCATGCAAATTCAGATTGAGGGAAGCTTTGGCTCAGTCCCTTTCTGTCATTTTTCAGGTATCAGTTCTTTTATTGCAAGTCATCCCACTTCAGCTACTGAATCCAGACTTTACAGAGGTTCAGCAGCGTTTCCTGTCCCAGTGCAGTCACATTTCCATGTGTGATTACATTTGTATCAGTCGTTGATCAAAATGACTGATACAAACGACACTCAAAATGTCACTTTACCATTTTTGCAGTCGCCCTCCTGTGAATTTTCCCCTCCCACTTTGAATTTCTTCCAGACATTTCAGTCTCTTTGAAACCTCTGTTTTTACAGGAGCAGCAGTGCTTTTCCCAACATGTAAAATTATTTCCATTGCAGGTATTTGCTGAGCAGTTAATAACTATGTCTTATAAATCAAATGACCCAGCACTTTCTGAAAAGGAATGGAAACTTTTCTATCAGTGGGAATATGTCAGTATTTTAATTAAATGCAAAATAATACTCATTACATCTAACAGTGCAAGTAGAATAGGCTTACCATCTATCCAAATAAATGAGCAAACAGTCCAAATCCCAAAGCAACAGAATGAAATGGAATTGGGCTGCCTGTGATGGTCTCCCCCCTAAAATAATCATTCCTGGTCACTGTATCACAGGTGCTTCCATTTTTCAATTTATTTCTTAATTACATTTTCCTTTCAGAGTTTTTTTCCTCTGACTTCAAATGCCATAATTCATCTATCACTTTTTATTCCTTGGCCTCAGTCAGAAATGGAAGAGGGGGAGCGAGCGGGGTCACTGACTGAAATGGAAAACGGCATCACTGTATTAAGGTATAAAACAACAAAAGTTTCCAAAAGGTAAATAATTAAAGGAAAAAAAAAAAAAAAAACAAAAACAAAACAAACCAAAAGCAGCCATGAGTATAAAATATCAGCAAAGTTCCCTCTGGTTGAGTCAATTTTGTCCTGCACATTATTAAACTGCTTCCAGAGAGGAGACCCTGAGTGTTTGGCTTGCAAAGCACAAAGGGACAGGTGACAAGGCACTGCTGCAAGGGGGATTCAGGATCTCAGATGCAGCATTTGGGCACCCATGGGGAGCTGCAGGTGGGGGATCCACAGCCAGGAATTCTTTCCTGCCATGGAGTTTTGGAGTGGCTGTGCTGGGTCACTGCCCTGTGCTCCTCTCCTGCATCACAGTTTCAGTGCAGTCCAAGCACACAGTGACATCCCCACCCTTTGCCAGGCTCCCAGGGAATTTCTGTGCTGCTGAATGAAAGGTATGGAACCAGCTTAAGTGCTGGGCATCTATTGTCCACCTTGCTTAGCTGATAATTCACTTTTCAGCTCTGCTGTCGACCCACACAACTCACTTTAGACAAATTCAGGACAGAAAGGATGAGCTGTAAACAGCAGAGATGTGAGCCAGATGCTTCCACCTGTGCTTGCTTGGTGTCTGAGGCCGTTTCCTTTAGCAGCACAGGCAGGGCTCAAGCAGCTTTCTGGAGGAATTGGGGTTGATGTTGTACCGCAAAATAACACTTCTAGTTCTTTAGGGGTGGAAAGTTACTGATGAGGATTGAATTTGGGTCACTGCTCATCCAGAGGCTTCACAAAGAGACACATGGAGCAGATTCCAGAATCTCCTGGACTCTTTGAAGGGAGTGGGAGAATTTTCCATGGTTCCAGGGGCTCCATAACTGGCCATGGCTGCAGAAGATCTCCAGGACACTTTCTTCTAGGAAAGTGTCCACAGGGTTTCTCCCCATCAGCAATATCTTTCTGCACATTGCCTGACTGTGTTCTGGCCAGCGGGAGGAGAGCAGAGATTTTGAGCAGTCTCCCATCACGTGTCACTGCCTTTTCTGTCCTGTCTGCATCCCACAGGCACTGAGCTCCACTGAGGTGTATTTTTACTAACAGAATCTGAAAGCCTAATAGGAGTGACTTCTCTGTCTTTATCAGCAAAAAATGCATGTATAATCTGATATGAAAACTACTAATCCATTAGGACTTGGACATTTCATTAGCATGCAGAGAGGAGCTTTTATTGCCTGCTCAAGCTCATAAACTTGTCTCCAACTGGAAGGAAGTGGGATGTAGTTTGAAATCCTGGGGTTGGGCAGTACATGTGCTCAGCTGCCAAGTCAATCTCCTTTGCCCCAGGGGAATGCTTCCAGCGCTGTACCAAGCCCACACATAGAGGTCACACGAGGAGAGGCTGCTCCTTGTCATGCTGCTCTGCAGCAGCTGAAGTCTTGCTTGGGAGCTGAAATCTTGCTTGGTAAATTGCTGCTTGCATTGGGATGGTTTCTAACCTGCTGATCAGCTAAGCTGTCCCCAAGAGCATGGAAATGGAGAAAGGAAAGGAAAAGTAATTTACTGAGAGTCACAGGTGAGAATTTACCAGGGCTTTCCACCTGACAGCATCAGTTCCTGCCTTAGATTGATGAACAGTGTGTAATTCACTGGAGAACATCTTGTGTCCTTTCTTCCCACTGTCCCTCTGTGCTGTCCCAGTCAGGATCTGCTCACAGTCACTTTGGCTCTGTTTCACCCTCACCAGTGCTCTGCCTCCCTGTCTTCTCCTCTCCCCTTCTTCTCTCAGTGACTCTGCATATGCCTAACTGGGCTGTCCTGCTTCACTGCCCCTTCTCCTACATGGTTCAACCAGATTTATCCTCCTTCTCCCATTCCCCTTAGGAAGGCTTAGGAAGGGTTCTTCTGTGCCAGTTCTTCTTCCTAAACTGGAGAGCACAGATTTGAGCCTTGAGTGAGGGCACTTCTTCAAAGTGCTCCTGGAGAGGACAAGGAGTTTCTGTCTTGGTTTGGAAACACAGGAGTCTGCTGAGGAAGGCAGGAGCCTCCCCTGAAATGGAGAATTTAAACGCTCCCCACCCTCAGAATTGCTATAAATTTTAAATTAAGGGGCTCTCAGGCAAAAAAAATAAAAATATGGGAGCAGGAAATAACAGTTCTTTAATAGGGAAAGGAAAAAAATAAAAGGATAAAATAAACAATGCAGTGCACTAGAACAGCACTGACAGAGTCAGAACCCAACCTGACACCCTGTGGGTCAGGGTGTTGGCAGCAGTCCCATTGGAATTGTGGCTCAGCCCTCCTGGAGTTCTGTTGGAGCAAGGGGGTCCTGTAGAGAAGGATGGATTCTTCCTCTGAAGATCCAGTGGAAGGAGAGGCAGCTGCTGCTCCTCTGGGGAATCCCGTGGAGAAAGTCGTGCTGGTGTCTCAAAAACCTCTGGATTATATCTGGGTAGGAATGCTGGGTAGGCTCCTCCCCCTGGGCTCACATCTCCCAATGGGATGCTGTAGTTCTTATCAGCCATGCAGTGACATTCAATAGCTGTTATCAGCAGGTGTCCCCTCCCGAGGGAGGAGTGAATGTGGTCACTCAAAGGCAAACTGCCCACTTGACAAAGGTAATCTGCCATACAGATGGTAATGGAAAACATCTTGCATTGCAATCTTCAACAGGTTCAGGGCTGGCTCTGCTCCTGGAAAGAAAAGTTCAGTCCAGTGTTTGCTCCGCTGGAATCTTATATTTCATCCAGTGGTAGAAAAGATTATGCATAGTCTATCACTGTCAGAACCATGGTGTAGAACTACTGTAGGAAGACATACTAGTAGTGGCTTTTATAGAGGGTTTTCTGTTGTCCCTCATCTAACCCTAAAGTTGAAACTTGATCTTAAGTTTTATCTTTAACTTGTTCTGAACAATCTGATGTACAACTCAGTGACCTGATAAAGCCAAAACCAGTCTGATCCACAAGTACATGATCCATTAGGAAAAAGGCAAAGTCCTCAGTGTATTTCTCTGACCACTTCAACTGTTACACAATAACTATATGCAAATCCAGGATTATTCTCACAGCTGGCACAGCTTGGCTTAGATAAATATAAAACTTGCTTTAAGGGAATAGCTCGTAATTGGGTTAGGCCCGGGGTTTTAATTAGATTTACGTAAATGCACACAATGCATGGCAAAAATCAATAACCTGGAGAGCTTCTTTGGGCTTATTGTTTAAATCAGCAACACCAAGTCAGCTGAATTTAACAGGATATTTGCATACCTCATCCCTCCAAAATTGGCATTTTTACATGTCATGTTTGAAACGTGCTGTGCTCTCCCATGTTTGTGTCCTTTTTTATCTGTCTGGCCACTTGCAGTTTGGGTGCTTGCAGGCAGAACCCTGTCAGCACAGAAGAAGGAGGTAGGAAGTATTTTAATCAAGGAAAATTTTGAGATTTAAACTAAAACCTTTGCTGTGCAAACAATTAATGTTCACCCTATAGGCTGACATGAGGTTATCAGTTGCTGAAGTTAAAGCATTTACCATCCCTGCAAGTGGTAGCAATGGTAAAGAGGGGAGCAAGGTCTTGTTGTGGTTAGGAGTAAAAGCCTGTGAGCTACACATGTTTCAGAGACAGAATGTACTGATTTTCTGTGAAGGACTTGAGAAAAAAATAATTGTTTCACTATTTATTTCTACTGAGAAATTGAAATTGTTAAAAAATAATTGCTTTATTATTTACTGATAAAGACTTCCTTGCCTCTATTCATCAGCTAAGAGGAAAAAGACAGATAGAAAATGGTATTATCAGCTAATTCTTAAATGGAACAAGTTTAAGTGCAGTGTGAAATGGATTTAAAATACCCTTGGAGTTCCAAATTGCTATACATTGCATTTTCTAAGGAAAAAAAATATGCAGATTTTCTCTTTTCTGCTTTGTTTCCCACCTCAGGATGGTCTTGTTGATACTGCTGCTTTTCCACATCTTAAGGAGCCTTTCTTCCCTCAGGAAAATTTACATAAAATAAAGGTGAGACTTTTAGCACAGCTTGGGATTGAGCTCGCTAACAGACAGTGGAAAACCACAACCATGAAGTGATCAAAACACTTAAACCATTCCTTGGCACAGGGAAAAATGTCACTTCCCAGGAGTTCCATCAGGTGCAGAGTTCTGCACTCACAGGTGACTGCCAGGGTTAAAGAACTCGTGCAAAGTCCATTTCTAAAGACATATTGTGATGTGGTTTTTAATTGGCCACCATCTAATCCTCCTGACCTTTCAGCACCTGAGTGGCCACAATTTTTGTCTCCTCACTGGGCAAATTGTGGCTCCAAACCTTTTTACTGCTGCTCCAGAGCCCCTCACCAACTGGGATTATCCTTGTAGTAATATAACCAGATATTGGAGTGTCTGAAGATGTTCAGAGAGTTCTAATGGAAGTTTCCAAACTTTCATTGTTTTTCTTTGGAAATCCCAGCTAGATCCTTCTGCTCTTCCATCCACAAACCTGATCTCTTCAGCTCTCCACCTCCAATATGGTTTTTTGTTCTTTTTTTTTCTTGTGTCATTCAATCCTGCCTTAAAACTTTCTCCTTAACTCAGACCCTGTCTTGTCTCTTTGTTCTTTCTCCATTCTGTCCCTTTGATGGCTCCTCCTCCCAAACTCATCTCCCCCTTTCTTCCCTGCCTTCCCTGCCTCACCAGGGCTTCAAGTTTTGTGTGCTTTTCATTTTCATCACGTTATCCTTTCTGTCCCTCATTTGAGTGCTGCAAGTGAGATTCAGCAGTGGTGGAAGAGAAATTCCAGCTTCACATCCACCACCCCTGGCTGCAACAGGTGCTGCCCCATGGATCACACACATCATAAATGTGCAAATTTTCTGAGTGAAAAATGTCACCTTCAAAAGCAGCAACAGCCAAAATGAGAGGGAAAAAAAACCAAAAAAACATTAAACTGAGCCTTATAGCTTGGTGGATTCTCACAGCAGCAGGGAAAGGCAGAGCTGTAACCCCAAAGAACACACCTGCACTAAATCCAAGTGTGCTCACAGTTTCTATTGCAACCAAGCAAAGCAAAGCAAAACAAAACAGAAAGGCTTGCCAATATTAAGACAGAAAAGGAAAATATGCTTCCTCTTCTCTTTAATTCTTGTTTCAAAGCTCTAAATTTTTTCCTCAACCTTTTTTACCTAAAAAGAAGTGAGAAAAAAGAAAACCCAAACCATAATAATCAAAACAGAAACAAAAAGCCCAAGCAACTCCTCCTTATATGAATTCTCAGAGAGGAAAAGTTGGGGTCACCTGTCCTGGCTGTGTCTCCTCCAAACCCTTCCTGCACTCCCAACTTCTTTATCAGTGTGGCTGTAGGAAAAGCAGAAAAGGCTTTGTGTGAGCAATAACAAAAACATCTCTGTGTTACCAACCCTGTGTTCAGCACAAATCCAAGACACAGTCCACACCAGCTGCTGTGAAGAAAATTAACTCTACCCAGCCAAAAGCAGCACACCTCAGCAATGTTTGATGTCAACACTGATTTATAACATCATAAAGGTAATGTCTAAATCTGATGAAAGAATGGAAATTGCCATTGTTGAGGGCTTACATTCCCATTTTGTCTGCAAAGTAGATAGACTGAATAGCAGCGGCATGTTTGTATTTACACAGAGTGAGAAATAGGCTATCTGAAACCTAGGAAAACAAGCACTTAATAGAAATAAAATCCTTGGACCAGCTAAGGTTTGAGTTTCCATGTTTGCTACTTACTTCAGTTATTTTTCCTTCCTTAGCTTTTTAAATTTTTTTCCTTGTTTTCTGTTGTTCACAACAACACTGTAGTTCCAAAGAAAATAGGGAGGACTGATGAGTCTATTGAGACTTATCTTCATGTGAAATTTGGACTGATGCTGTAGCCAGAAGCATCCATGTTAATATGAAAAACTCCCAATATTTATATCTTTACCCCAATGATAAAGATAACTGGCACAGTTCTGTGCTTGAGCATCTTCATCAGACATTCCTGAAAATTATCTTGGTTGTCTCAATGGGTTGAGATCTGCTGACCAAAGGATGGCTTGCAGGAAGGAAGGTTTAAGGCGCCATTTGTACCAGTGCAGTCTTGTGTTAACCAGGAAAACTGACAGTCACTGAGCAGACTTAGAACAGAACATCTCAGACTGAAATCAGGGGTTCCTGATTTCAGCTAAAACCCAAGGAGTCATTTTGACTCTGTAAGAAAGAATCAAATCATGACTTGGATGCAGATTCAAAATTTGCACACGTCAAGAGACATGCAAATATGTCAATAAAGTATTTCACATGAAAACAACAGCCTCTAGAATAAACGAAGGAAAAAATTAAATTTTTTCCATTCAGCCTTTGAAAGAGCATGAAAGAAATTCCCTTGCAGAAATTTGAAAGTATGCCCAGGCAAGATATATATGGAAAGAAATCTAAATTTGAGGTAGGAATATGCATCTCATATAAAAATGTTGTGAGAGGGCTTTTTGTTTGTTTTTTTGGTTGGGTTTGGGGTTTTTTCAGAATAAAACATTCTTCAATGAATTTTTTAAGACTCAGTTTATGCAGGGAAATGCTAATGTTACTGTGTAGAGGCAGCTGCTGGGCCAACTCCAATCAGGTTTGGACTGCATCCTACAAAGTCTGTCTGGAGGAAGCATATGCATTTTTGGTGCCTGGATTTGAAAAGTAGTCTCTGAAATAACTTGGTTCAATATTTGGCAGACAGGGAACACAGAAGAAAAGCTGAATCTTCAATAAAATTGTCACTCCTATTCACAAGAGTAATATAGACCAAAGTGAGGTGCATTGAAACTGCACAAAGGAACAAACAGGAAGATGGAGCAAAAGACACACAAAACCACAAGAAAAGATAAGTGAGGGTCAATTTTGTGGCATAATTGACAGACTGCCTAAATGAAAAAGGAAATCAGTTCCACACGGCAGCTAGGAGCCAATAACAAATGAATGATAAGAACTGGAGACAGTAAAAGAAGATCCTGGGCTAAGAACTTGAAGAAATGGCACGAGGAAATGGTCCTGGACAATATTGCTTACCTTAAAAATAAAGCTGAGTGGCTGTGGCCTGGATCAGCACTCTTTCTGTAATTAGTTTTGTGGTGAGAAGACAATTTTGTGAGGCTGCACAAGCCCATCTCCTCCAAGCCCTTGCTGGTGCACAGAGGTGAGCTGAGCAGAGCAGGGGGAGCTGGGCTGAGCTGTCCCTCCCCCAGCTGGCCACAGTGGTGAGCTCTGGTGGTGACAACAGTCTGAGCACTTCAAAACTTCCAAACTCTCAAATAATACCCCTCCCAAATTTAACTATTCAGCCCTGGCTCACCGCAGCTGGAGCTGTTCTGACTGCACAGTAGGGCTGGATTTTTCCATTACATGTCTCATGGAAATCCATAATGCAGAATTTTCAAATTGGACTATTGAGATGCTAAATTAATGGGATGGTAATATTTTTCCTGTGAAATGCTGCAGAGGAAGGAACCTAGATTCCACCGGCTTATTTTTTGCTCATTTTTCTCTGTTAAGAATTTGTACAGAAGGAGTCAGGATTTCTGCAGGCATCTGGGTCTTAAGGTTACTCCTGGCACTGGTCAAGTCATCCTGCAATTCTCTCAGAAGGTGTTTTCTCCTGGGTTATCACAACTCCTGACACTGGCCAAATCCTCCTGGAATACTTTCAGGAATGTTTTCTTCCATGTTACCCCAGGGCCACAGGAAATAGGAGCTGTTGATGACCCTGCGGCTCATGGCACTTCCTAGGAGATGGTCTGAGCTGTGCTGGTCAGAGGTTGCAAAGCACAAAGAGATTAAAAAAGATGGTAGTCAGGGAGTAAAATTAAGAGATCCTTGGCCACAAGGAGTCACTCTGATCAACCAGCCTCATCATTTACATAATGAAACACTTACTGAGGCAGAAAAATATCTATGAAAATCAAAGTCCTTCTTTGAGTTGCTTTGGAAATTTGGCCTTGCACAAATTTCAAGTAAGGTAAATCTTTTAAGTGTCCCATGACAGAAGATTAGGTTGAACATGGTTTGAAAGTAAAATTCTTTAATTAACTTCTCCTCTATGTTCATGTAACATTTTAAAGCAAGAATGAAATGTCAAACTTCAAAGATCCTTGAAAAGATCCTTCAAAGATCCTATCTCCCACTAGGGTGTGAGATAGCCTGACTTTTTGCTTTTGTTTTCTTCCAAAGACAAAATCCTTGCAGAAAAAAATCAACATGACTTTAGTATTGATTCATTATTTTCTTAAGCTACATTTAGTTACATTCAGGTAACATTTTTTCAGATAAACTCAAGCTTGCCTGAATCTGTTGATGGACAAAGCTGACCACACATCTGGGGCTGGCATTTTTGCTTAGCAAGAGAAAGAATCTACCATTGTTTCTCCCAGTGTTTGCTGTTATACCCTTTAATTATTGCCAGTCATATCAGTGAAGCTGTCTGTGTACTAAGGTACTTGGAAATGTTCAGAAAAGTGATAGAATCCAGCCCCAGCTCATTACCATGGCTATAGTGAGATGGTAATGGTGGAATAAATTGCCTGGTATAATTATGTATATGCCAGATGCTCTTAATCATTCCACTTCAAGCCTCCTTTGCTAACTGCAATTTTGAGCCTTTTCTGAATCGAAAGGAATTGGTAAACATGAGTAATTAAAAAGAAATTAAATGGATTTTAGAAGTGAATTACTGCAGTTCCTGCAACACTAATATAATTAGCACCTCTACAATCAGTCTGAGCTAGAAGATGTGCACAGAAGATGTTTCATTTGTGGTTTGCACTAAAATCATAGTCACTGTGTTAGTGTGGTTAAACATCTCAATAGAACATTGCCAGGCTAGTAAGGAGAAACTTATTCTCTCAGCTGATTTATTAAAACAGAAAGCCACATCTCAGCTGGTGTAAATCACAATATTTTCGCTGACTCTGAGATGCTGAACTGGCTGAGCCTGTGGCCCATTCTCCATTTGGATTAATACAAGCAAAGGTCTGTTGGTATCCCTACCCATAATAATTTTTGGCTCCCTAGCTGGAACTCCTCTTTCAAATGAGACAAAGTTCCTGTAGTGAAAGCAGAAGATACCCTACTATCAGTTAATTTTTTTAATGTTAATATTTGAAGTACTTTTCTCTATTTTCAGTACTCAGGGGATGCAAAGGACAAAAACAGATTGCCACAAAGAAAACAAATTTCTGATCAAAAGTTTTCCTCAGGGGCTCAAAGACACCTGTGCTTTGTCAGAACTTTGAGATATATCACAAAAGTTCCATTTATCTGGGAGAATGAAGGTTTTGCCAGCAGAGGAAGGTGGGTAAGAATGACACATCTGTTGCAGGAATCACCCTGGAGATCTATAGTCTGATTTACCAGTCAGATGTGATTTTGTCTTTCTTGAAAGACACCAAGAATGAACCTGAAATCACCTGCCTGTGCAGCTTACTGTAGCATTGTAGCACCCTCCTGGTGGAAGGTTTTTTCCCTGAACCTCTAAAATGGCAATTAGTGGGGATTTTCCCCTGCTATATTGTCTGCTTCTACTTTACCTGCATTTGTAATTCCAGCTGCAGGAATTTCCACCTTTTTTTTGTACTCCATGAGTTTTTTTGTTGTCCCAGTCAAATTTCTCAAAGTCCCCCCAGAGCAAAGTGAAGCATCAAGAGATAAAATTCCTTTTCTGTGTATTTTGTGCTAAATACAAGGCACCTCCTTGATTAGATCCCAATAAATTCTTTATTTGCACCTAAATATCTTATCCCAAGTGTATTTCCTACACTGGGATGTTTATTCCACCCCTAGACTGGGGTGGAAGAAACACTATTTGTGTCCTTAAATACAGATTTCTTGGTAGCTGGGGCACACAGCTAGCTTGCAGGAACAGAGATACCTGGGCACCAGAGTACCTTGGCTGCTGCTTGCCTTTGGCTGTGGCACCAAACAGGTGGGGACATAGCCATGGTCATGAGCTGGGGCTGGATTCTATCACTTTTCTCTCCTTTCACCAGCCTGCAAGCTGAAGAGTGAAAAGTTGCTCCAGTATGTTAAGAAGTGTGGAGAAAACATGAAGGAAAGTTTTTCTGCTGAGATGCTTCTCTGCCTCCTTAGAAACACAGTGGACCAGATCTTCTGCTGTTCCTGGGGTGGCTTTCACTCCATTGAAGATGTGGAGTTATTCCAGCTGACAGCAGGGCCTGAGCAACAGCACTTTAATGGTTTTTGCCTTATTTAACTATTAACATTTGTTATGGGATCATTCATTGGATGAGGCATAAAGTACAAGTATTTTTATTAGGTTTTCATCTCTCCTCTCCCATTAGGGAAAGGTTCCACTTTCAAATTAATGTTGGAAGGACTTTAAAGTCTTAGCTATCCCTAATCTTTATGGTTTCATTCGAATTCCTAATATATCATTGGGTTTATCCTGTGAGCTGGGAGCTATATATTTGAGGGACTTAGCCCAAAGATACAGTATAAGCAGATAGTTTGGTTAAGCTGATTTTTTGCAGTTTAAGTGGGTCTAAAGCCCATCATGCCCAGGATTATATTTATACTTGTGGTTAAATTTGACAGAATTTGAGCATTCTTTGTGTATTGCAGTGTACAGCTGGGAAAGTAGAAGGCAGCAAGGTTAGTAGTTTATATGTAAAGTAGAGCTTGAAGGAGCACGTAGACAATTTACATTTTCATTCTTTTATACATCACTCAGGGAGAAAGTAAATATTTTGGCAGCCTAGATCATGTGATAGCGAACAAGAGACTTCATTAATTCAGGTATTTCAGATTCAGCAACAGCAGAAAGGAGGGATTATCAGTGCCAAATTTGAGCCAGCTGGAAAAAACGAAATCTAGACCAAGGTCAGGTATATCACAAATGAAGGAATGGTATAAAATGCATTTAATTTCCTGAGAGCTGTGATAAAATTAAGATAAGAGCCTTGGGAAGAGAGTCTAATAATCCACTCAGCCCTATCAAGCCTTACAGGTTTGCTAGGTGTGTCATAGCTGATTTGAAAGGATGATTCCTAAAAAATAAAACCCAACCTACAGAATGTTCTATTTTTGTTCTTTTAAGAGTTCTTGTCTTTCTGAGCACCACCATTCACAGAATTGAATGATATTTTTGTGTAATATTGATTAGTGAAAACACTGGTGCTCTTTGTGAGTAACTAGGGACAAGGCCAGCCCTTCACTCCTGCAGCCAGCCCCAGCTCTGTGCAAAGCTGTGACAAATTCCCTCCTTGGCATTGCAGACCCCAGCACTGCAGTGGGCTTGGCTGCCTTTAGCATTTGCCCTTCACAGGCTGGTGGTGGAAAAGGCTGCTCCTCCCAAGCAAAGCATAGCCCTGGAGGAGTCCTGCATCACTGAGACTGGGAAGCATTTCCTTAAGCTTAATTTATTTTGCAGAGGCCAAAAAGGAAGGAGCAGCACTAGCTAGGGGAGAAAGACTGTGGGAACATGACTGCTTTACACTGTTTTCTTCTCAGCAATTATTCTAAACCAGGCTTTGTTCCAGAGGGTGAAAACTTGCCATCTTCCTCTACTTTTTTCCTTCTCTCTTCAGTCCATGCCTTTGTCCTAGGGTGACGTTATGATGCTTGTATCCCCATTTGTGTGGTCCTGTTTATGCTGGATATTATGTTCTGTGCCTTCAAGACTGGCTCTGAAGAGAGAAAATTTTGTTTGGTTTTGTTATCAGCCACTCCCCCGTGGCTGGCAGGACACACAGACAGGGCAGTACATGGTGCTGCTTTTGCTTTTTGCTTTGCTCTTGCTCTTGCTTTTGCTTTGCTCCTGCTTTTTGCTTCTGCTCATTAACTAGTTTAGCTGAACAGTCCAAATTTTTCCCTGGACTGTTTCTCCAGGACCAACTCGAGCCTGCTCCGGGCTGGGCCCTGGCAAACCCTGAGAGTTTGCACCTTGTGGCCCAGCGGGGCCTACTCTGGGCAGCAGCTGCCCCAGCGCTGAGGGACTGAGAACAGAGCGAGCACCCCCAGAGAGACTTTCTGAATTTGCCATCTTTTTCAGAGTGGTGTCACCCAGTATTGTTCATTTTGTGTGCTGGGGGTGCTGTGCCTGTTAAATAAACAGGTTCTTCCTGCTTCTCTCTGAGGAATCCCTTCTGACCCGGTTGTGGGGAGGAGCTGTGTGGGTTTGCTTTCTGGAGGGGCCCCTTTGGAGGTTTTCTCCCAAATTTGCCCCTAAACCAGGACAGCCTTCAATAATTTTATTTGCATGCACATGGGAAAATGGGAGCACACAGGTATACATTCATATGTATAGCACATATTTTTATATAGAAGTGTGTATTGTACATTTTGTTTTGAACTGAAATCATGCTGCTGCTTGTCTCTCACAGAATAAGGTCCTGTTCTAAATGATAAATTTTCATACATATTCACTTCTGCTTGAAAATCACACCCAGCATTTTCTTATTAGACCATATCTAGGGGGTCTGGTCTTACTAGACCACATCTGCAGGGAGAAGGAATTTACATTGTCCCCTAACCCAATCCTGTTTTTAATTCCTGACATGGCGAAGGTTTGATGTGTCTGGGAAAGATTCTCTCAGTGTTCTGCCCACTCCTTTGTTCACTCAGGTAACAAAAATCCCCTGACCTCATCCAGAGTGTAACAGCTGGCTCTGCAGCTCAACTAACAGCAGTCAGGAGCAGGAGCATTGAAAGCAACCAGCAGTGGAAGGGGAGGATGGCAAAATACCTGCAGGGCACTGAACATCTCCCTGCACTCAGCAATGGCCAGCTGTGAGTGCTAATTAGAGACACTGCATCACTGACCTGCTGCTAAAAGGGAAGGAAAATGGGGCTGTTTACCTTTGCTGTGCTCAGTTCTGCTTCCAAAGGAGTGGCTGCTGCTCCTGGCTCTGCCAAGCGTGCTGCAGGTCTGATGCTGTACCCAGAGCACAGCTCCAGCAGAGCTGAGAGGGTACAGCAGGGCAGGGGAGCAGTGAGGGCTCAGCAGTGAACTGAAAATTCAGCTGGACTCTGATAAAATACCTGTATCACTCTGAAATTTGGTTGTGCAGAGTCTCTCTCCATATCACAGTTAGATTATATTTATGTTTAAACAGGAAAGAAATCAAAGGTGTTTCAGAGCACCAAGTTTAGTGTCAATCCATGGTAGCTGGCATGGTGAGCACTGCACAGCCCAAATCCATGAGCCTGGTCCCCTCAGAGATCCAGGTGATGCACACAGCAGTTTCAGGTTGTAATTCCTTCTGATGTTTGCATGTTATTCCCAAGGGTTGGTGAGCATTCACTTACCTTGAAAACCTGTAAATGATGGCTCTGGTGTGCTCATACAGCTGTAGGGTCTAATGCTTGTACAGCTGCCATGTATCAAGAAATTTTCCATAAAAATAGTAATAAAAAACCAAGATTATTACTTTCTGTAATGCTCAGCCTAAGCAGGCCTTGTGCTAGATTAAACCCCAGCTCTCCTCTGGATACCTCTGTGCTACCTGCTTGTGCCTGGTGTGCTGCTCTCCTGAAAATCAGCTCCTAGTTACAATTGTCTGCTACACTTCTCTGAAGCCAACCCTTTGCTTCATTTATTTGGGGTTTTATTGCTCAGCATGAAAAGATGTGATTAGATAAAGGAAACATGAGCTGGTTGTTGTAGCCCTGTACCAGCAGCTTGTTTTGGCTTGACACCAGGGTTTAAATGGAACCCACAAGTGCGAGCCTGAGGAATCAAGGCACAGGTCTGAATACTCTCAGCACAGGGTGAGGTGATCACTCTCATCACTGAGGTGAATCTGCAGGAAGGGAAATGTGCTCCCAGGAGCTGTGCCCAGCTGGGCAGGCAGCTGGAGTGGGCCTTCAATTAGCAGAGCCAGCAATGGTGTACTCTTGTATCTGCAATACCCCCAGACCAAGGCAGGAATGATGCATATTCTCAATGTTCTCCATGTTCTCAAAAGGCTAATTTATTACTTTATGATACTCTATTATATTAAAGAATACTATACTATACTATACTATAGAATACAGAAAGGATACTTACAGAATGTTAAAAAGCTAATAATGAAAACCTGTGACTCTTTCTAGAGTCGCGACACAGTTTGGCCCTGATTGGCCAAAGAGTCAAAACAACTCACACCAGAATGCAATGAAACAGTCACCTGTGGGTAAATAATCTCCAAACACATTCCACATGAGCAAAACACGGGAGAAGCAAATGAGATAAGAATTGTTTTCCTTTTCTCTGAGGCTTCTTAGCTTCCCAGGAGAAAAATCCTGGGTGAAGAGATTTTTCCAGAAAATGTGAATTTCACAGTGTGCAACAGGGTGTGCAGAAGAACCTCCTCTGGTGATGGAGAACCTCAGACTGGAAAGCTGGGCTGCAATACAGGCTGAAATTTCTTTCTCAGGATAAGGCTGGAGACTTCCAAGGAGGAATTACCTGAATTACCAAGAGGAATTACCAAGACACCTTAGTCATCTCTAAGGAGATGTTACACAAGTGTTGAGTCCTCAGTGGTTTTGTAGTAAACAACCCAACAAGCTCATCTTCCTTTGGTGGATCCCCAGTCACAAGGGGGAGAAGAATTTGCAGTTTGCTACAGTTGAGCACAGAACAACCTGCACCTCTTAGGGATGCCAGAGTAATGCTGATTTATGCAGAAAGGATCGGCTGATGTCGTGTGCTGCCTGTTTGGAAAGCAGATTTTCTATGTGCCACGTGGTAAATGAACCCTGGGATTGCCCAGGACCTTGTAGGTGAGTTTTACCCTGCCCTGGGAGAAGAGGAAGGGCTGCACCACCCACCCAGGCTGGCACAGAGTTCTGGCAACATGGCAAACAAACTCCACAGAGACATTATGCAAACCACTTCAAGATGGGTTAGAAATAGGGGCTGCAAATGCCAAACCAGGGGCTAATCTTGTGAAACGTGCAAAGGGAAGAGATGCTCACAAAGCTCTACTGAGCACCCTGTTTAAACCCCAATGAGCCCAGCAGAGTTTCAAAGTGATAATCTGAGTAAGAAAAGTTCTTGTAGCCAAAATATGGAGCAAAGGCATGAGGGCAATAGCCAGGGTGTTGTAACAAGAGGCTGGGAGCACTGCTGAACTCTGGGGACCCTGGGACCAAAAGTTTGTAGTTATCTGCTGATCACAGTGGGATCAGAGCCTCCAAGAACAGATGGGATTTACCCATGCAAAAGCATGTACCTGCCTCTGTGAGGCCTAATTTAAAACAAGAGAGGAAGAGATGCTCATGCAGCATGGCTCATCTGACCTATCCAAATGTTTCATTTTGAGAAAAAGTTTTGCTTAGGGAAATTCTGGGACAGGATCATCTTCTTCTCTCTTCTTCTCTCTTTCTATAGGTGTTGCACAAATCTTTTGCCTATTACCCTGGGCCTGCAGGGGCTCAAATGGGCAGTACCTGTGTTAATGAGCCCTGCTGGGCTCCAGGTGAGCAGGGCAGGGCTGAAGAGCCCTGGGTGGAGCTGGACATGGCCTTAAACAGAAATGGGAGCACAGCAGAGCCTTTTGGGGTGAAACCCCAGTTCAGCAGGTGACTAGGACAGCAACACTGGCAGCATGTTGGGCTTGGGTAGTGTCCTCTCTGTGACTCCAGCCCAAAGGCTTGGCATCGATTTTTAAATAATTTGAAAGCCCTGAAAGGTTCTCTGCACCTTGCTGCTAATGAGATTTCGATGTAAAATAAAAGGAACATTGTCTAACCCAGATTAAGCTTGCTCCTGAGTTATTTTTAGCTTTCCTAAACTCTTTCAACCCCTTTGGTAAAACTCATCAAAATTCATCTCTGCTAAAAGGATGTAACTTCAAAGAAGGCATATGCATTAAATGTCAACATGCTTTACTCATTATAAATTACAGTATCATTAAATCTAACATGAGTTAAATGGGAAAGATTTAATTTCACTATCTTTAAAATGAAGGCATTTTAGCATGGGAATAAAATTTTCTTTTAAAAATATTTTTAAAGTAAAAGGGGGCACAGAAGGTTTATTTTACGTGTTATCATATTTGTATGTAAAACCAAAAGCAAAAATGCAACACCCCATTGTTCTGAGGAAGATGTAGCAATAGTAGCTGACTTCTGCTCATTTTACAACCCTTTTTTTTGGATACACTGCTAATTTAAACTGTGGAAACTGAAAACGTTCCTTTAAAACTGGTTGTCATGGTTATAAAATCCCGAAAGAAATTATGTGCGTCTGCATCTGCTGAGGGAAACATTTATGGCATGATTTAGCAGAGGGGGGGCAAGCAGCCACCCACCACAACCCATTTTCAGACTCGCTTATTACATTACTCAAATTAATTTATCACCCTCCCCAAAAAGGCACGGAAAGGATTCTCACACATTTTTCACTGCATGCAGTTCATTAGCAAATATCATATGGTGAGGGGTTAGTTCTGTCAAGTTCTGAGAGGTTGGGGGGTTTTTGTTTGTTTGTTTTCTTTAGTTGTCTTTGTTTCAAGCAAGCTTATCTAGAAATATAGAGTGTGCTAGACTGCCAGCATACAGTTGCTGTCACAATTGATGTCTTGGATCTCTTCCATTCTTTTTCCTTTCCCTGGTACAGCTAGAAAGTCATCTGGCCAGAATAAAAAGCCAAGCTGGATGCTGCGGGTCAGGCTGGCCTGAACAAATGTGTGCATTTCTGCATGGAGCTCAAAAGGATAAAGCAAAGGACAAAGGAAAAGAAAGCTAAAGAAGAAGGGAAAAAAAAAATAAAAAAAGAGAGAAAAGGAAAGAACAAAGGAAAAGAGAAGAGAAAAGGGAAATGGAAAGAGGCATCACCTTACTGAAGGAAAACTAAGTCTTCTGTGAAGCCACTGCACTTTCCTATGCTCCCAGGACAAAGTTGACCAACCTGTTGACACTCGAGGTTTATTAGAAATGAGTCTATGTTGAGTCAGGCCTCCTCTCTCACAGGGATGCAGAAGTCTGCACATGGCATAGAAGCTGTGGTTTGGCACATTTCATTTTTCATTAAGAAAAGCTGACTGCATAGACAATTAAAAAATTACACTGTGAAAGGCTGAGGTAGCATTCTTTAATCTTTAGGGTGAGTGATCTGTTGACTGCAGGAAATCTGTGCTGTTCCTGGCCCTGTTAATGAAAATAGCAGATAAGGATGATGAGGGTGTTTTAGATAAACAATACAATTTGTCTTATCAGATTGTGAGCCTCAAATGGGATTCAGAGTCTCCTTATACCCATTGATCCAGGGCTTTTCCCATTTGAAAACTTCTGCTGGAGAAGGAAGTCCCAAGCATAAAGCAGAACCCTTGTGAGAAAGTTTGGAATATAACAACAGGCTGAGCTACTTCTGAAAGGCTGTGGATATTCTCAGACACTTTGACTTTCTGCCACCCATGGAATCAGGGTGTCATTCTTCACTGTTCTGTTTCTGTGGAAAATTATTTCAAGTGAATATTTTCTACACTCCTGATGGAAGCCCTTAATTTACGGCACCTGAATGGAAGAATATAAGAAACTGGAGAAGAGGGAAATCATCAGGGACAGAATTATTCTTCTCCAATCCTCCTGCCTCCTTCCTTTACATCTCAACAAAATAAAACCTTGTCATTGGTGTTCAATCCTTTATGTGACTTCTGAATGTTCATGTGCTGCATGAGCACAGATTTGGATTTTCTCTTGTTAAATGAAATATGTGCTTTCCCATGTCTGCACTGCCTAGCTCCTCACTGTGATGCTTCCTAATGGCTGGAATAAACCTGAGAACAGGCAGGGAGCAGAGCTGCATCCATCCAGCTCCTGCAGCTCTTCCCACTGGTACATCCTGCCTCACCTGCAGGCTACTGCCAACCTCTGGAGTGAATATTACAACACACACACACACACACACATATATATATATATATGAAAAACAGATAAATATGTCCAAATTCTCCTCCCATGTTGAATAGTGTTGGCTCTGCAGTCCCAGATCTCACACAGAGATGTGCTTTTCTTTGAGTAGTGTCTATATCACTGATCTATAATCCTATAAGTAGATTGCAAGACTGATTAATCCCTCATTTCTCTCTGTCCATCTATTTCTCATCTCAGTTCTTTTCCTTCTCATTATTTATTTTACCTAGCAGGAAATAAATTGATTCAATCTATTTCCTCATCCTATCTTTCTTATTTCTCTGCTAACTATTAGTAGGCAGACTCAGCCCCCTCTGCCCTTTGGGTGCCTTTGGAGCAGCAGTCTCACCTGCTCTCACTGGGATGGATCACACCCCTCTGCTCTCTCCAGGGGCTGATGACAGCCTGCTCCACTGCAATCAGATTAATTTGGAACTATGTTACTTTCCTGGAGAAAATGCCACAGGATTACCTGGGGAGGGATGGAAGGTTCATTAAATTGGTCAGTCCATCTTCCTGCCAATCAGCAGCAGTTCCTGGCAGGGCACACTCCAGCTCTGCTCCAGCAATGTTTCCTGAGTGCCTGCTGATGTGCTGCCAGCCTTGATGATGTTCAGAGCCAGCACCTTCCCAGGTCAGGAGCTCTCAGAGCCACTCCTCCTGCTGCCTGATCCCTTTTCCTCCTGATGTGCTCCCCTCTGTGAGCACCACAGACAGCTCTGCTAAGGAAGGTGATGAGCAGCAGTAATCCCTGCAGCAGCACTTGGGAAGGAATCCTCCCTGGGACAGCTTTCCTGCTCTTTGGGAATGTCACCTCAGTGCCTCTGTCCCTGCTGCCCACACACAAACATCCCTCTCAGGCTTGCAGGACCAGCCTGCTCATGCTTGAAAGTAATGATTTATAAATTTCCTTTAGTGCAACCTTCCAAGTGAGCAAGAGGCCTTACCCAGACAGACCTGGCTAGATGGAAATTATTGACCAGGAGAGTGTCTCAAAGTGTCTGGAAAAATAGCTGACACCAGTGGCACACCTGTCTTTATCCATTTCTGAGTTGTGCATTACAAAAGTTCAGGTGGCTTTTAATGCCTGGCTCAATTTGTGCCCTGAACTGAGCAGCTGTTTTATTTCTATGCAGACAGAGAATTTTCAGTGCTGAAGAACTTACTTGGTCCATCTTCATTACTTCACTTAATCAGATGTGTAAGATGATTGTTTTAGCCTGTGCCAAATAACAGAATCACAGAATGACAGAATCACAGAATGGTTTGGGCTGGAAGGGACCTTAAAGCTCCTTCAGTTCCAGCTCCTGCCATGGGCAGGGACACCTCTCACCATGCCAGGCTGCTCCAAGCCCCATCCAGCCCAGTCAGTGCAACATCACTGTGAATTAGGAAAAAAACTTCTGCAAGAAAGGTGCCTGTAAAGAGTGCTCTGATGTGAGGAGGGAGCTGGACTGAACTAAAGCTCTGTCTCTGCCCTGTGCTGCCTTGTGCATGTTGTTTATATCTGGATCCTAAATCAGGGGCAGCATCAGCCATGGAGAATAAATCTTCATCCTGGTGTGTTGGATGATTCTCTCCTAAAGGGCTTGAGATGTGCATATATTAACTTGTTTCCCTGGCTCCACAGGGCCTGTTTAGGCAGAGGTTATGAGCACAGGCAAAGCAGTCTGAAAAGCAAAATGGGTGCCCCAGAGCCTCAGCAATTTTTGTGGCTGATCCTGCATTTTGGAGAGCATCCTTTCCACTGCAGGTTTCAATGCAAACCCTGTCTGGGGTTGTGGAAGGAGTCTGGGATCTGGTGAGGGCTCATCCCATGGATAATGACAGGAATTGCCAGCTTGCTCAGGCACAGCTGCAAGACCACCCCAACCAGTGCTGTCTGCCAAACCAGCTCCTGCAAATAAATCCATTCTTGCTTCATACCCCATCCTGACAGTTCCCTTTCCAGCAAGGCTCCCAGGGCTGGGATGCACAGCCTTGACACTCTCCCAAATGCCCACTTGGAAGAAGCTGCTGTGCTGATGCTGCCAGCTCCCAGTCTGGCAAAAGCCAACCCCAATTACAAAGGACAAGCAGCAGGAGCAGTCCCTGACACTGTTTTCGTCAGCAGTGGAAATTATGGCCTGTTCTACCAGGGTTTGAAGGCTTTAGCCTGTTCTCCCTCCTGTGCTGAGCCCAGGGTCTCCTCGCCCCAGCTGAGGATGCTGAGAGGAGGCTCAGAGAGTAAAAAAAATTAAAAGCTCCCCAATTAATATTTTACACCATAAATTGAAGAAGTTTCCTGCACCTGTCCCTACAGATGGCAAAACCTATCTGTGGACAACTAGATTTGGGTGCTTTATCCTCAAATTGAATTAATGCCATTCTGTCTCTCACAGCTGTGATTACTCCACACCCAGACACCATTCCTGGCTGGGACAAAACCTGTAGGGTCTGGTCAAAGCCACTTGCAAGGGAATAGAAAAAGCTCCACCAATTTCCACATGCTTTGGTTTCTGCACTGAAGAAGCCCCAGAGCAATGGTGGTTTCAAGAACAGGTCAGCAATATTCTGTTTGTTTATGTCAAAAAATCTCTTGTACCTTGGCACAGGCAGTTCTTTTGGGAATGCATTTGTAACCAAGCTAATGATGCAAGAAGCAAAGGGAGCCATGTCTTAGAAATTATTTAAATTTCCAAGTGAAACATTTCTGCCTCTATCCCACTGTCCTTCAAAATCTTCATTTTGTATCTGAAGTGTAATTTTTTTTGAAGCAAGGTTACCCATTTGCAGCAAATAAAATGAAACCATTTACGAACAAAAGGTTGAAAGAAAATACTTCTTTTCTACTTAGATAAAGTATTCCCTCTTCAGCCTGATTTGCTTGAGAGAGGGAATTAGAGGCTACAGAAGTTTTATGGATGAGGTATCTGTGACCAGCTTAGCTTGATTTATTTCCTATTGTCTTCAGGCTAACAAGGAGGAGGGTCAAGAACTGTTCCTATTGTCCTGTAGAGAAGCTCCATTGTAACAAGAGATTTATGTATCTCCCTCATCCCCAAACCACCTAAAAATAAGATTATGTTTTGCTCATTAATCTCAACAAATTGTACTCTGCTTTGGTCAGGAAAACAAGAGCTATGGATTTCATGGTGCTCAAGAAAACTAAGGACACAAACACTCAAGGTCAATAAAATGCACTTTTTATTCTTTATCAATGAAAATATAGCCACATGTAAATAAAGACGTGTGGAAAAAAAAAAATCAACATTGATCCTCCCTGAAGAAATACAGTTCATTGTGCTAAAACCCATTTTCCTTTGGGTTAGAAACAGTTGTCTGCCAATGCTTTAAAGTGACCCACGATTTTCCTTGTTGTTGAATTTTAGCAAACAGAAAAGTGCAACAAGAAGCTTCCTACAGATAAACCAATTTCCCCGAGACGGGGTGACAGGAGAGTCACAACCAACAAAAGCATCCCCAGCTCCTTCCTGGGCAGCACACAGGTGGCCAAGGGAGCATCCACTCTGCACAAACTGATGTGTGATTTCCAGCAAAAGGATGGTCCTTCCTTGCTGCAATTCCTGATTGCTTTGCAGGTTTCAGATATGGTAGCAGAGATGCATTCCTTTCATAGCTGTTCGCTTTCAAACGCTTTATTTTATAATTTTTTTCTCCTCTAGGTTTTTATAAGCTTCCTGCTGTCAAAACACAGTTCTCAATTGCTTTTGTAGAAATAATCCTGAAAGGCAGAGGCATTTAAAATCCTCCCAAATCCTCAGTATATTAACAACAGCAAAAAAGATAGCTGGGCTGTTCAAAAATATTGTCGGGAACATGAATGTCATTTGCATTGGCTAGTGTACAAAGAGCAGCAAGTAGTAACAAAAGAAACATCACCCCAGCAATAACCCTTCCCCCCAATTTCTTCCTTGCAAAAAAAAGAGTTTTCTCAAAATACTTTTCCTCCCCACAGTCCCGTGTCTGTGAATCACATACATTCAAAAGCAGCAGTCACTCTGTAGATCAGGTTTTCCAACATGAGCTTTTAAAACCAGTTGTTTTGCCCAACTTCTCCACGAGGGTTGAACAAACACAATTATACCAGCTGGTGCTTTTTCAGCTAATGGGACACCTTGAAACTTGAACACAGAAAGTAAGGACCTCAGGGTAAAATAAAATAAATAAAAATAAAAGAGGATTTAAAGCTCACCATGCTTTCAAAAAGATTCCCACAAGCCAGGGATCCAGGGATTAGTCCCTGTTAGGTGCTGGAGGGTGGAGAGAGACACCACAGCACAAATGTGCCACAAATGTGGGGTGGGGAGTGCTGAGCTGGTGATACAAGGGAAGGAAAAAAATGCACATTACAATTTCAGCAGAAAAAAATAAATAAATAGAATAAATAGAAGGCAGGTTATGCCAAGGTGGGGTGCTCAGCACAGCCCCATGGGTACCTCGTGAGGGCAGGCTGGTTTTTAGGTTAAACATCTCTGTGCAGGCTTGTACAGCAGCTCCTGCTCAGTTTAGTTTTGTTTTCGTTTTGGGTGAGGAGGGGGAAGCCTAAGGAAGAAAACCTAGAAAAACAGTGCAATGTTTTGACTGTAATGAGGTCCCCTGCGATGACAATTCATTAAAAAATAATCTCCCCCTGCCACTAATTGTGATTATTCTGTGAACATGCTCCTACCAGGATACTTCTGCAAAGCTGAGAGCGCACAGATCATGCCCACCCCTTGTCCCTCTTTCTTCCCAGTATAAATCCCCTGGATTTTTCTGCATTTAGGAACCTAGGATGACTAGTTGCCTAAGTGTGTGGGAACTCATAAGCATATCAAAGGGATGGGGGAGGCAGGGGAGGAAGCCTAAAACCAATGTGTCCCTCCCAGAGCCAGGATTTCATCCTTCAAAGCCTGGTCTGGGGTGGGGATACACCTCAGGAACCCCCACAAGCTGTCCCTTCCCTTCCCTGCTCTGCTCTGCTCCAGGTGTGGACACAAACAGGACCCAAAAGTTGAGCACATCTGCCCACACCTGGATCAGCAATGCTCAGCTGGAGGGCTGCATGGCAGGATTCAGCCTCACAGCCTCACCTGGTGCTCAGCCCCTTGTCTTTGTCATCATCTCTCTCTGTGGTGGCAATAATAGCTTTATTTTTAGTTGTGCTTCTCCCCAGAGGGAGTTTGCACAGCTTATGTACATATCTGGCTTGTGCAAGGATATTCCAGACAGCCATGAATTTTGAGCAGTTACTTTGGATGGAAATTACTGACAGTTCAGACACCCAGAATGTGTCTTTCGGATTCCACTATGTGTTAATTAAAAAGTGCCCTTTCCCTGATCGGGTCAGCTGATTTTTATGGCAATCCACCTTGCTGTCCCAACCTTCAAAGGCATCCTCTACATTTCTGCATGCAGCATGCAGCATTTAGTAGGGCATGAAATCTTGGACCCATTTGCATTAGACAAGGGCCTGAAATTAAAATTCTAGTACCCACAGTTCTCAGTTTTGAGAAAGCTCAGCCCACGCTGGGACTCAGTGTCCTGGTCCCTCTGCACAAACTCTGTTAGAGAAATTAATGGAAAGACTTCCACTGACCTTAGAAGGAATGTTTACACAAGATGCTCAAAGCTTGAAAATATTTACCTCCAAAACAGAGAACACAATTTAGAAGATCTGCTGAGACCACTTTACTGAACCACTCAGTCACTGGCTGGTATTTAAGCAGGACATTAAAAAATCTGCTCTTGCTACAATTCTTATTAGCATATTATTTCTCCTGAACACAAACAGCAAAACAGATCATTACCTCATTAAATCTGCTGATGCAACATCACTTAATCAATCTCCTCATTTCTACAGTTTGCTAGCCTAATGATCTAGGCAAGAAAACATAGGAGGAAGGAAGGAGAGAGAAAAAGATATAAACAAACAAATAAGGAAGGAAAACACTGCATTTCATTGTGGAAAATATCCTGCTTCATATTATGTAGCTTTCAATGCACAGAAATTAACTCAAGATACTCAGCTATACCTGCACATAAAAGCCCAGGCAAGTCTCTGTGCAGCAGAACAGTCAATGGGTATGTAAGGTTTATGAAGCATATCATGTCCTAATTCATGTGAGGGTGGTTGGCAGGACTAATGGGATTTTGTTACATAAACTGTGCTGATAAGGCATTGGAGCTTTAAACTGTTAGCAGGAGTATTTTTATGGTTGGCATGTTTTGCAGACAAGATATGGTGAACCTTTCCCTCTGCTTGCAGCCCCACAAGCTGCCCCACATCCCTTACAGGGCTGCAGAATCTCTTAAAGGGTAAATAATCAACAAGGAAGGGGGGAACAAAGCTGCCCTAGGAGAAATGCTGCAGCATTTCCAGCTTTAGGAGCATCTCTGAACCCCTGTGAAACCAGGGGCAGGGGGAGGCTGACGCTGAGGTCAGCTGTGAGATGTGCCCATGGAAGGGAAATAGTGCCAACTGTTACATTGGAGAAAACATGGTTTGTGTGCAAGTTTTCTGGGAAAGCTCATTAGCCAGTTGTGCCCTCCACAGAAAAGAGCCTCAGCTCCCCTTGTCTGAGTGCAGGGATTTTATTGGGACAGCTGAAAGGAACATTTACAGACCTGCTTCACACTTCAATGCTAATGAGCTTTTCCACTGGTATCAATAAATTCTCCTGCTCACAAGTTTAGCATTCCTTTGGCATGCATTGCCAGATAAATCCTTTATTGTCTTTCTGGTAGCTTGCCCAATTCCCACCAGGCAGATTTTTAAAACCCAAATCCTGCCTTATTGCTGGCTACTGCCTCTCTCACCCAATAAATTCAATTTACCACTTGATAGAATTAGGCAGTTGGTGGCCCTCAGCCCTTCCTTTAAACAGAAAAGAGATCAGTCTGGGAATCTACAGACCATCAACAGGCAGCAGGAAGGGTTGGGAGGTGCCATTCCATCCTTGCACCCATAATTCTTTTCTAAAAGTCCCATTGTGGGGGGATCTTGCAGAATAAAACCCTTTCTGGGATTGATTTCAGGAGAAAGATGTTCACACTCACACACTGATGACCTCAAAGGGATGAGCTCTGAACATGCACTGAGTGCAGTGGGGTTGCTGGTATTCAAAAAGCTGGGTATGAACAACTGGTTGAGGTGATATTTCAGCTCTGAAATTTTAAGGTACAACCTGACTGAGCTTGTTTGTAATGCCAGGACTCCTAATTATACCTAAAATAAAATGGAATATAAAAAAATGAAGCTGTTGCCAAATAGCATTTGATGATTAGAGTGAAGAAGGCAGTAATTAATCCTGCAGGGACAACAGAGGACTAATTAGAAGCAGAGCAGAAATTTTGTTTTCCTTTAGAAAAAATAATGCCTTCTTCCATGAGAGCTCAGATAAGACACCCAATTTACAAACTGAACTGTGACCTCCAACTAATGGTCCTGGCAGCAGCCTTGGATGCAACTGAATTCCCAATGATTAGTCAGAAAGTGCTTTTTTTCCCCTTTTTCTAGGAAATAAAAGTGGTGACAGAGAAAAGAGGTGGAACATGTCAGGAAACTCTACTGAAAACAAGTCCAGAACAGGAAAGTGCCCACATGTCTTGGCATTGGACACGTGGAGAAGCTGAGCAGAGCCCTAGGTTTGCCTGAAGAAATACAGAGAAATTTTTACTATCACTACATGGCACTGGTTCAAATTGCTGCTGGGGCTGAAGTTCACCCAAAGTGTAACTGGAGTAGGAATGGTCACACACATGGCAGAAGCTGGTGTCTCACTCCAGTTCCCCTTCTCAAAGTGGCTCATTAAAACCCACAAACACCCCAGTCCCTGCCATTCTGTGGAACACTGAGCTGCTCAAGAGTGTACAAAAGGGCCACAAATTAAAATAGAATAAAATAGAATAGAATAGAATAGAATAGAATAGAATAGAATAGAATAGAATAGAATAAAATAAAATAAAATAAAATAAAATAAAATAAAATAAAATAAAATAAAATAAAATAAAAGTTTGTTTAATAAAATAATGCCCTGAGAGTGGCTCACCCTGTTATTCCTGTTTAATTTGGAGACTTGTTGCTAAGCCACAGGTTGGGAAGGATTTTGTGAGTAACAACCCTGTGAGCCATCATAAAGATTGAGGAGGTTAGAGTCTGGGAAAACATCTAATAACAGAGCCAGGTGTAAACCTTTGAATGTGCCTTGACAAGAAGGGAATAAGGCTGGGAATGGGGCTTGGGCAGACCCCATGGATGTGCCCAGTCCCTTTGGACAAGCCCAGGCCTTTTCATCAATGGTGTGCACACACTGAGGAGCAGGCTGAATCCAGAGGGATGAAAATCCAGAGGGATGAAAATCACCTCCAGATCCAGCCACTAACGAGAAACCTGCACATTTCCTACAGCCTTGGATGTGCAGGTCGGCCAGGGCAGCACTGAAAACCAGCTCACATCTATGGATATTTTGATGGCATTTTCAGACACTGTAATCACCTTTCCCTGGACTGGGGAAGAGGCTGGAAGAGGGTGTGGGTGTTGTTGATGTATCCATATCAGCCCACTGCTTCCAGAAACTGCACAGTCACTGAGACATTATTCTCAGTGTTTGGCACCAAGTGTGGATTTTAGCTGATGCCTGACTAAATGCTTAATTTATTTCTATGCCATAGTTTTAGAATATGCCAGATTTCTCTGCTGTCTGTTTGATGAGTATTGGCTCTCACAGCTATTATCTGGAAAATTGGCAACACACTCCTCCACATGGTATTTAAATTGAAAATCAGAAAAAAATAGGACATAACTAAAAACCTTCAAATTTTACCTCCTGTTTGTGCTATTAAAATCTACAGAATCACCAAATGATAAAACAGAACTTGTGACTTTCTGGAAATCACTTGGTCCAACCCCCTCTGTTCATTGCAAGGCCAGCTGCAAATAGAGAGTCCATATACTGATGCTACATATTTTAGATACTATATTCCCCTTTCCAACAGGATTTTGGGATACTGGAACAGCTTGACTCTCCTGAAGCCCACATTTTCCTCTAATAGCATATTTCTGAATATCCTTTAATGGACTTTCCCTGTCCCACAGGGAAAAAAAAGTCTGCCAGCCTCATCCTGTCCTGGAGCAGAGAGGGCTGAGCCCAACCTAGCACAAAATCCTTTTTATAGGGCTTTTAATTAAGGCTAATTGATGTGTTCATGGCAGGCAGCCAGACACAGAGTTGGTGCACACCAGTAGTCTCAGATTGTGGGCCAAACAAGCTTGCATCTCCAAGAAGAAAACAACAAAGAAAAGAACATATCTGCTTTATAGAAAACAGATTAAAAGGTTTGTGAGAATACTGCCTCAGATCCCTGCTTCCACGTGCCATGCATCAGGGGGCTGATTAGCATAATATAAGAAATAAATACAATTTATTCAGCATGGCCTGGTCAAGCCCTTTTTAAATGCTTCTGCTATTTGAGTGTACAAAATCAATATGTGCCTTCTTGTCCCACTGTGCACTACAAGGTCAATTTTCTGCCTGGCTAAATACACCCTCAGTAAGGATGATTTTAGTTTGTTTGTCATTTGTTAGATAGCACAGCACTGATCTTTGCACAATATTCTTTATGTCAGTAAGAACATTCACTGCTTCTCTGCCAGAAGAAATGTGGACTTTTTGTCAGTTCTAGCTCCATTCAGCACTCTGCTTTAAGAACATATTTCATTTGAAAATGCACCATAGCATATTAAACCAAATAAAACATGTAGAGATTGTGTTATCTGCTTGCACCCAAAAAAATTAGGGGAGAGTTACAAAAAATATTCCCAGATGTGGAAATCTAGATGGATCAAACTTTTCCTCCTACAGCCTATTAAGAGAAATGTTAACAAAACCCATTCAAACCCTCCTCTGCAGGAAAATGGTATTTGAAAACCTTTTTTTTAAAAAAAATAAATCAGGTATCACTTTGACACCACCTCTCTTAGGGAAAAAAGCATTTATTTTAAAAGACAATCTGTCCAATTTTGACATCCAAAAAGATAGGCTTGAGTTTTCTAAATGCTCAAAATCCAAGTAAAAAAGGTGGAAATTTCTCACAATATATCCTTCTATGTCCTCACTCCCAAATTCCTATTAAAACTTTGGATTATTTTTTGTTTTTCCTTCCAGTTCAGGACATCTTTTCCCCCTAAAACCCTCTAAGCTACTTCATGAGCACAACATCTGTTTTCTGACCCAGGCAATGATGTGGAATGGTCTCAGTTACTTCCAGGGCAACTGCTCTTGGCTTTGCAAAGAGTACAGCATTATTTCTGCAGCTTCCAGTCCTCTGAAACTGTCCTGGGATCAAAAATACATATTAAAGTCTGGTCTGATTATCAGATTCAGCCTTCACACCTGTGCAACAGGGTTACTCTCCATGTGGTGCTAAATGAAGACTGAATTTGAGTCTAGCAATGAGCCCAAACTCTGGTGCAGCATCAAGCCCCTACAGTTGTGCTACTTCTACAGAACACAGAGAAGAAAAATGGACAAAGCTTAGGTTTGTCACTTCCAAAATCAGCTCTGCTCTAACCCCCGTGCCCTGGCAAAGACAGGAAAAAAAAATTTACAAATACAAATTCAGAAGAACTGAATCCTCACTACAACAATATTTTTTTTCAGTAATTATCCTGAAGTGCTGTTCTATCTCTTATATGCAACATTACACCAAAAAAGCTATTAAAAGTACTCTAGTTCATTTGCTTTGGGAAGTGTTTACTTTTCTGTACACATTTTCTGTACACAATTTATTTCTATTCCAGAGTCCAGAAAGATAAAATCCACTGGTGTGCATGTAAAATGCTTTGGACACACAAAGCACAGGGTAGGTGCTAAGGATGCTGTTCCCAGCATCTGGCAGGAACATCTGTACAGGTTTTGAGCTCTTACAGGAGAGGAGAGGAAAGGAAAGCATGCAGCCAAGAGCTCCCTCCCCATGGTGTGTCACTGCTTGAGCACTGGCCTGGGTGGAAGTGACACCTTGGTGTCCTTATTGCACTTAATGACTACAGGTGGTTGCTTTCAGTCCAGCCTGAAGTACAGGACTGTGAATCATGCTTTTTAACAGAGAAGGAAAGCCCCAGTCACTCATCATATCATGCACAATGACATCTCCATGAGGGGACAATGGCAACCCCGTGGGAGACGAACTGCTGACGACTCCATGAAGCAACATGTAATGCTCCCAACACGGATTTTGGAGGCAAAGTCCTTCAGAATTGCACCAGCCATTGCCAACCCCACAAACTGGGCCTCCCCCAGCACACAGAGGCTGGGACAGCCCATCCACAGGGCACCCATCACACACTCCACTGCTTTGTGCAAGGTACGAGCTGGTTCCACTGAACTGGCAATGGACAGTGCTGGGATATCAGGGTCAAAGCAGCACTAGAAACAGACCTGGAGACACTATTTTTTTCATGAACTTGGTATTTTACACTATTTAGCCACTCACTACACATTTGAACCACTCAAGCTGCACTTGAACTGTAATAGACATTCTGGGCCTGCCCAAATGATTTTCAAGGTCAGACTAATCCTGTTAACACATTCTCTCATTGTAAAGTGGCACAAAGTTACACCTGACTTGCAAGATAAACCTAAACAGAGATCCCTTTGCATGCCATGCAGCTCTACCTAGAATTAATATCAGTCATAGAGAAAGAAAAGCAGTCTGTCACAAAGGCAGAGGAATTAAGGCTAAAGCTTTCTAACAAAGCCAACCCCCATTATCCTGCTGTCTCTTTTACAGCATCACTTCATGGCAGGTTCATGCATTCCAGGAATTTTAACAAAGCCTGGCCCCCAGACTGAGCCTGATGGCTCAGCTATTCACCAGGCAGCCCTGGGCAGTGGCTGTGTGTCTGTCTACACCACCAGACCAAGTCAGGCAAGAACATTCAACACTTGACATCTTGGCACTTGAACTGTACCCACAAGGTCTGTGCAGACTCCTGCAGCAACCCTGTAACTCCCTGACCCCACAACCCCCCATTCTTTCAGAGTTCCAGGATGGGACTTGTCACAGGAATGGGAGGTCCTGTTGTTTTGCAGGTGCAGGTTGTTCTTGCAGTCCAAACCATGGCTGCAGAGTCATGGATTTGCACTTGTGTCAGAACAGCAGCTGCAAAATACAGCTGAAAATTCTGACAGAGGCAACTGCAGCTGCAGAGAACCAAAACAAGTGGGTGGCCTGACCACCAGGCTTTGAGAAGAGCTGTCCCCTACTGTGGCTTTTTGTTCTTTCTTCCCCCACCCCCCCCCTTTTTTATTTTCTCTAATTTCTCTAAGAAAGAGGCAAAAACAGGAGAGAAAAAACTGTCATCTCCCCAAAAGCCTCCATGAGTTAACACAACAGAAGCAATGACTTCTCTGGCTTTCTTATGAACTTTTGGAGCTCTATGGGTTTGCATTTCACAGTCAAAGATATGTTCACCCTAAGATGTTGATTCCTAATTGCCACTACTGCAAATGATGGTTTGTTTGGGTTTAGGGGTTTTGTTAGTTTTTCAGGATGTGATTTTGTTTAGTCTAGTTTTCTAATGTTAAAAAATGGATCTAATACTGGTGTGTGTTTAGAATGCTCACTAATTATAGCCATGTATTTGATATACCTGAATCATAGTGATGCCTTGTGGTACATCCATGTTTTACTCCAGGCACTTTTGAAAACAGGATCTTGATACAAGAGGTCATTTAAGCCAGAGCCAGGGGGAATCCTTCTCTGAAGGGGCCACTGTGCTCTGCTGGGTTGGCCTCAAACTATACCAGGTAACAGCTCTGAAGCTGCAATGGCAATTTCTGCTATGCATCTTGTGTACCTGGATTCAAACCAGTGCAAATGGAGAGGCAAAAACCCTCACCACACTCAGGGGCAGAGTCCAAAAGTCCAGCTCCAAACAGGAGACCAAACAAGATCCAGTGCAAAGCCTGCCCTGCTGCAGCCCTGCAAAGCCAGCAGCTCCAGCCCAGGAGTGGAGAGGGGGTCTGAGCACAGCCCAAGGCTGGCAGATGCTGATGGGAGGCAGCTAAGAGGAGGGACAGAGCCTCTGACACCAGCCTGAGGGACTCGGTGTGTGTGGGACCTGTGGGCACTGCAAGCCCGCTCCTGAAACGTGGCCCCTCCATGCACTGAGACCTGCAGGAGCCCCAGGCAGGAGCAGCACTCCAGGCAGGGCTCCATCCCCCAGCACACCCACCACCCTCCCAGCATCATCCAAGCACCTTGGACTACACAGAACTACACCCTGACCAGTTATTGTCTCTCTTTCTAAAGGCAGCTGCAGACTGATAAATATCCTCATGAAAAAGAGTGGAGGGGATTTACTGCAGCCTTTTAACTTCAGGCTTTCAAATCTGCTCCCGTTGTTCCCAAGAAGCTGAACTGTGAGTGTTCTCTCCCTTCCTCAGACCTCGTGCAAAGTCTTTCTGCCAGGGGCAATAGGGGGGACAGGGGGAGAGCAACCTCAACCCCACAAAAATGGGACATGCTAATGAAGATACTGACAGAACCGGACACCACCACTGAGTGCTGCAAAGAGAATTTACATAATGTTACTCTAACAGTTCAGTAAAAATGGCATCAGTAAAAGGAGGCTTTCAAGAAATAAGTTACCCCCAAACACTCAGGGAGTGCAACTGAGTTTCTGTTAGTTTCATTTTGTTACATAAATCACCATTGTTATTATTCTTATTATTATTATTTCTTACTTACGATGTTAAAAGAGCAGGAGGATACTTGAAATAAAAGGCTGTGCATGCACAATACCCACACAAATAAATTCCAGTGGTCCACCCTAGCACCAGGCACGGTGCCCTTCCCTGCCCACTGAGCTGAGCCCTCCCTTTAGGAGGAGTAGGGGAATTCATCACCAAATATACAGTATATTGTCATGGAATGATACCAGGAAACAAACAATACTAACAGGAGTCTGAACGTGTCCTTCACGTCATATTAATCTACTGTTTAACTCGGCAGAAAAGACAGTGAGGAAATAAAAGCTCAATTCACCCAGCCTGAGATCAAAACTGTCATGGCAATATTGGCAGGTTAGACCCTGATTCTTTAAATAGTACATTGCCTTTGTTAAACAAAAGTCATTCTTTTATTACATAATAGAGATTATAAATAAATGTAAAGTGTGCATGCAGTCAACTGCATATTATACAAGCAATATCTATGTTAATAATTGCTTTCTTTGGCAGGCCAGAATCCAGCTGGACATGCAATATTTACATATCAAAATCCTTGGTGTGTTCAAGTCATATTGGATGCAAGTGAAAATATATATGTATATATATTTACCGTATACACACACATTTATATATATATATGTATAAAGGTATATATACACCTCTGCATATATACTGTATACATATATACACATAGGTATATGCTAAAAGTGGATTTCATCTTTTTCAGATTCGGGTGATGCAGGCCTCGAAACACTAAAAATATCCTGACAGGATATCTGGGGAGGGGACTGGGGTGATAAATGAGACTTGGGGGAAGAGAGCTGGGATACGTTCTTTTCAGACAATATTTTTAAAATTTCTGCCACCTGCTTCTCAAGGGCAGCCATCCTGCTGCTTAGCAGCTGGATATCTTCTTTGAGTTCGTGCTTGACTTCCTGCAGCGTGGTTTGTAAGGCCTGCTCAGGAATGGGGTAGAAAGGACACCTAGCATCCGCCTGGATGGGGCTGTGCTCCAGGGGGCTGCGAGTCTCACCAGCTTTATCCAAGCGAAGGTCACTTTTTGTGATCCCACTGTCACAAGAGTCTGTTTTCCTCAGTGGGTTTTTATTTACACCGTTCTCCGAGTCATTGGACTTGGGGTCATCGGACAGCAACCCCATGGACTCGGCCTTTGTGACGTTGTTCCAGTCCTCCTTCTTCTCCTCGTGGGCACCCATGGTGTTCTTCAGCCGGAGCCAGCCCTTCCCGTTCCCGTTCTTCATCCTCATGGGGCTGTTCACCTTGAGGCATTTCTGCTCTCCGTTCCCGTTCGGCTTCAGCTCCATCACGTCGCGGTTGTTCTGCTTCACGGCCTCGCTGCTTTTCATGTAGGCCAGGGTGGTCTGGATGGGCGTGATCTGGGACACGGTGACCACGCTGGTGCCCGTGATGGAGGCCCCGTTCTGCACGCTCCTGCTCTCCACCTGCAGCTGGTTCCGCTCGGGGTCGGCGTGGCTGGAGCCCTGGTTGCGCATCTCCTTCTGCTGCTTGAATTTCTGGAAGAGTTTCCGCACGGGGTGGTCCACGGGGATGCTCAGGGTCACCTCGTTCTTCTGGCGCAGGCGCTCTTCTTCCTCCTTCTTGACATCGCTGATCTTCCTGAAGATGATCTGTGGGGGGATAAATCCACGACAGAGTCAGGACCCAAAGGACATGGCATGAAAATATTAATTTGAGATGGGTAATAAGTCTTGAGAACAGCCATTTCTCTCTTTATTCTTAATTCTGATCTTCCTTTCCATCTTAATTTTTTGTAGTGATTTCAAATGGAGCTGATCAAGACACAGCAACCTCAAGGTTAACCACGATAGATAGGGTACTTATGTCACAAACATCTTTTCTGAAAAATCCTTTCCTTGAGATTTTTCCTCCTGAGAAGCTGAGAGGCCTCAGGAACAAAATGCAAACAATGCTTATCTGCTGCTGTGGAATGCAACAGGTGCATCTGTGATTGGTCTCATGTGGCTGTTTCTAATTAATGGCCAATCACAGCTGGCTCGGACTCTGTCTGAGACAAGCTTTTGTTATCATTCCTTCTTTTTCTACTCTTAGCCAGCCTTCTGATGAAATCCTTTCTTCTATTCTTTCAGTATAGTTTTAATATAATATATATAATAAAATAATAAATCAAGCCTTCTGAAACATGGAGTCAGATCCTCATCTCCTCCCTCATCCTGGGACCCCTGTGAACACTGTCACATACTTACACATACACACACACTTTCTTAACAGGATACATTAAAGGTGGGTTTCACCTTTTTTCTTGATGCAGAAGATACTACTGCTTGAAGAACTAAAAATATCCAAACACCAACAGAAGGAAAGAAACGGAACAAAGAGAAGAAAGCCCTTGACAAAGAACCCAAATACTGCGATGCCATTACTCACACTCATACCTGCTCTGTCACTATCTTTAGTACAGATCAAAAGGAAACAGTAATTCAGCAGGGACTACACAGCTGCAAGATAAATTCAATGTACACACCCTTCCAGAGGCTGCAGAATCCCGGCTTGCTCAATACTTTTTGATTTTTCTGTTAGGGTTAGGGTATTTTAGGAGTGTTGGACGTTCCCCATGGGCCACATGTGTGGCTTCACACACTTTACAAGTGTTTACTGCAGAATTGGTATGTCTAATATGTGTAGGTGAGCTGGAAGCATCATGGAGAAGCAGCATAACAGGGCTGTGTGTGGCTCTAAATCCCAGCAATATCCACCATCTCATCATGCCATTTAATGCTGAGTTATTTCACCCAGCAGCATCTCTCAGGCTGCTGCAGAAAAAGGAATTTGAGTCTCAAGCTGAGGGAGGATCTACAGAGCAAAATCTTTTTGTTGATTTTCTGCATGTTACTCATATGATTTTTTTATTTTTATTTTTAGGTTCATCCAGTTTTTTTGAATGTGGGACTGGGAATCTGGGAAACTGGTTCTCTGTTTGACAACACTGTGAAAAGCAGCCTGTGATTAAATACAAATATGGACTGTGAAGGGATAGTGTGGTAAGAAAAGGAAAACAAAGCCCTTGAAATACACAAACAAAACCCTGTGTCAGTCAGCTGTAGGCTTTTGAAATATCAACTTGAGTATCCATATTTGAGAATCTATTTACTTTCAAGTCTCACATCTTCAGAAGTCAGCAGAGAAGTGCCATGATGGGTACAGATCTTCACTGCATGAATCTGGGATGAGCTGGACTTCAAAGCTTCATTAGAGAGCTTTCAAATGCAGTAGATCTCTCCTTGCCTGCTGCTGATAGACACAGCTGCTTAGAATAATTTGGTTAACTTGCTTATTAGAAGCTCAGTTTAAAAAATATAAACAAAACCAAGGGACAACCATGGAAGTTACTTTAATGTGACTACTCTGACCTAGATGCAGTGACACATTCCCTCATTTGGAGGCTCCCCTTCATTAGCAGCTGCCCTCATGGAGCTTTTCTCTCTCTCTCTCTCACTCTCTCTGGCCACTCTCAAGAGTAAATAAGGGTAAGAGAAACTGCCCTTGATTCAAAATTGAGTGATCACATTTAATTGAAGCCACGCTCTCTAAAGGCACATTTGGAAGGTGGGTGGTGTGTGATGTTTAGTTTGTGCCTCTCTTGCCCCAGAGGGCAGCACAGCACCTCTGGCAGAAGATGCAGCAGTGAAAGCAGCCAGCTGCAAGGATGTGTCCCCAAGGATGTGTCCCCAAGGAGTGTCTCAGGGGACGTGGCTGGTTCCCCTCCAGGTGTCCCTGTTTGGCTGTGCTGCTCTGCCTTGTGCTGAGTCCCTAAAAACATCTGCAGTGGGGGAAATATCCCCTACCCAATGCTTTACAAGGTTGTGTAGGGACAGGAAAAGGGGGAATGAGAGTAGGTTTAGACTGGATGCTAGGAGGAAATTCTTTACTGTGAGGGTGGTGAGGCCCTGGCACAGATTGCCCAGAGCAGCTGTGGCTGCCCCATCCCTGGCAGTGTTCCAGGCTAGGATGGATGGGGCTTGGAGCAACCTGGGATAGTGGAAGATGTGCCTGCCCATGGCAGGATGATCTTTTAAGTCCCTTCCAACCCAAACCATTCTGTGTTTCCATGATTCCCCTGCTTTCTGGCCATGAATCTGTTTCACAGCTTGAGCCCCCTGCTCCCTGCAGGCAGCCTATGCCTGGCTGGGCTGTCCAGAGGCAGTGGGGGATGCTGGAAGGGAAGGATGCTGGAAGGGAGGCAGCTCCAGCAGCCTGGCACAGGCCCACGGTGCTTCTCTGGCCAGTGTGGCACTGGATGTGCCATTGGGAAAGGCAGGACGCAATTCTGACAACGTTATCCTCCTGCATGTTTACAATAACCAGAATGACAGCAACAAAGATCACAGCAGAAGTTTTTGATTCCTCTCCCAAAGCTTGCACTTCACTGAAAATTACCCTCACCTCCCTTTCTCCCCCAGCCCAATCTTGGTTCTTTTATCCCTCTTCTAGACTCAGTTCAAACCTTCCCCAGACAGAGGTTATCTCTCTGCACAGAGTATAATTACCAGCGACTGCTGCTGCTGGGCTTGGCAGAAGAAAAGCCAAAACCTCTCTAACCTGACACCACCTGTACCTCACACTCCTGAAGTGTGTCCTTATATATATTGTCCAGGAAATTACTGTGAAGCTTTTTGCCCCAGAACCACTTGGCCAGGTGTCATTTGGATGAGTTGAGGCCAGTGACAGAGGGGTCTGAGCCTGAGTGCTGCTGTGACTCAGAGCAGAGCAAACACTTTGGGAACAGCAGAAAGGGATGGTGGCCAAGGTGGAAAACGCCATCAAATGCAGGATGCAAATCTGGTCTGCTGTATGAGGCCAAGGACCCACTGACCACTCACAGCCATGAGCTTTACCCCATGGCAAAGCTTTATGGCCATGCAGTGAAGACACACACCAAAGCCCTGCTGTCACCTCCTCAAAACATATTCTCTCAGCTTCCTGCAGGACACAAGCTGACAGAGATCTTCAATGAGTTATTTCCCTTTTCTTCTCTTGGGACAGAAAATGCTCCAGCCTGGAATGGTTCTGAGCAGCTCCTCTGAAGGAGCAGATCTGCCACATGCTGATTAGTGCAGAAAATGCCCAGGGACTCAGAAATGCAGAGGTTAGCTGAGAGTCAAGGATTCAGGACTGATCTACCTCAGTGGAGCCCTATTTCCAATGGAGCAAAGGTGGGCTGGTGCACAGCCCTGGGCCTACTCCCCTTGGTTTTCTCATGTAACCTGTAGGTGTTCATAGCTGTTTTATTTTCTTTTTCACTCAGAAATGCATAACCAAGCAGACCCTCACATCCCAACTCACCCTGTGGGATAACAGCACTTTGAATGGAGACTGAGGTCTTGGTCCTTACTCTCCCACTGAACTACTCTGCCAAGGAAATCATTTCACCCCATGGAGAACTTCCCCCTCTTCCTTCCCCTCAGCCAAGGGAGATGCACCCCTAGCACAGCAAGGATCCAGTTTTGGTCAGGAGTACTTGAGAGCAGCAGAATATGTACAAGTAAAAGAAAAGAAAGATCCTACACAGACAAAGAACTGAAGAAAAAAAAAAAAAAAACAAAAAAAAAACAAGATGTGAATTCTAGCACTAACAGGGCAATAGTTATTTTTCATTACCAATTTTTTCCATATTAGGAGATTTTTCCTGTGGCTGGATTTAATCTGCCTCCACAGTGGTTTAAACTAAACCAGAATAGTTAAAATGTGTTTACATTTACAAATGTTTGCATGGAAACTGAATTCTATTGATGTCTAATAACTTTAACCAGCTTTTTTTCTTTATAAATAAGAATTGAAAAACATCTCATGCGATCTGACATTTTGCTGCAGATTGGAAGAGCATTATTTTGAAATCTTAAACTGGATGAGCTATTTAATTTGTCCCTGACCCTTCTCAGAGAATCTACACATAGGCCTGCCCAAATGCATGTCCCAGGAACAGTCACAATCTTCAAAGAAGAAGCTGAATTAAGTGTGTATAGAGTTTATTTCAAGGAGTAAAGAGCCACAGTCCTGTCTCACACCAAGTTTTAAATTCATTAATGTAGCAGACATTAAATGCAGGACTCCATTTTCTTTATGGATCAGGTTGTGAAAGACCCTTCCATGTGGCACAAATATTGTCCCAGGGGTCCAGGTTCCCTGGTTTCTCTTCGTGTCTTTATTTTTGGAAGAAGGGGCAACAGAGATGACATTAATTACTGAGCTGGCAAAGATGAAGCAGAATTTAACTGACGTTCAGCCATGGGGACTGAAATACTCAAGTTATTTATGAGGCAGGCACAGAGGAGTAAACAGCAATTTGAGATTCTCCATCTGATCTCAACCTCAGCCTCCCTTCCACACCAAGAGGTAACTGATGTGAGTGTGAACTCTGTCCCTCCAAAGGGGACCTTCCCCCAGGTCCTGGCAATGGATGTGTCACAGCTCCTGTGAGGTGCCAGCTTGTATAACCAGCCCCAAAGCCAAGTGCAGATGAGGGCACCAGCAACGAGGAGTCAGGGAGGCAGCTCAAAGCTGAGACACACACACTGAATTAAAGAGTAAAGCTGTGGCCTTTTCAGGTGCTTTGAAATGCATCTCTTGTCTGCTGTCTTTTTTTGTAGCAGTACTGTGGAAATCATCCCTGCATGACCTTGCTCCATCCAGGAGATCTGCACAAAGATCCCTTAATAAGTGACTCCAAGGCAGGTACGTGAAGGGATTACAGAGCTGGTAAAAGTCTTGAAGAATTACAGTGAGTTCATAAACAGTGGCAGCTGTTTGACCAGAGATCATCCTGTCCTGTGCCTGAACATCCCATGCTGTTGTAAGTGGTGCCCAAGGTATGCCTGCTCCTCTCCACAGAAATGGCCAGAAAGGGACAGCCATGGATCCAAAGGGAGCACAGTTGTCATGGTGATGGATGCAGAGTGTGTGCACTGACTGGGAGGGAGAGAGGGGAGGAGGGAGGGAGAGCCACACAAAGCCACCAAAAAGCAAAGATTGTCACAGACCCTGTCCTGGGAGAATTGGTTTGACTCAGCTCACTGGACATTTCTGCAGCAGAAACACCACATTTCAGTCTCCACAGCCACATCCACTCAGTAACCACAGGTCACTCTCATTAAAGCACAGACCAGGCTGATGGCAGTGCTGATCATCTCTCAAAAGTTTGTTTTGGGGGTAATTATCTTGTCTGAATCGATGTCTTGTAGAAGCCCCATCTCCCTTGCATCTGATTGTTCACAACCCAATGTATTTGTCCAGATCCCTGCATTTTTGTTCCTATTTAATACAGCAACTTCTGAGAAGGCATCTGAGATCAGTGAGATAAGAATAATAGAATCACAGAATTATTAAGGTTAGAATCAAGATAATCAAGTTAATGGTTGATGATCTTGATTCATTCCTCAGGTTAATAAATCTCAAGAAATAGATGGCTCTTTTTAACCTGGACCCACCTGACAGCACAGGTTCAGAGCTGTACTTGAAAACACTGCAGACAGAGCAAGTGGGGTGAGCAAAGTGAGCTGGAGCTCCCCAAGTGATGGAGGCAGGATTTCAGGGAAATGCACCCTTCTTTGAACCACACTGCAGAGCTGGCAGCTGGATTGCAGTTGGCTGAGACCCACCCAGCAGCTCCTTCACCAGCTCTCAGATCCCACCAGAAGAATTTGGACTGGTCCACCTCTTCCAGGAATGTCTAATTCCCATTCAAAAAGGGAGTTAGAGTGTCCTCACAGGGTGTGTTGGCCTTGGCTTGCTTTTATATAAGCTTTTTTTTCTTTTTGGATATAGGAGAGCTGCCTTCCCTTGCCTCCTTGGCCTGAAATTACACAAGCTTAGCTGAAGCTGGCAAGTGGATTTTAAAAGTTTTAAGTGGTATAACCAATATCCAATACTGCAATAACACAGATCTCATTTTCTTTGGAAATAATGCTACAAGGCTGTACAACATAAAATTTCCATAAAGATGTCTGCAAAAAATACTATTAATTTTCACATCTTGGAGTGCACTGTACAAAAGTAATTTACATTTTTGTCATGCTAATGTGGAAGGCAGATTTATGTCAGATCCAGGATTTAGACAGACACAGGATACTCCAGCACAGACGTGTGTGCTATTTCCTGCTCCTGAAAATACATAATACATAAATACATAAATACATTTCCTGCCCCATAAAATACACCCAATTTCCAGAGCACAGACACTCAGAACAGGGCTCACCTACAAAGCCTCTGTCTGCATGTGAACTCACCCTCCAGGAGCCCTGCACAGCGGAGGGAGGAAGACAAAGGCACTTGGAAGGTGTGAGTCATTTCTTTCACCTGCAGCTGGATGTTAAAGCAGGTCAGACAAGCTGTACCCTGAGCTGCCTGCTTGGCTCTGGTGTCTGCACAGGCAGCTCCGTGCCTGTCGCCTCTGAGCAGACAGCCTCCATGGATGGTGGGATGGAGGATGCAAATCCACACCTCTGGCAGTGCAAATGTCAGGGTTTGGTCCAGAGGGTGTAAAAAAGCCTCCTGTAGTTATTCTCTGTGTATGTGTGTGTGTTTTGCACCCTTCATCTGATGCTGGTTTTATTTCCACCTCAGGGTGTTGGGGTATTGCCAATTCCTGGCTGGGATGAATTCCCCACAGCCTCAGGGCCCAGCCAGTCCTTACAGACAAACTTTATTCTTCCAAAAGCTGCAGAGGGAGGACAAGCCACAACTGCCCAGGAGACCCTGCCAGACTGGTGGCTCTCAGTGAGAGCTTGTGGAAAATCAGATGGAGCATCCCAGACCCCCTGAGCCCATCAGAGCCATGGCCTGGGACGGGGTTTGCTGGATTTGGCAGTGCCAGGGGTGGGAGTGATCCCAGCAGGATCTGTCCTACAGCTCCTGGAGTGGGATGAGCTTTGCAGTGCACAAGGGTGGGTGTGCAGAACAGACACATCTCAGGTGGTCTCCAGTTTCCTGGATGAACCACTGAGACAGTGTTCACAGGGGTCTCAGGTTGAGGGAAGAGATGAGGATCTGACTCCATGTTTCAGAAGGCTGATTTATTATTTTATGATATGTATTATATTAAAACTATACTAAAAGAATAGAAGAAAGGATTTCATCAGAAGGCTGGCTAAGAATAGAATAGGAGAGAATGATAACAAAGGTTTGTGTCTCAGGCTCTGTGTCCGAGCCAGCTGACTGTGATTGGCCATTAATTACAAACATAGAATAGGAGAGAATGATAACAAAGGTTTGTGTCTCAGGCTCTGTGTCCGAGCCAGCTGACTGTGATTGGCCATTAATTACAAACATCCAACATGGGCCAATCACAGATGCACCTGTTGCATTCCACAGCAGCAGATAATCAATGTTTACATTTTGTTCCTCAGGCATCTCAGCTTCTCAGGAGGAAAAATCCCAAAGAAAGTATTTTCCATAAAAGATGTCTGTGACAAACCACCAGCAGGGAAAGGAAACTCACCCCTTCCCCCTTATTCTCACTACACTTCCCAAGAAAACCTTCCAGCAGGGGAATGGAGATGCCCTGCCCACAGCCCCTGGGAAACTGGAGACCACCTGAGATGTGTCTGTTCTGCACACCCACCCTTGTGCACTGCAAAGCTCATCCCACTCCAGGAGCTGTAGGACAGATCCTGCTGGGATCACTCCCACCCCTGGCACTGCCAAACCCAGCAAACTCTTCCCAGGCCATGGCTCTGATGGGCTCAGGGGGGTCTGGGATGCTGCATCCCTCAGTCCTTGAGGACTGGTCCCCTCTAGGAGCCTTCAGCTGTCAAAACAAGGCATATCTGGGATCCTCTTTTCTGATATTCTGAAAACTAGGCCAGTCAAACCGAATTCCTAATGCATAACCCTTGGTGAAAAGGCTTGCTCCAAAATGAACATGTTTTTAAAATCTAGGCAGGTCCCAGAGAACTAGACTCACTATTAATACTTGATGTTAAAATGCTTTTAAATCTTATTTTTCAGATTTTCTTTTTCAGAAAGCTCCCAAGATATTACTAATACCTAATGCCAAAATGCTTTTAAATCTTATTTTTCAGATATTATGTTTTTAAAAAACCAAAAAACTTCCATTATATTAAAAAATCTCCCTTTTTTGTTTACATTAATTAAAAAGTTAATTTAAAAAGTCAAACTATGAAAGATGAGACAGAAATGGATTAATAGGAAATGACCCCACACAAGCCTTTAGGCTGCTTCCCCTAATTCACTCCTGCAAATCTCCATAAACTCTTAGCTCACTTCATTAATCTGCACTCCAAGGATGCAGAGTAGATGGTTTGAAATGATGGCTTTATTGTTCTTCTGCTCTGCACACTCCTCAGATAGCTTCACTTTGATGTGAAATTCAGCCTCAAAAACAAACTGCTCTAACAACTCTTTTAATTGCTCTCCAGTAAATTCCCCTTAATCCTCCTGTCCCAGGAACTGTTTTGTGTTAAAGCACTGCTCCATCTGCGTGTGAGAAAGGAATCTCTGTCCTTGGCTGTGCAGTGAAAATGACTGACTGCTGAGCAATTAGTTAATCTCCAGGATAGGGATGTCTCACTAAACAGTCTTTCATGCTGGATTTTGGAGGAAAAGAAGATTTCTGCAGGTTAGTCTTCCAGCTGCTTGAAAGAAACAGTAAATAATAGCCTTTCTGCAAATTTCCATTGATCCTCACTTCACAGACACAGTAACACGCTACAGCAAAAGCTTCCTACCAAGCACATTTTAATTTTGCTTTGGATAAACTGTATTCACATATATTCTTCCTCAGCAACTATTGAATTGACCTGCAAAAGATGTGAAGATTTCCAATCCAAGTAAGAAAGTGATGTCGCTTCAAGCAAATGAGAATTATTTCCATGATGCTGAAAAAACCCTTTAAAGGGTTATTTAGTAGCATTTTATGTGCAAGGAAGAGGTTAATTCTTTTATGATGACTTAATAAAGATCTTTGTCCCCCCAAGTTGCTCATCTAAGGAAAAATCAGGACATGTAATGAGGGAGAGACCCTTCAGAAAAGCACAACAACAGTCAATAACTGATTTTTAAAGTCCAGAAATTCCATCATCTCTTTACTGCTTGTCCTACTGTTTAGAAATTGATTACTGTAGGTCCAATTTTAATCTGGTTCCATTTCATGTTCACAATCAATTCTCACAGCACCTGAGTACTCTTGCAGAGAGACATCTGTGCACGCTGGCAGCCAATTAGGCTGATCTGCATTTGTGAAAAAACATGAATATTAAGAAGGAAGTGGTTGAGAGCTTGACCCATCCTCTTCATACTGGGTATGGATCTGAAGTGATCCTGGTTTCATTTTAAACATGTCAGGATGGAAGAAGAGGAGAGAAGGGGGCAGAGATCCAAGTCTCATTTGTCACATCCCTGGAGCACCGTGGCCGAACTCACAGAGCAGCAGGCTGGGATTCACAGGGATGGATTATCCTGCTGGCCTGACCTTCAGCCAAGTGGGAAGTCCTGCACAAATCACTCTTCATGTCTCCATCTCCCCCAGTGTAACACAGGATAATAACACTGCCCTCATTTCCCCAATTAACTGGAAATCCCTCTGTCACTGCTAACTATTTACAACTGAGAGACTAAAACCCATGGCTGACAGCAGAGAGAGGTCACTGTGCTGGCCTCTTGCCAAAACTGAGGCAGTTCATTTAAAAAAAAATACAAAACAGGCACAGAAAGAATGCGCATAGTTGTGCTCAGGGTTTCAGCTCAAGATGAAAAGCCCAGGGCATGCTGCCCTGAGGTGTTCAGGGCAGTGCACAATGGATGTACAGTGCTACATGAAGTCCTGGTCTCATCCCCTGAGACATCAATCCCAGATTGATTAAAGGCACTGACACCTACTGACACCTACTCTGCAAGGAAGGATCAGTCAGATCACTCAGCTGGCCTGATGGATTCTTTGACAGTGTGATTGCACCTTCAGCCAAGTGTGGGCTGAGCTATGGAGTCAGATTTCCAGAAGAAATGCCAAAACCTTCTCCTCCCTTGGCAAAATTATACAATTTTCCACCAACTACAAGAGCATTGTCTTAGAGCAGCTCAGTTTCATCTTCTGTTCTTTGAGTCACTCAGGCCTGAGCACCTCCTGCCCAGAGATGCCTCCACCTTTCCATATCCCAGGGGAAAACAACTCATGGATTTCCTGTGGCTGCAGGTTCAGCTGTTGTCTGATGTCTGCTGGGCTCTGTTTGTCTGCTTGGAAAGGGATGCTGAAGAAGGGCACTGTGCTCCTTTGGAAGTGGGGAACTTTGCCACTGTTTTTAAATGAGACAGGAATTGGAATTGATTGCTTATTTTTGCTGCTTTTTTACTCAGTATTTTCTGTTTTCTTTGCTGTAATCAAACAGCAGATGCTTTAGCATGTTGCAGAGAAGACAGATTCAGAATTATTTCTGCAATACTATCCAAGTGAGCAAAATGCTCCTTCCACATACAAAATCATTTCAATCAATAAACCAGAAAGGCTACTTTGTTTATGAATTTATGGTTGGTTTCAACCAGGGTCTGTTGCTGCTTGGCCTTGTAAGATCAGCCTGTTGCAGAGTGAAGTATTGATCTGTGTGGCCTCAGAAGGATTGTGACCATGGTCACAGCTCCTCTGGGGCTCCTGTCACAGCTGGGAGCAAAGAAGCCCAGCTTCAGCCTCCTAACTCCTTTTCAGGACCCTAAGTCCTACAATGAACTCAATAAAAAGACAAAACTGGATAGGAGAGATGAAATAATGCATTGAATCAGAGTCTAATCTGTTTTCTGTATACAACAGCGAGTTGGTTAAACATGGGGAAACAGCAGAGGACAATTTGAGTCTGAGTGCTGCAGTGTAACTGTTACTGAGCAGTGTCTTGTGGGGACCCCTGTTCCCTCTCGCTGGTCAGGGTTATCCACTTTGGGATTTAAAGTCACACCTTCCATCACTCCCTGACAACCCTCCCATGTAAACAAGTCTAATCTGGACTGGGCAAACTACTTGCAGATGTGCCCTTGATGCAGAGTATCACATATTCATCCCTCCTTCCCCTTTCTCTTTTCTTCCTTGTGGATGCAATTATTAGAGAGCAAAGGGCAAGGGAGATATTTCTCCTATTTCTTTGTCTGGCATTAAGGCAGAGGGAAAAGCAGATTTCTCTTGACAGGATTTCTTTTTTTTTTCATTTTGCAGATGTTTCTTTCTCCTGCAAGTAGGGAAGCTGAGGTACTTACAGAGGGGGAAAGAGGAGCCCTGCAGATGGCTAAAAACCCAAGCCCATTACACCCAAGATCTTTCACTGCATGGGGAAGTGAATCCCAGCAAAGACAGCCTCCACCCACCCCAACCAGACCATCTCATGACTTTCAGAGAACCACACTGATGTAAGGAGATGGTGACATGTGGCATCACGTGGCACACTATGACCTTGTTGTCACCACCAACCCTGCCAGCACATCACCATCAGGTACTCCAGGGTTTAGGAGCCAGAGGGAGTTCCCAGGAGGAGCTGGGAGCCTCCCAGCCCAGCTGAGGGGTGCTGTGCTCACTGCCAGACAGTTTCCTCTTCCACAGCACAGCTCCCAACTCCATCAGCCAGCCTGGGTCCTTGCAAACTTTAATTGACTGGCTGCTGGATCAATATCTGCTATTGGCACTGGCCTAATGAAATGTCAGTCAGCAGCACTGCCAATTGATCCACACTCATCTGTGCTGCAGATCACTGTCTGTGCATTTTACCAGAGATGATTAAAAGAAGAAAACAGCCTTCAGTTCTCCAGGATCTCCTAAGGGGGCCACGCTCCTGGGCAGGGAGAGGGAAGCACAGTTCAAAGCCTGCAGATGACAGCAGGGTGGTTTGAGCTTGGGGCACACTGCAGAAACAGGGGGAAAGTGCCAAAAGACTTTACAAGTTGCTCTTCAGCCTGATTTAACGTGGAGCAGAAAATCAATCACCAATAGTAATATGCAGCAGTAATCCAGCCCTCCCCTCTCCCTGCATTGGAGGAATTTGGATTTACGCAGCTGCCATTGGCGCCAGAGGCCAGCACAGGGCACAGAGAGGTCGTGCATCCCTGGCCCAGGGTCACTGAGCTGCTCAGTGCATAAGCTGGGGGGATGGAGCCGAGGTTTCCAACCTAAAGCCCCTAAAGCAGGAAAATCCATACTGCAAAAGATTAAGCACACAAATATATTTTTTAGAAGTAAAAGAAGATTATTAATATAGCAACAACCTTTCTTTTCACTACTGTCCTGTCTGGTATGTGGAGTTCTGGATTTGAAATAATTGAAAAGGCTCACCTTTAATTGCAGTTAATTGCTGAAATTAAATCCAGACCAGGACAAATTACTGCTGCTCAGGTTTGTGTTGGCAGAGGGGTGAGGAGGGAGGCAGAACTATTTCTGTTTATTTAGTGACAAAGGTTGTGCTTTTGTTCCAATGAAAAATATCAAAATCCTCATGTTTGGCTTCTGGCCAGCCCTGTTTGTGCAGTGTTCCTGCACATCCCCAGCACAAAGCCACTCAGAACATGGGCACAGAGGATTTGCAGAATTTGTATTTTCATCTCTGCATTTTTGCCTCTTATTGCTTTTTGCCTGAAGACTAAATGGTCTCACTAAATGCCTAAGAGAGTCTCTCCATTTACAAAGTAATACATCAGCAAAAGAATTGCAAATTGTTCCCCAAATATACTACTCTCTGCTCTCTGCTTTAAGTGGAAATTTAAATTAATTGAAATCATTATGGCTTTCTTTTTTAACTTAAATATTACTGTAGCAGACTATAAAGTGCCTGAAATTTAATCTGAAGTCTTCAGACCTGAAAAAGCATTTTGCAACTGAAAGATTGTTGATTTTTTCCATCCATATCCAATGGCCCAATAAAAAATAACACCCGTAGCTATCAGCCTTGCTTCTGACATTGAGAACATTCCACCTGGCTCTCAGAAACCTTGGTTTTATATGGAATGTGCCACCAGCTACTCTGTTGACTTCATCACTTTCAAGGTTTTGTTAATTTATTGAAAAGCTTTTACAGCAGGAGCTTCAATTAGAACAATGCACTTCCATTGCCATGCAAGGTAGAACACCCACCATCAGTTTTGTTTGGAAGTGCTAAGTCAGAAATGAAGAAATAACTTAAAAAAACCCAAATGGAAGGGAAAAGGGGCAGCCTCTGTACCTAGAAGAGCCAAGACTCCAGCTTCTATTACAAAACAGGGAGGTAAAAAATGGTGCTCAGTTACTGTCAGATATCCCTCACCTCAACCAGGGCTAGTAACAGAGACCAGCTTAGGGGAGAGAGTCACTGACTCCACATCAAGCTAGCTGAAAATCATTCCAGTATTCCTGACTGGAGCAGATTTACACTGCTGGATGGGCAGTCATGTGCTTCTTTCCCATTTGCTTCTAGATTCCAGTCAAGGACCTGACCTTTTGGGGCTAAAAGTGAGGGCCTGTCTATGTCACACCAGGTGGAAGGGCACCAGGACTCCTTTTGTCCCACAGCACCATCCCCCTGCAGAAAGGCAGGACCCAGGAGGATGAAGCCAGGCTCTTCTCAGTGGTGCCAAGCAGGAGAAAATGGGCAGGAACTGATGCACAGGAGTTCCACCTGAACATGAGGGAAAACTTCTTTCCTGGGCAGTGACTGAGCACTGGAACAGGTTGCCCAGAGAGGGTGTTGGGTCTTCCTCACTGGAGATATTCCAGAACCATCTGGACACAATCTTGTGCCCTGTGCTCTGGGATGGCCCTGCTGGAGCAGGGAGATGGGACCAGATGATCCACTGAGGTCCCTTCCTGGGATTCTGTGATTCTCTGATCAGGCTGCACTCAGAACTGCTCTCATCCCTCTCTGTTAGCAATCTCAAAGCTTGCACCATGGTTCTGCTCTCAGCCAGCCAATCATGCCAAAACTACCTCAGTTAATCTTTACAGCCTGTTGACAAATCAGAGAAGACTGAAGCTGTCTAAACCAAACTCAGCAAGTGCTCACTCCCTTCCTACAGATCTTTTGGATGAAACCTAAGTTCAAATGACCACTGATCATATCCCAGTGCCCACCTTACCCATGGGATGCCCTGCAAAGGAAGCCACAGGGATGCTGCCAGGGAGAATGAGCTGGGACAATTCAGCAACATCTCTGCTTCTCAACTGAGAGACACAGCACAAAATCCACTGGCAGGGCGACCTGACAATTCTTTTAATTTGAAATCAAGACTTGGAAAAGATTAACACCTCTGAAAGACAGGGTCAGCCCACTGTGCAATAGATCTGAAATAACTCAGTTGAACCATTGGGAAATCCAAATTTGATAGGAAAAGAAGGCCAAAAGGTTATTTAAACTTTTAATATCTACTTCATTTAACTACAGAAAGCTTGGTGGAATAACCTTAAAAAGCATCCCAGGGATTCTTCAAGTGAAACATCTCACCCAGCAAGAGCAAAGCTTTTCCCAGTTGGGAGCTCTTGGTTGGCAGTGTGTGATTAAGGAGTGCTGGCTGTTGGAACATGCTGAAATTGCCTTTAATATGATGCCAGTCACTGCTTCAGTGGGGAGGAACCACTTGGGGAGAAAAAAAAAAGGCCCAAGACACAAGCATGCAAACATTAAGGAGTATGCTGTCAAGAAGAAATATACCATGAACAGGATGTGCTACTTTCACCTAAAACTTTCCCTTTAGCCTTAAGTGTCTGGCATAGCTCTGCCACTGAGGGTGCTTTAGCTCAGGAGACTGAAGGAATTACAGCTTTTTAGAGGCATTTGTAATTGTCAGCAGAGCAGGGGCCTTCTATTTATAGCCAGATCAAATTAAATTAATTTTTAGAGAGCAAAGACACCATTTCAAAGATTCTGCTAATGTTTCCTCATACTTAACTGTGCACCAGAGAAGAGCTCTTCCTTTCTGGTGCAGAGTAAAGGGAAATCTCCCGCAGCTGGGAAAGCCAGGAAGAAAGCTACCCACCAGCTAGAGAGCTCCCTCCCACAGCACAGAAACACAGCACCAGCCATGTGAAAATTCAGAGTGCTGCTCCCTGTGTGAAAATTCAGAGTGCTGCTCCCTGCAGCCACTTGTGCAGAGATGGAGCTGCTGATGACAGCCGTGGCACAGCACTCCTGGACAGCACCACGGGGCTGCCTCTGTGACACACACCCCCTGAGGATGAAATGCTCTCCCTGTCCCCAAAGGGAGCACTACATGCTTTCCCAGCTCAGGAGATGTCCCTTGAGGCACTTGGCAAGTGGGAACTCTGCAGAGCTTTGCATTTATTTCTGAAGGGCACCCACAGGAGGAAGAGGCAGCACAGGAGAGTTACTGGTGGGGCTATGGGGATGGCATGAGCAGATGGTGTGGTGAAGAGCCATTTCCTTCCCACTTGCACACTGACTGCATTAAATCAATCCCTGGGCTTTCATGGCAATGAGCTGACGCTGTGCTGTGAAGGATTTGAACAACCTGACCATCTCCTGCTTGTGGGTATCATTCTATTGGGTCTTCACACTTTATTTACTCTCAGGGAAGCTCCTTCCATTTTCCTCACGTGGTTCTTCTTCCCTGCTATCTGTACGGCAGCCACTGCCTCTGTGCCAGCTGTGGATCTCTGTAAAGCTCACCAGCAGTGTTTTTGTTCCCATCCATGCACTCAGGCAGCGACACAGGATGCTCCATAGGGGCTGAGCCTGCTGGTTCTGCAGCCTTTACTTATCTCGTTGCTCCAGACCTAAACAAATTAGTTTGTAATCCTCACTATTGTATGCTCTGGAAAACCTGGCTTTAAAACTGATCAGAAATTACTTCATGTAAAACTGGAGTCAATCTCCTCTTCCTGTCTGGGGCTAGAAGAAACCCTGTACCTGCACAAATAAGAGGTCTTTGCAATCAATAATATTGATGATTCTGTATTTGCCGATTTTTGGCCATGCTTCACCCTGTTTACACACAGTTTGTATTGCTTTCTACCACTCCCTGTGCACACACAATTAATGAAATACCAGCTGGTGCAAGATAAACACTGCTGCAGGGATGTAAAAAGATACTACACAAAAGTACAGATCTCTACCTCTGTTATTTTCCATCTCAGATGCTGTGTTTGCCTCCCAGAGCCTCCTTCTGAGCTCAGAAACTTTGGCTAAGTTTCTCTCCCTGGTTTTCTCCTTTTTCTTCTTGATTTTTTTTTTCTGAGGTCCAAAAAATCCAGCTAACTCCAAGCTTTCCACACAAGACAGCAGCTCTTCAGTCACCTTCTCCCAGGAAAGCCTTGTCCAGGAGCCTGACTCTCCTCAGTGGGGTTTGTCACTCACCTTAGATGCTGGGGTGTTGGGAAGGATGAAAGTTTGATAAGAAAGTCTCACAGATATGTATGTTTAGCACAAAAGATTTTTACCTGTAGAGTCTGATGAAGGAATAGAGATGGAAGCAAGTTTTGATATAGAGGAAAAGAATTGCTGAGCCAGTCTTACTGGATAACCAAGAAGGCAAAGGGTGTGTTAGTTAGAAGGGGTTTTATGACTTAGAGAAAAGGATAAACCCACCTCAAACAAGAAAATGTTTTTACCAAGCAGAAAGATAGCACAGGCAAACAAGTCAGCAAATGTTGCAAGTAGAAAAAAAAGTCTCAATTTTCTATTGCAAGAAGACTGAAAAACAACTTCCAGCTTAAACTGTAATGTACTGACTTTTAGTGATTGGAGAACAGTGACATGAATATGGTAATTACAGTAGTTATGATAGGCTATAGATACAAGTTAAGGTATAGATTGGTTCTACTGTATGAAGATTCTCAGCAAAGTATATAATGCATTGTAACCAAAATAAAAGTATAGAATGCATTGTGACCTAAACCAAGAGTCTCCAGGCCTGCCTGCAGCTGGAGCTGACAGCTGTAGGCACAGGATCTGTCACCCATGATCCTGCACTGCTGTAACCTCTTGGATACAATAAACTGCATTTTGGAGAGCTGCCTGGAGTCCTGCATCTCTCATTCAGGCTCTTGCACTGGGGGACAAATGTACAGCTGTGTTGGATGTCAGCACCATGAAGGGGCTCAGAGGCTGCAGCACCTCACCTGTGACAAAAGGCAGAGAGAGCTGAGCTGGTTCAGCCTGGACAAGGCTCCAGGCAGACAGACCTGAGAGCCCATTCCAGCATCCAAAGGGGCTACAAGAGAGCTGGAGAAGGAATTTTGATGAGGGAATGCAGTAACAGGGCAAGGGGAAATGGTTTTATACTGCCAGAGGGCAGGTTTAGATTCAATTTAAGAAAGAAATCTTCCCTCTGAGGAGGATTTGCACATGTTGCCCAGAGAAGCTGTGGATGTTCCATCCCTGGAAGTGTTCAAGGCCTCACTGGATGGGGCTCAGAGCAACCTGATGTAGTGAAATGTGTCCCTGCTCATGGGAGGGGGTGTGGAAATGATCTTTAAAGCCAAAACTGACCCAAACTATTCAGTGATTCAGTAATTCTTTGTTCCACATGGGGCAGGGCTGATCCATGGGGCCACAGCATCTTGTCCCCAAGAAGGCCAGCAAGGCTAAAGAAGGATGTTGGGGTTTTGCAAGCCCAGTCTCTGTCCTAGCAGATTCCTGACTGCCCCCATTAGCAGCTGCCTGACATACTGGACTGAATTTGAGCCCAACTGGTCTGGCAGGAAGCTCTTCATGGGACACATACTACAGAATTTCTAACAAATGCTTAAAGTTACAGCTGATGGTTCATCAGGCTCAGCCAGGCATCTGTTTGGGACATTAATGCATGGCTGCACTGAGCTTGTAAATTATTATTCATGTACTTTTGTAGAACATCTTGAGGTTGTTGGCTGAGTCCTTCATGAAATGGGAACACGGACAATTTTCCACACATGAAAAACATGCATGATTCAGTTCATCCATTTACATTTCTAGTGCGGCCTTCCTTGGCAGGATGGCCAATGCAGCCTGGGAGAAGGATGGTCATTCATAGCTGAGCTGCTCTGACCAACAACTGCCCCATTTAAAAATGGATTTACCTCAGACAAATGATGGAGATGGAAATTCACTACAGTGGCATCGAGTCAAGGAAGGCAGAATTGGTGAAAATAGTGAGGTTAGACAAGAAATTAATTATGGAGAAGACATGATGCTCTGTTAGGGTCAGGAACATGGACAAGGAAAAGTGGATGTCTGTGCACTGAGAGGGAAGCAGTGAGCATAAATGGAAAAGCAAATTTAATCATAATAAAAAGGCTTCATTTCATCTGATCAGTTAGAAATATCCTGATTAGAAATGGCTGCTCTTTGCTGCTGTCATCAGCTGGTTGCTTAGGTCCCCATTTTCACATTTTTAAAGGAGTGTGAAGTGTTTAAGGCTCTCAGAAGAAGCCAGAGCCTGTTCCTGAAGTAACAGGAGTGCTGTTCATAATAAAAAAGAGGACAATGGACTGCTTCCAAAGGGATATGTACTCAGAGAGCACAGAGAGGTAAAGTCCCCCTGCTCTGCAGGTACATGACTGATGGAAATTTAATACAGGAAACAGATATAGAACCTTTTTGGCAGCTGAGACAGCTTTGTAGAGTACTAATAAAAATCCGATATTCACCCAGAAGTCAGAGGGGAGGTCCCAAAGTTCAAAATATCAAAAGATCACTGACAGTTTAATTAAGGAGTTGAGAGAATCAGAGGCTTTTATAACTGCTCACACTGTGCTCCTTTTTTTAACAGTAACCTACAACTAAAACCTATATTATGGTTTTGCTATCTTCAGGAAGGGAAACAAATTAAGAGCTGGGGCTGTAAGGTCTGAGAAATAAAAATATGGGGGAAAAAACAAATTAATAATATATATTCCTTCCTAAAAGCACAGAATATTTTTACCTTTCAGTAAGTTGCTCAGAAGTGCAATAATAGGGGACTCAGCTTATTTCTGGTGCTTCCCAGAATGTCCCTGTCCCTCCTGACAGCTTTTCCCACCTCTGGAATATATTTAAGCATCTTCTGAATTGGTTCCTCCAGAGTTTCTTTGCATGGGACCTAAACTGAGCCAGCTTGCTAATCACAGCCACTGGCAGACAATTAAAAAAGGCACAATCAGCCATCATCAAGTTGGAAGTGACAGGCTGGGTTTTATTTTTAACTAAAACTAGTGGGATTTATGCAAACTCTCCCACAAAGTTCCTCTTGCACTTTGTTTACAATTTAATACTTTCCTACATGCACTGCAGGAAGCACTGACAGCAAGGTAAATCTGGGATTTGCAGGACTGCAATGATTATTGTGTGCTGAACCAGCACATTTGGGTATTACTGCATCTGTAAAGTGCGAGCTGAAAAATAATAGATTAATGGATTTATACTTGCACAGAAAAGAAAGGCCTTACACAGGGAGTTTTATTTAGCATTTAAGAAGCTATTTGTTTATTTATTTATTTATTTATTTATTTATTTATCTGAGGAGCTTTTTTGTTCAAGCCAAGGCAAAAACCTAATAAATAAAATTAGTGCTGCCTCCATTGCAAAACTGCTGTGAAATTGTTACTGATCATTTCTAGATGGGTCAAAATGGATCCATTTTGGGCGGAGCCAGACAATTTCCACTTGGATAAATGCTCAGGCTCTGCCTGTGCCCTGTGAAGCCCATGGGGATCCACTGATATGATCCCCATGAGCAGGCAGAGATTCTCTTTCCCCAGCCATGGCTTTGGGTGCATTTCTACCTGCATTCCCAGTCTGGCAGAAATAAGGTTTAGGGAATGAGAAGTCTGGGGTAGAAGCTCATTTTATACCTTCAAGTCATATTGTGCTGTTGCTAAAATGTCTGGTGCTCAGCTCCAGGGAGCAATGACAGAATTAATAATCTCAGTTTTTTAACATCTCCCCGTTTTGTTGAAGTTACCAGGTTGAAAAAAATCATAGATCCACACAGGAATTAGACTCAGCAGCCCCTGTAAGAAGAAATCCATTGCTCTGGAATAATTGTTTGGAGGGGTGTGAGGTAACCTCTGTCCTCACTTTCTGTGTGAATCCTGCCTGCTGGTAAAAACTTCCTTAACTGGAAATCAAAAATGAAATGGCAATGTTCCTTCCCATTGCACCATGCACATTCCCTCCCCTTCCTTTGCAGTGGGAAGAGATTAAAAGCATCCATTTCAATTGATATGGGGAGGTAAACACAAAATGTTTATTTTTTAATATTTACAAGATTAAAAATAGCAAACCTTTGATTTATTTTTTTTATTAGCAGTCATGTCCTGTGCAAGCAATGCTGCCTTGAACTGGTATCAGCAGACAGCCTGCAGAATGCTTTCTGTCAGCCAAGGAGAATTTCTTAATTATGAGAGCTTTCTAAACAAGAAAATAGTATTAATTCACAGAAAGCACAATAGCAAATAATCATCAATCTGGATCTTCACTCTAACACAGCCAGTCACATTTTGGTCTCCCTGTGGACCTGACATTCCTGTTTAATGATCTTCCCACACACAAAAAAATTACCCAGACTGCACTGCCTGCCTGAGGAGGGGATGCTCACACCTTTCACTGGGGTCCATCAGCTGAGTGCCTTCAGCATCAGCTGCTGAGTCTCTGGGTGCAGAAATCATCACACCAGCACACAGGATTCTTTTTTATCAGCCAGACAATGCTGTTCCAAGATCCTTGAATGAGAAGTATGCAAAATTGCCTTGTATTCCTCAATAAAGACCAGCAGAAAAACAACATAAAATGACCTTTTGATTTAGATTTAGACAGGGAAGTTCCACATACAGGAAAATAATAAGTCTACCTCTGTAATGCCACAGGATTTTCAGAATTGGGCTCAGTCCTGCTTTTAACAGAGCTGGTGATTTGTCTCTTGCTCCTACAGCAGCATGGCCAGGATGTCTGAGGAAGGTATTTAACTCAGAGATTATATCCAGAATAGAATATTGGCCTGCTGGTACCCTGGGGGATTTATGTGGCTCTGAAACACTACTAGAGATGAGAGTGCACTGGCTGATCTCTGCATCTGCCTGCAGTCAAAATGTGCTAATCCAGACTGTGCTGTGAATCCATAGCACCCCAAACCTCCCAAAGATCCCACAGGATATTCAGGGCCCTGGGTTTGAGGTGAGTGAGGAGAGGAGAGGAGAGGAGAGGAGAGGAGAGGAGAGGAGAGGAGAGGAGAGGAGAGGAGAGGAGAGGAGAGGAGAGGAGAGGAGAGGAGAGGAGAGGAGAGGAGAGGAGAGGAGAGGAGAGGAGAGGAGAGGAGAGGAGAGGAGAGGAGAGGAGAGGAGAGGAGAGGAGAGGAGAGGAGAGGAGAGGAGAGGAGAGGAGAGGAGAGGAGAGGAGAGGAGAGGAGAGGAGAGGAGAGGAGAGGAGAGGAGAGGAGAGGAGAGGAGAGGAGAGGAGAATCTACAACCATCATGTAATTCAGTTGCCTGACCATTTCAGGGCTGATCAACACTAACAGCTTGATCTTAAGGGCAATGTCCAAATGCCTCATAAACACTGATGGGCTGAGGGTATCGACCCTCTCTCTAGGAAGCCCATTGCAGTGTTTCACCATCCTCTCAGTAAATAAATGCTTCCTAATTTCCAGTAAACCTTTCCTGGAGCAGCTCTGAACCATCCCCACACATCCTGCCACTGGACCCCAGGGAGAAGAGATCAGCAGGTCTCTCTCTGCCCTGCCCCTCCTCAAGCAGCTGCAGGGGGAAATGAGGCCACCCTCAGCCTCCTTTTCTCCACATCAGAGGGCCCAAAGTGCTCAGCTGCTCCCCACACTCCTTCCAGGCCTTTCCCCAGCTTTGCTGCCCTGGTTCATTTAAGTTTCAATGAATGCAGCCACAGCCAAGCAAGAGCAAACCTCTGTGCTCCCTCTGCTCCTCCAGGGAGAGGATTCACTGCACCTCATTTCCCACAGTCAGAATGACCTGAAGAGCACCCAGCAGAGATGACCTGAAGAAGTGATGAGTGTACAGCAGATGAAGCAGTGGCAGAAAGGAGAGGGAAAGGAGTGAGGCTCAGGGAAAAGAGTCCAGCTCTGTCACAGCCACAGAAGTGAGACAGCAAACCCACAGCAGCTCCTGCAGCACTCACTCTGCCCCAGCTGTCCCACCCCAGCTGGTAGGGACTGAACTTGAAGCTGCTGCAGTTCTCCCTTTCAATTTTTATGCTGCTCTTCTACCTAGCTAAGTCACACACAGTCCTCCAAGGATTCACTGCCTTGCTTTCAATGCCTTAAATTCAAATCCCCATGTCCCTGAAGAGGGGCAAAGACACAAGGAATTGCTCAGGGGAGCAGGAGATGGGAAGGAAGAGCAGCAGAAAAAACTCTGGCCTCAGATCTGTAATTCTCACTTGGAAGGGTCCTTGGGGCTCTCAGTGGCAGGAGGAGGATGGCCTTTGCTGGGCTGTCTGTAACCACACAGCTACAAACACACAAGGAATTGCTGCACTACCTGTACTGATAAATTCCTCACATGGATTTGGATTGCTCAGAAATTTCCAGCCCAGGACCACCAATCAACAATTTGGACAAGGTGAGTTTATTTGAAGGCTTGGAGTGGGCTCATCCCACCCAAGCCCATTTGACATACATCTGTAGATACCATCAGAGGTGGTGTTAGATATAAATCAGTGGAACAGTCCTTTAGAAAATATAGCAATTGAGTATTAACATATCTGGAGAGAGTGGTGAATGAAATAAAGCTAAACAATAAAAATCTTCAGAAATGTTCCAAAGTGAAAGTCTTTCCAAGAACAATGGCAGCTGCAAAGTCACCTAAGATGTGAACAAAACAAAACCAAATTGACTTTTGAGGGTGTAACTTAACTTGCTTGGTAATCACACTAAACAGTGACTGAAGATAAACTATATCAATAGTAACTTAATTTTTTGGGATAGCATGTTCATATAAAAGAAAAACAACCCAACTTAAGACCAGGGAGGGAGAGAAAAGGCCTGAGACAAGGACAATGCTGTGACCCCTTTCCATGTAAGCAAGTCACTCCTCAGGACTGGTGGGGACTGCGTGTTAGCATCAGCTGGTGAAGTGCTAACAGCTCTGAACTCAGCTCCTGCAATTGTGAGCAGCTCAATTCAGAGCTCAAAATGTGTGGAAGTCCTCAGAGTCACCAGAACACAAGTGACCTGCAGGGGCAAGGGCTGATAGCTGAACAATGCTCTCTGCCTCTGCCATTCTGCATCAGGACTGTCACTAATACAGAACACCATTGCACCATTGGGAGGGTGTGGAAAATGAAAATAGGGATGGTGATTGAACCTTGGGACGACCTTCACTTTTAGGACACGTGAATGCAGAATTCAACTTAAAATAAAGCTTTTCTAAAAACCACATGACACAACTGATGAGTGATTCAGTCAAGAAACCATATGTGATGCATTAAAACCTCAAGCAAGAAAAGGAAGGCAATTTAGAAAGAAATTATTCTAATCTGAAGGAAAAAAGGAAAATAGGATGTGTGTGTTAACACAGTCTGATGGTCTTGCCTGCTAAAAAGCCCCAGAGATTCCGTGTGCTGGAGGTATTAGATAACATCAGCTGCTCACAGTGTTGTCCCTGGCTTTAAGAGCATCACAGGGAGAAAAAACCCGAGCTCCCCAAATGGGATTTCACTGCCTTAAAGGCACTCATCTCTCCTCATATCTCCTGGCTGGCTCTCAGCACACCTTCCAGGAGCAAACGCACCAGGGGTCAGACAGGAACAGTTGTCCTCTTTCCCAACTCATTCCTTTAACACAGCTCATTCTGCCACAGCAGAAAGCAGCAGGATGTGACTGTGTGCCTTAAAAGCTGAAATCTTTGCTGTATGGAAGCACAGGAGAATTTCAGCAGTGATTTCAGCAGGGACAAGGTTTCATCTGGATTTTCCCCCGCGCTTGCACAGGCTGTGCTGGGCTGGCAGTTCAGCAGAGGTGGTACATTAGCAAATGGAAGCAATGATGAGAAAAGGAAAAGAAAAAACCCAGAATGTGGCTGGAGCAGGGGCCATATGGAGGTAGGTAGGGCAGCACTTTTCCAGGACAAACATCCTTGTTCTGGCTCCTGGAAATAGCACAGCACAAGCGCAGGAATGAGGTTGAGATGTGGGCATGGACAGCAGCAGGGGATCAAGACCACCCAAGACCCTCAAAGCCTTCCAAATCCAATGCCAGGAAGCTCTGGAAGAACTGACTGTGCATGATAACTAAGTTGCATAGAAAATGAGAAACTTATCTCCAGGATGGGAAAACCTATTTACAAACAGGCGCCCCTAAATATCCTGGGCATGTGTGCACCCCACAGCCCAGGCCACCCCAGATGGGACAACTGGAGCCAGGACTGGTGATCCCTCTTCCTCACCATTCTTTTGCTTGTTTTCTTGCTTTCATTTATCTCTCTCTTTCTCTGCTTCCTTTCACCCCACTCCTTTATCCAAAACCTGCTGTGTGCTTACACAAGGAGAGCAGGGACTAACTCATAAAAATTCCCATGCCAAGTGTGTAATTTACTAATGAAACTTTGCAAACATTTGCAGACCCCCTGACTTCTGTTGTTCTTTCAACCCAAAATTTCCACCCTGGTTGCTCACTTCCCTGGATGTTTGGATGCCACAGAGCCTCCTAAAAACCAGTCATGACTCCCCTCCTCAGGCCAAACTCCATGGCTCAAGCTTTCAGAGAGGGCCCCCTCCAGCTGTGTGAAATCATGAGAGGCACTTAATGAATTAGATATTATTAATATTCTCTTCCAGCATCAGAAGGCAGTAATTAACTCTTTGAAGACTTATCCCAAACCCTGCTTTATTACTCAATCCTCAGAGGCAGCTATGTAATCTCATTGTGATTTTAAAGAATATCTTTTCAGAATAATTATTTTCCTTGATTGAAAACAGGAAAAAAAAAAGGTTCAAAGTGCTGGTACTGCCTTGGAGTGTGCATTAGTGATGTCAGACATGCTGTAAAGATATCAGAGCACTAAACATGATATGCTGCAATACTTTTGCTGAGCAGATGCCTTAAGGAGGTCATTCAACATGCCAGGCTCTAAATGCTATTTGGGAGTGAGAAAACATTATTTTCCCACTTCAACAAGACTTTAGCTTCCCTGTCATGTGGAAATAACCTTTTGTGCTCAGTGCTATTATTAATTTATTAGCCTTTTGAACGTCTAAATGTTTTGCAGTCTGTGGACTGCATCAAAGTGCTGGCTGAGGGACAGGGCAGCACAAACACATGCTGTGTGCACCCAAATCCATGGATATGTGTTTCAAAGAGCAGACCTGGTGCAAGAACACTTCTGCCTATGTATTTTTGACAGTGAGAACAGCCATCTTCTCAGGCACAAACCCCCAAGGAGTTTATTTAAGTTATAATTAAATGTCAAACCTTATGAGTGATGACTATGTAGAAAAAGTGCTAAGTATATATTTCTATAGAAATCAATTAAAGGAGACAATGATTTTCTTTCCATTTAGGCTCCATGACTCCAGCACAAGCTGCTGCAGCACAGTGCAGCTGTCAGCCCTGCCTCAGTGCCTGAACAATTGCTTTCTGTTCACCTGATGGACCTGTCCTGGATGGCACCGATTTTTCTCAGGGGTGAACTCACTGCCAAATGCTTCTGTGATTCCCAACAGGGAATCACGTATCCTTCCAGCAGATAGGAGGTTTGAAACAATCCCCTGAATATCTTTATGTAACAGGACTTGGGTTGTGTCCCTGGTGTTGAATGTAGCATGATCTATTTTGTGCCCAGGAACAAAACACAGAATTTCTGCAAGCAGGCTCTGGCTGAGCTCATCTGACTGCAATGCCAGGCTGCTTCCCAATCAGTTATTGACTGTAACTGCAGGAGATGGGTGGGGTTCAGCTGATGGACGTGAGGTATTTAAAAGTTACTTAGCTAGACTCTGTGAAATCAAAAGGGGATGGTTTTCCAATCCCAAACTGGGAACCCAAACCGGTTCCTCCCAGAAGAACCATCCTTCATGGACTATGGAAGTGATTGGTGACTACCCTTGACATCATCACCCAATTTTTAATGAAATGAGCTCTACTCTCCATGTTCCACATTGACAATAACCCTTCTCTGACTCTTCATCCACTCTCACATGCTGCCCACACATTCCCCCAAATAGCATTTCCTCTCCTTCTGCAAAATCCAACATTTTTTTAGGAATGCTGTTCCTTACTGGGAGTCCCCATGTCAAAGGCCATGTACCTGACACTGAGCTAAACATCAGCTATACTGGCAACTGGAATTCCATTAGTTTCTCCTGGATGATTCCCCATGCCAAGGTCCTGCAGGAAAACCAATTTTCCTTTAAAAAATGAGGAAGAAATTCTGAGGAGAAAGAGAGAAAATGAGAAGAAATTCTGTTACAACTCAGCCAGGAGGCTACTCCCCATACACAGCCCTGGACTGCAGAGCTGAACTCCAGTACAGTGTCCTGTCAGGAATAGACATGTCCATGTTTTTCTCAGGAAGCCAGCTGGAGTGACAGGTTCACAGTTTTAAGAAGGAAAGAATACATTTTGGTACAATACAGTGGCATTATCTTGTCCCATGAAATCACCATCAGCAGTGCCTGAGCAGAGCTGTCATTGCAGGGCAGTAGCTGGTGAGATGGCAAGAGGGGGGATGCTGAAGTCAAGGCTTGGAGCACTTCTCATCAACAGAGAAGTGATAAGCTAGAAATCATGAACCAGCTTCCAAGCCCCAAAGCCCTCCTTCAGGTCTGAAGTGGAGCTAACAACCTTGAGTCAGAGGTAAGCTGACAAGCTGGAACCAAACCTGATTATAACTCAGCTCCTTCAGGCTCCAGCACAAACAGAGGGGCACTGTAATCCCATTGCATCTGCTTCTTGCCATGGGTATTTTGTGCCACACTTGGGGTATTAATGAGCACAAGTGATGCACAGAAATTGAAACCTCCTCAGAAAGCAACTCCAGTGGTTAGAGAGAAACTAGACCTAAGAAAGTAAAATTGTAGTTGTGTTGAAGTCCTCTTACTGCCGAGGCTGAAATGGTCATGTGAAATACTGAGGTAGCCTTGGTACATTTTCAGGAGTACCTTTCCTGCCCAAGGTACAGCTGCAGAAAAACGTGTTTCAGCAGCTAGAGGATCACAGCTAATGCTCAGCAATCTATAAATCATTGTTATGAGATTTCTCTATGCAAATGAAATTTATATAACCCTCATCAATCGTAAAAAAAAAATCATAAAGATGAAATTTTGCAGCCGCAATGTGAATTAAAGGATCCCTTAACCTGTTTTCAAGACATGTCTTTATAGCTAATTAATTTTCAGATGGAGTGTTCTTTGAAAAGACTAATGGATAGTGAGCATTGCTGATTGATTATAAAATGAGCAGGAGGGTTTAAGAAGTGAGCTGTGAATGTAAAATCACTACCCAGCTTTATTAACTTTTCCATATTAAAATTCTAGACTATGCAACTGTGAGAAGCAGGTATTAATACAGTACCTTTGATGAGTGTATTTTATTTATTTAGCATCAACAGATTTCTCTTAGTTGGTCTATAACATGGAGATCTATCAGATTGTCCTCTGAACTGTATCTTAGAGACTTCAACTTTGAGAAATCCAGAATCTGGATTCTATAAAATATAACTTTATACATCTATGCGATGGGGTGGAAAAAAGGCCAACAAAATGAAAGCCAGCAACTATGAAGAAAAGGAAAAGAAATGCAATCCATATGTCATCCTGCTAGGACTGCTCTCCAGAGCTGCAAATCTACAGGTAACTTTTATTGAGCCATCATTAACAACAGTGACAAGAGCATTTATCGAAAGGCCACTCAATCTGCCATGACCTGAAAACATCAGGAGGAAATGGGGGGCTGTTAAACACTGCAAGCACCTGGTGAGAGGAAGGGGAAAATAAGGAGCTTACCCTCTTCCTCAGATTGCAGGTGAGAGTGAGGTTCCTGGAGAAGGAGTTGGCAAAAGCAGTGTAGAAGTCCAGCACTTTCAGCAAGGCTTCTCGCTTGATTATATGCAAATCGCAGTAGGTCAGAGCCCGAACGTTGGCACAGGCATGGGCCAGGCTGGTTTCCTTCCAGAAGATATCACCAAAAACATCACCTTTACCTGAAAAACAGCAGGGCAGATCTGTTAAAAGGCAATGCTTAGGCAGAGTTTCTCAGCACACAGATGATTTTTTCACAATCTGTCTTATGCTCCCAATTATCCCAACGCAAGCTCCCAGCCATGAAAACTAACAAGGGTAAAAGTTTTAAAATTAGCTGAGGTACTTGAGCATCCTTAGCTGTAGCCCCAGGTTTTTAAGGTATTAATAGATTGCTCTGTGAAGTGTCACAAAGCATAAGAGCCAGATTGTAAAGGTCTCCTTGTAACTGAGGATTCAAGTAATGGATTTTTCAAAGGCTACCAAATATAATGAGCACTTAACTAATGTTCAGGTGATTGAATACTTCAGGTGTCTGTTCCCAAGTGATTTAGGAGTCCTGGTCTTACAAAAACCTTCTGACATCTAGGTTCTTTCATCCTCATGGCTCTACAGTGAGGGGCAGAAGCCAGCTTCCAGGGCCCACGGACCACATTTTAAAGGACATTTTAACATTTTTAATTCAGTGTCATTGGTAACACTCCTTCTGGAAAACCAACCAAAAGTCTCACTGAGACTTTCAACTTTAAAATAACCACCTCTAAATCTTAAACACATCCAAAAGTATAGTTCTAAACCCAAATTCATCCATTTAAGTAGAGGCTTAGGCTTAAGTCTCTTATTTCAGTGTTTGCTGAGTAAGAGAGGGTTTGACACCTGAGACACTTACATGTATATTCCCCCTTAACCACAGGGGAAAATTACACCTAAGGCCACCTCTGCAGTGTAGCAGGACAGCTGATTGAGGACTTGTGACTAGCTGTAGTCCAGTGCCATGGACAGAAGAGCTTCAGGGACTGGGAATTCTCTGACTTAGCCCAGTTTTCTTTCCTCTGCAAGGAATTCACATCCCTCAAACCTGTGCCAGACACCCAAGCAGGAGAAGAGGATGAGGACACCAGCTTCAAAATCACACTTCTGACCCAAGCAGAAGCCCAGCATGGGTGCAGGTTGGAGATAAGTTTTCAGGTTTGGACCTTCTGGTTGTTCTGAGAAGAGGCAACAGAGAACACACTGAAGGATTCCAAAGCTGGCTCTTGCTGCCTGGGCTTGGCCAGGACCCTGGTGTGTGGTTTGTGGCTGACACCTCAAATCCTGACGCAGAAACCATGGTACAAAGGGTATCTTTTGTTTCAGACCCCCAGAGATAGCCCAGCTCTGTATTTCAGCAGTTATTTAAAGGGAACTCAGATCAGTCAGCCAGTGGCTATTGATTTCAGGCACCTTGAGCAGCCCCTTGGTGAAGGTTAGAGATGTTACAGTTTTGGCATAAAAAAGGTAATGGATTTTAGTATTTCCTCTTTTAAGAACTTTTAACATTTTGCTCCACTCTGTTGTGGAAACACAGACCAGAGGGATAATCTATCCAACCTTATTACTTTTCGGGCTCAGAGGTTCTATTTCTCTATTTCCATTTCTGGTTTTGGTATTGTATCCAGTAAAACATATCTAACATTTCTCAGGCAGAGTGAAATTAAATGTGCAAGTCTTTATCTTCCCTTCTCTGTTTTTATTTTCCAAAAAATGTCTCTATAACAGAATCATCCCTTAGAAAGGTTATAACTGCATCTCATTGAGCTGCTTTTGATTCTACATATTTTTATGTAATTAAATTTAACTACAATACATAACACAGCTGGTATAATTTATAAAACAAGGTGCTTTAAAATGTTTTCCTTAATACAGAGCATTTTATAGTAACATTATAATTTATCCAATGCACTGCTTTGAAATTACCTTTTGCAGTTAATTGTCCTTGTCTCTACTTAGAGTTCAAAACCCAGTTTACAGACATGCTCAGCAGAGTTACATAATTTATAGAAAACAGCCATCTCTGAAATGCAGAAAATTGCTTAATGGATTTGCTCTCTGAGGTGGACACAGGACAGAGCTGAGTCCTACTTTCAGTGCAGAGTGCAGTTAAAAGACAGTGGCTTTACCACTGAAATGTGAGCAAACCACTTGTTCTCTTTTCAAATTTAGGATAATATGTAGTTAATTTAACCAAGAGGTTGAAAGAAGTGGATGTTCACCCCAAAACTCAGGACAACAGTGTTATTACAGAATCTGTATATAGACCATGGATAAATGAAATAATATTCATAATTTTGAGAAGATCTTGGTGTCCTTCAGTGTGGCAGGGATGTAGGACTGCACTGGTTGGGACTGAAAGGTTGGGACACAATGATCTGAATTTATTCACTCTTCCATGAGCCATCACTCACTGGATTTGAAGGGTGAAACTCTAAACTCCTCTTACATCGTGGTTTATACTGCTCAGATAGTACAAAATCTTGGAAGCCTTTAAGGGATCTTGAATTTGACATTTCCCACAAACAGTTCTGAGCTTGTCTGCTGATTATAAATGTGCTAAGGAATGTCCAGAATGAAAACAAAACCTCCCAGATTCTCCAAAACAACGCCTCTTCTTTCATAAATCCAGAGATTAATGCACTATACTTTATCCCTATTAACTGGAGTTCACTGTGCAGAGAGGTAATTTCTCACTCAGGACAAGATCAGAAGTTAGGAAAGGATTCTTTACTCAGTGGGTGGTGAGGCATTGAACAGGACGCTCAGAGAAGCTCTGGGTGCCCCATCCCTGAAATGCTCAGGGCCAGGCTGGAAGGGGCTTTGAGCAACTTGGTCTAGTGGAAGGTGTCTCAACCCATTCCATGATTCTGAGGGTAATTTTACACATTGCAACTAAATAAAACTAAAAATTTTATGGTTGCAAAACAGCAAACTTAACTGGTTAGGTCTGACACAGCCACCCAGAGACACAGACAAGAATTTTTCACTTGCAGGGGATGTTCAGAGCTCCAGGGGAAGTGCTGCTGGGGCTGAGCTGGGAATGCAGAGGTGGATATTTATGCAGCCTGCATAATTTCCAAAGATTCTCTAGAGATTTATTGAGGCCTTAGTACATTCCCTCCCGAATCTGCCCTGTCCTGAGTCATGAGCACCTCCTGCATGGAGACAAACCCCTCCCAAACCCCCTTCCCTCTGGGAAACCCTCCTGCTCCTTCTCACAGTGCCCAAAGCATCACTGGAAGAAGGAATGCTCTAAATTAGAGTGCAAGGGAAATACTTGCATACATTTTACACATCATAGAATCATAAAATCCTTTGGGTTGGAAAAGACCTCCAAGATATCAAGTCCAACCCTTAACCCAGCAATGCCAAATCCACACTAAAACATGCCCCTAAATGCCACATCTACAGAATCATGGAATCATTGGGCTGGAAAAGACCACTAAAATCATAAAAATTCAGATTTTTGCAACAAGAGGACATGTGAAGGATGTTGGTGGCAGGCATAATTTTTGCTGAAATACCAACATTGTTATCATTCTAAATACTATGTATGTGTGCCTGTACATAAAATATACATATATATTCATGCATATTCACATAAATTTATTCAAGGAAAATCAGACGGTATGCAGCTGCCAGGATATTTCTATGCACTGCTCTATCTTCTATATTCTGATGACCTTGCCAAATAGATTTGGGGGGACAGATGTTCTCTGCAGCCTTACACCATGGACTGACCTGCCAATTTGCCAGACAGGAATTCATGCCTGGACCTTTCAGGTAGAAAAATTTTTAAAGGCTTTATGGAACCCTCCAGAGCTTGCAGATGGAATGAAACACTCAGAAACACTCTGTTTAAACAACATCTCAGAATCCACATGTGTATTTATGCAGAGACAAAATTTATCCTCCTTCAGATGGGGACAGAAACTGAGCTAATAAATATCCTAGCAGAAATAAGAGCTTGATGGATCCTTTGGAAGAAAGTTTAGGCAGGCAGTTAAAGAATAAATCCTTGGTGGGAAATAGCACTGGGTAAAAACACATAAAGGAGACCAAGTCTTCTTAAGGAGGCGGTTTTTTGTGCAGTCTTAGCTAATAAACCAGCTACCCTTTAACCATTTGAAAATATCTCCAAAGCCTCATCAGTCACGCTAGCACGAGCCAGACATGATGAATGATGTTGGCTCTCCATCAAGATGCACTCAAATCTTACACTGCTCATGAAAAGCAAAGGCTGATGTTGTTTGAAGATCAGTAAAACTGTACCACAGAGAGAAAATGCTCATCCAATCAACTCAAGGGCCAAATACCATGAAGTGATGGCAGCATGCACACAAGTGGAGGTCATAATTACATCTATTGGTGTCTTTATTCATAAAAATTCATATTTCTGTGTATCTGCAGTGAAACCTCCTGCTGCAGGACCAAGCTGATGTAGAAACCAAATGAGCAGGGAGTGAATCAGCTCCTGTCACCCACAGCAGCTCTGAGATGGGTCAGTGAGCAGTTCTGCATCTCCTCACCATTGCACACTGAGACTGGTAGCACAGGTTTACAAAATGATGCAGTATATTCATGGGATAAAATCCATCTGTGGCTACTAAACACAAAAGATCTCCCTCTGGGTGAAATACAATCCAGGGGAGGGTTGGAAACATTCTGGGGAAGCATCACAGTTTCCTTACTTCCCCTTCCTACTTTCTCCTGCACTTCTGCTATTGACCACTTTTGGAGACAGGCTGCTGGGCTGGCTGGATTTTTGGGTGTCCTGGTTGGAGACAAATTTGGGAGGAAACAAATCTGGGAAAAATAGGGGATACCAGACCGTAAAGTCACTCCAAGACATTTGGCTTAGCTGAAATGATGGTTTCTGCCTAAAGAGGGTGTCTGGAGAAGGTGATGCAGTGGTGCAAATCCATCAGGTGCACTTCCCATCTGAGACATCACAGCCAGCACAGCCCAAGATGTGCAGAGGTGATACCAAACTGTGAGAGAGGTCTTCTTGCCCCTGGGAATGTTCTAGCCTCAACTTCTTCTGGGGCATCCAGAAGGGCCACAACTTCCTTGAAAATCAGACCAGAGCTGATCACTGAGCTGCACATAAACCCACCTCTATGACACTGCACATGAGAGGGCAGAATGACAGAAGAAAACAGCATTTCCAGCCTCTGAGGCATTGTCAAACAGCCACTAAAGCAGCAATGACTGTGCCAAAACCCTGCTCCGTGCTGGCAAAGGTACTTTGCATTATTTAACGCAGTGCAACCTTCCCCATCTGCACCAGGAAACACAAAAGAATTGCCTTTCTTCCAGCATTCAAGCAGGGCCCAAAGTCCAGAAAGATTTTGTGCAAGTATCATCACTGCCTCACATCCTTCTAGAAGCCCCAGCTCCTGCAGACAGGTTATTTCCATTTTGATTTTATACAGAAATAGGTTTCTATCTTTCCTGACTGAGGAAATAAACCTGAAAGCATGACCATTCCTACCACCTTGAAAACTCGTAGGGCAAATCAGATTGCCTCAAACTGTTAGTCTGATTTAAAAGAACTGTACCACATGATTTTTAAATAATTTTCCTATTCTTGTGCTGGCAAGACTTTCAAGTTTTGGCAGTGAAGCATGCAGGTCTAATTCAAAAACATATCAATTCAGAGAAAGGAATCTTTCAGACTCTGGAGGCTGTGGATCAAATCTGTAACACACTAGCTGGCACTAAATTAAGACTGATGTTTCTTATCATAATTAACCATCATGCAGAGACACAAAAATATATTAAATTTACAAAACAATATGAAAAATTCAGGTTTGTCAGCAAGAACTAATGGCACTTTTGAACAAGCATCAGTAGGACTAAATCTTACAACAGCAATGCAGATGTCAACCCAGACCTGGAAGATCTGACTGCTTCCAAGGCACTTAAGGAGAACTGCACAGTGCAAACCAGCAAATCACACTTGTTTTCAGACCAGTAACCCTTCATATTTTGCAAAATACTTTCAGATTCAGCACTTAAAACCCAGCCTAAATCACATTAATTATTTCAGTTCTGCTAGCTGAAAAAACCCCAACCCTTTTCTTTATGATTCATTTTCCTCTTAGTTAATTTAGAGCTTTAACTCATTGGAACACAGGGGATTTTCCTATAGATGAAATAGGACACAGCCTGTTCTGTAAATTGCTACCAGGTGCATGCTACTAACCTGGGGACATGTTCACAATTAGTCTGCCTTGGTCGACTTCACATGGAAAACAACACAAAAGTTCTGTATAAATTAACAAGAGCTGATTTGACACAGGGGCCAATTCTGCCACCCTCATTCCACTTGAGAAGAAACCCAAGCTGCAACTAAACAAATTAAAATCAGGCAATTAGCCACTAATACTGTGAGATGGAACTGGACTAGCAGGTTTTCATGTCACAAAGTGCACCACATGCACACTCATTCCTGTCCTGCACAAAGTACATGCCCAGCTGCCCTGGCATGGAAATTCAAAGTGCTGCTGCATGGATACCAAATATCATCTTGCTAATGCCATGGATAAGAGCTATGGAGCTCCTGGGACTCCTTCTCACCCAAATGGGAGCTTCTACTTGCTCTTCCTCTAAAGAACTTTTCTCTGTGTGATTTGGTGGGAGATCCTTTATCAATCTTTTGATCTCCAAACACAAGTTGCATTAAGAGCAGAAAAAGACTCATCCTGATTTTCACCTGCCATACCAAACTCAAGAAACTTGCTTTACTCCTCTCATACTGCATCATATCCCCTTCCCAGATTAAAAAAAAAATGGAAATAATTAATGAAGCAGACCTTTAATAAGGTCTGGTTTTTCTAGCAGCAATTAACAATGGGTTACTCTGGAATTATATGCAGAACATGCTGCGAATTAACATAGAGGCAAATAACTGAATACTATGGGATCAGGACCCTAAGTTGTGGCTGAAACGTGAACTATTACATTTATATTCATTTTGATTTGACTATCATACTGAGTTCACTCAGCAGCAACCCCCACCAGGATTTCACTGCTCAATATATTTTTATCGCTATGCAGCTTGAGCAATATTTTTGATCAATTCCTACAATCAACATCTGAACGCAGCAGACCATTATTTTTCTGCTGAAAAAACAACTTCTTTAAACCTTGTTAATCAATATGCCCAGTTTAAGTTACTGCACAACTTAAACAGCCAGCTGTGCAAATAGCAGGAGCTGGGAAGCAACTTTCAGAGCCACTTGGATGGCACTGCCACCGATGTGTAACTCCTCATCAGGAGCAAATTCAGGTTAATGGCAGCAGGGTGAATGATGAGGTGCCCTCTGGTAGCCTCTTCTCATTAGCCTGGGGACTCCAAACCCCTGGTCCTCCCTGAGATGCTTTGCTGGTAACACCTCCCTGCGCAGAGCAGTGCCAGTTAAATTGTTTACTCCTGCTTGAGACGGTGGAAAATTACTGACGTGCCTTCTCAGGGTCACCTCGCTTGCTGGGAAAGTTTGGATAATTAGAGACAAGACTGTTTGCCCTTCTCCACTCTGCTGGCAGCTGCAGATGAGTTATGTTAAAATGTCTGTGTCTCCTTTTCCCCAGTATAGCAGCACCCCAGCTCTGCATATGGAGAGCTCCCTGCTCCAGCCAGGACCTGCAAAAGGTGGGACACTGCCCTCAGAAATGAGAAGTAACTAATGAGGAGAACATAATGGGGCACCTGGATAGCTCCTTTAATGAGTCCTAAAAACTGCAGGTCTGCAATTGGAGTCATTCTCTCACTGTTAGTGTTTCTATAATGCTGATTACTGCAGTGGCTGTGCCTTTAATTATCCACAAATGAGAACAAAACCAAAACTGGGGGGAACCAAATATCACAGTGCTGCAAGTTGCCCTGTTAATCACCAGGCTCCACCTGATTTCAAGCACAGGGAACACCAAAGCTGGCACTGCTGAGGCAGGAAGAAAGCTGCTGAAAGAAAGGATGGTTGTTCCATGAAGGTGGAAAAAAAGGAAAGCACCTGGACAGGATGCCAAGTCTCCTGAGGACACTGTTTCTGCAGGCAGGGAGGCTGGATGTGACAACTCACCCTGGCTGGAGGCAAGGGAACACGATAAGGGAAGATGGACGAAAGGAGAAAGCAGCAAAACCCATGGAGTGATTCATGCCAGGACCTGAGGGAGGATGAAGCCCTGCACTTTGAATGGAAGCACGAATGTCAGAGATGGGACATGATGGTTCTTAACCTGTTATAATGTCCCTACTTGACTCACTTCTCTTGGATATTCCACATTTAAAAATACATCAGACCATCCATCTGTGGGTAAGCATGGTTGAAAAATAAACAAAACACCCCTTCTCCCTCTCCTTAAGTAAGGCAAATCACACACTACTGTATTAAACCACATTGCACTATTATTTCATCTGTGAGGAGCAGAGGCTGCAGACAGAATGTCCTGTTCATTCCTGCTCTCATAGAGGAAATTAGTGAGGACAAGTTTCCAAAGGATACTTATTGCATTTCCTCCACTCTAGGTCACTGCTGTGAGGTGGAGAAGATGGACAGACTGGCAGCACAATCCTGCAAGTTGACTTTCCCTGGGAAAACCAGAGTGGCAGCAGATGCTTGGAGCATTCAAAGCAGATACTGAGGTTTTCCCATTAGTCAGTTTTTTTAAACCTGGTCTCCCCCTTAGGCAAATTCATGTTCCTTGTGCTTGAACTTCTCAAGGCAGAAAAAATCAATAAAAATTATGTTTTTCACTGTCTGATCTCAGCTGCTGTTTCAGGTGCCACAGCTGCCACTAGAAATGCCTTTGCAGCTACATCTGGGAGAGATTTTCTTCCACAAGTGAATTTTTAGGACAAAATATCCCATAATTATTCAGTTCACTATTCTGCTAAATAATCTGTCAGAGCATGAAAAAACTCTTCAGTGTGTTCTAAGACTAGAGGAAGCAGTTTATCTTGCTTTAAGTTACATTTACACGTTCTGCCAATCCCTGTAGTACATGATGAACACAGCTCTGAGTCATGGAAGAATTGAAAGCGCTTTTGGTAATTAATGGTAATTAATTTAACCAGATATGGTTAAAATTCTCTCTGGTCAAATGGGAATTAACATAGGTACTAGATTTAATACATCTAAAAGGTAGAAACAAAAAGTTCTTACTGTCTTGTCATTCCAAACACACAGTATTCATTAATAACTGCAATCAAGTTTTGCGTGTAATCCAAGAGTGATAGCTCTTAGTTCAGTTAATTACATACTTATTGTTTTCATTGTAAAAACCATTTATTTGTTTAAATACTGCTACTTCTTCTTAAGCCTTTTGTTTTTTAAATAACTGTAAGCAAATATAAGATATCATCACTGAGATTAATTATAAAAATGAAATGGTCCAGTGAGTTGGAATACAACGATTTCCTATGGAAATTGTTGATTTAGGAGCTTTTATCATAATGACTTCATGTCTGAATATGGAAACAGATTCATTCTTACACTAAATCTCTCTTTTTTAAAAACTTAGTGTACAGTAGAATACAGAAAGGTGCAGCAGGATTTCCATAGAGCATGGATGTGAGTTTTCCTGAGCTCCTACTCCAGCTGGGAGAATCCAAGTGATGCCCTGGGGGAGCTGTTCCCATTCAGCCCCATCCACACTCTGCCCAGTCCCACCCCAGTCCCAGGCACACACACATTTTTGGGGAAACTCAGGAGCCCACTGGAGCTACCCTTAGAGGGAAGAAGCAGCACAGAGCTTCAGTGGGGTCTGACAGCTGCCCTAGGACCGGGAACCTGCTGGATTTGCCCTCAGGGAGTGACAGCTCCACCTTAAGAGAAGGCAAATATTCAACAGGATATGAGTTCTACAATAAATGGGTCTATCTGAAACAGGCAAGACAGGCTCTGGGTAGTTTTTTCTGCAGAGCCACCAGTTTTCCTCCACATAGTTCTGCCTCTGAGGAGGATTGCTGCCTCCACAATGGTGCTGACCACTCAGTCCCACCAGGTGGGAAACCTTTCCTAGTCCCATACAAGCTAATGAGGGTCTGCACTGGGCTATTTTCCAAAACCAGACAGCACAGTGGAGTGACAGGCTGATTTACCTAAATTCCCCCATTACTCAGAGTTCTCACGACTGTGGTTTGATACACGGTGTAACCCCATCCCTTTGCAAAGTCAGATCAGACTCTTATTTTCTGTAAAGCCAGCTCACTACAAGCAAAAATTATGCCTCTTTGCAGAGACTGTTTGCAGGTGTTATTCTGGGCTAGAACACAAAAAAATGAAAATCCCTGTGTGAAGGTTAATGTGGAAATCCTCCTGAAGGAGTAAGATAAAACAATGAACATTTCTTCCGTGTCAAACATGTCAAGCCCACAGATGCCATTCTCCTCTGCTCAGAGACACTGTAGCTGTGCCCAGTGAGCCATCCTGGGCAGAAAGAGCACTCCCAATGGCAAAAAACATGAAAGATTTGCTTCTAGAGAAGGATCTCTGGAGGCACAGCATTTCCATCTTATGACAACTGCTACCTTCCTGTAGTCCCAGCTGATTTTAGGCAAGACTCGTTAATATTCAAACCTCAGCAAAAGGAAAACACGCACAGACCACAGCAGAGATCACAGTACCTAAAATAGCCACCACCTCGTCGTCCTGGATGACTTCCAAGGACCCTGAGACCACAAAGCAGAGGGCATCAACACTTTCCCCAGCGTGGTAGATGAGGTCCCCCGGGGCACAATGGATGGTCTGGAACTCCACGGCCAGGGCTCGCAGGCAGCCATCGCTGGCCAGCCGGAAGGCAGGGTGCTCATTGAAAACCTTCCTGTTGAGGTGCACGCAGATGTCTGCTCTCATGTCCTTGGGGCAGATCGACAGGACCTGGGCGAAAGAAAAGATGGAAAAATAATCAGCAGGACATGGGACATCAAGACCACTGCTGTTTGATATAAACCGGGTGGGTGGGTGTGAAGATGTGCCTGGGGGGATCTTGAAATCCATCCATCCATCCATCCATCCATCCATCCATCCATCCATCCATTCATCCATCCATCATCCATCCATTCATCCATCCATCCATGCATCCATCCATGCATCCATCCATCCGTCCCTCCATGAATCTATCCGTCCATCCGTCCATCCATCCAACCCTCCATGGATCCATCCATGGATCCATCCATCCGTCCATCCAATCATTTCATACAGCTTGAGGTGGGAGTTTTATCCTGATTTGGGATAGTCTTTTCCCACCCATCTACTGCTTTCACTTTATCTAAAAGGGTGATGTGGAAGACAGGACTGTTCTGTTACACTCCCACACTCATTTCCAGAATCTCACACTCATTTCCAGAGGTGGAAATGCTCTGTCCTGTCTGTGGGTGTCCCTCCACACCTGATGCCCAGACTATCTGCCGGCTGCTATGTTCAATGCCTGCAGGAGCACAGAACACAGCACTCACAGAGCTGAAGGAGCTCAAGGACATGCAAAGACAGACCATCCACAAAGAAAACCACCACATTTTGTTCACACTCAGAAAAACCAACTTTCAGTACTCTTGATGTAGTGACCACTTACCAACACATGTCCAAACACACCCAGGGCTCAGCTCAGTGAGATATACAAGGAATTACCTGCTCAGGAGGGCCTACTAGACTACAAAATCCAAAAAGATTGGAGGAAAAAGGAAGTATATTGAAACCTCATGAAATGTAAAGTAAAGGGGAGTGAAGAACTATGAAGAACTTCATAGTGTCCACTATGAAGACATCTTCATTGTAGATCAATCAAGACCTTCAACTATTTTCTTCCCTTAAATACCTTTCCCTATTGAAACAGTAACACAAATACACCTGAAGAAAGAAAGTGAAAACCTGTGGGTTTTGTTGGGTTTGTAAACTGTGTGTTTAATATCTGCATAGCCTCCTAAACACACTAACATTCTCATAGCCCCAAAATGCACAGTAGCTAATTGCACTAAGAAACATATAAAGCCTCTTAATGTTTTTCTAGAATAAATGATAGAAAAGAGCATGACACTAAGAGGACCCTGGAAGTCTCATATCAAGAAGACTGCAGATCAATAGTACTGATTAATTTCCCATCACATGGAATTAATCTGGCAGCTTGCTCTGCAGACAATGCAGGAGACAGGGACATTGGGTTAATGAGTTGACTATCATGTAATAATAGCAGAGGGAGACTCTGGTAACCCTGACTAAGCTTTGAGGTAAATGGTCATGTTAATGAACTCAAGCCACGATTTTAATTTCTGTTTAATGCAGGAGAGGTATAAAACAAATTACTGCAAAGCATTACTAAAGCTCTTAGAGCACAGAATGTGAAAAGAATAAATAAATTCTATTTTAATAATAATAATTAGTCCTTTTCTTATTCAGACAGATCAAAGTGCCTTTGGGATCAAAGACATAATGAATGCAGAAAGGTGAAACAGAAGTTATTCTCCCATTCTCTGTACTACACCATTGTGTGGTGAGAAGGGGCTACTGTAATCATCTCCACTAACCTCTTCCACTCCAAATATTCCCATCAATCCCAGAATACATGGTAAAATTATAGCCTGGAAGTTTGCAAATGATACAGGTTATTTGTTCCAATGGACAGCTACTCTCTCTTTCAAAACATGTGTTGTTTCTGTACTATTTTTTTTTTATTTTCAGCCAACAGTCAGAGAATCCATGATCTTGTTGAGATAAAAGACCTGCAATACTCAGAAATCTCTTCCACATGCAGGTGTTCATAGAATACGACCAGGTCACCTCTCAATTTTGAAAAAACATGAGAGATGGAAGATGCTTTTTCTGTCTAACACTATGAAGCACTGACTCTCTTTGGGAACTTCCCCCTGCATGAGGTTTTCTCACTTACAACCAACTTTCCAGAGCTACCAGATCATTAGTTTTTATTTTAGTTAACACAGAGTAAGTCAATTTGAGTTAATAGTATTTTTCTGTAACAGAATGCTGTACAGAACACATTAAAATCCCCTGCATAAGTATGTTTTATCATAAAAAATAGTAATAAACACATTTGACAAGGCGTATTCTCTATAAGCCATCATTTGCATTAGTAATAGTATCTTGTCTGAGTCACTGTAGACCATGTTCTGTATCACATTTCCATAATTTAGCAGGGGCAAATGTCAATTTTACAAAAGTCTATTTACCTGAGTCATTCCTTTTACCAGTAGAAATATGGGCACACCTTAGTTTCTCAGTAAAAAAAAATAAATTACTTTTGAGAGTGATTGTTTCACCTCAGCCTTACTTGAGGATCAAACAGAAAGTTTGTCTTTATTACAATAAAACAGAAACATGTCATCTTTCTTCATCTCAATAGTAACTTAATGAAAAATTCTGCTTTCTTTTCTACCATGATTGATGATTTTGAACATTTTTATCTACTCTTGGGCATGAATCATGGTTATAAGTTTTTTAGGTCCCTTTAATACTATCAGAAATTTAAGTGCTTTTGACTTAACAAGGCCACCAGCTAGGAATTCTCAAACATTGCTCTTAAGAAAAATGTCTGTGTTCATACATGACTGATTACCAAACTTTAGCTTTTGAGCTTCCAAACTGCAGAAAAAATTGGTTAAGCTGATGCAGAGGTTGTTCTTGTAATATTCTGAGATATTCCAAGACCCTTTGCTTGTTTGGACTGTAAAATAATTGTGTCCCTCAAGAATAAAAAACACTTGGGTACAAAGCAGCATATCATTTCCTCACAAATACAGACTTAAATACAGAGTATTAAAAGTGAACACTCAAAGAAATATTCTTTTTATAGACACAAGCAGCATATCTATCATTACACACTGTAATATGAAGAGAGAGAGAAAAAAATCCATTGCACAGAGAAAAGCCAGTCTTAGAAAGCATAATTCAGGAATTTTCTGATGTCATGATAAAGTGATTGTCCTAATGACAAATCACTGTACAGAGATATATGGAGATATCAGTTATCAACACCAGCAGTGAATGAGTAATGATCTAAGAGTTAGCCAGGAACAAATATGCTTAATTTGATTTTTCCTGCCTGCAACATAGGCATTGAGAGCAGAGAATGAAACAGATGACAAGAAAAACAAATACTAGAAGATTTGGCAAGGCATTTTTGACTGCCATAGATAAATGTAGATACATGTGGGGGAAAAAAGAGAGCAAAGATAGACAATTCAACACTCAGGTATGTGTTTAATGCATGCTCTTCAAATGAGCACTTGAAATTCAGATGAATATTCATGAAAATGACCCCTTACTGATAATACAAGACTTTGGACATTCTTGTAGTGAATTGCTGTCACTGAGATCTCAGCATTTTTAAGGCAGCATGCAGCCAAAGAAATACAAACGAGTAGCACCATGGCTGTCCCTGAGTACATATTGGGTATAAATGCACACATGTGGGTGCAAATAAAAAAAAATAGGTTAAGGGAGGGGATATTCTGCAATGCTTAGTCAGTCTTTTCACTGTGAGGGAAATACCTCCAACACATCCTGGCAACAGAACCAAAGCTCAGCTGGGACATTGGTTCTGCCCTGTGTGTTCTTCCAACAGTGCAGCAAAAACCATCAGGACAGATTTCTTAAGAGGAGATTTTCTTGCAGATTCTGTGGCCTTTGGCAGTGAAGCATGCAGTTTGTAAGGCAGGCAGGAGATTCAGGTGCTAACTGAGGGTTTTGGAGCACTTGGAGGGGACAGGTGCTTGTGCTCCTACAGAATTTGCTTCGTAATAAATCTGTAGCCACAGACTTTGCAGCCAGCTCTCCCCTATGTGTCCAGGCAGCATGAAAGAACAGAACCTGCTACATATCAGTGCCAAATCAGAGAAGAATGCTGAATTCTACCCAGAGGAGAATCTTTGCTGGCTGTACCAACTCTGATTTCACCAGGAAAGAAGCAAAGCTCCCTGAACAGCACACCGGTATCCACAAATACCTGACCCACTCCAAAGCTGAGGGAGGAGAAAGTAGAATAAATAAACGGAAAAATATTTAAATAAACAGAATAATATTTATCACTTTCCCTCTTTGCACAGGAAACTGAATCTCCTCCAAGTCAGTGTAAGACAATTGCTGAACTCTGCCATCTCCACCTGGCACCCAGCTGATGGAGACCGCAGCAAGATGAGTCCCAAATCAAAACTCAACAGCACCATCATCTCTAGATCATCTCATATGGAAAATGCTGACAGTGAGAGAATGGCTTGTGGTTGCTGCTAGAGATGGGGAAAGGCAGGAACCAGCTCTGGAAGACTCACAGGGAATTAGCACAAAAGGTCTCACAGTCTTTTCAGCTCGAGATCTGTAGGGGTGGGGAATTAAACTCCCCAGGAGGTTCCATCTGATTTTTTAACTCTCTCATCCACTGTCTCGGCATGTGCAGGCAGTTCAAGATAAGCTTCCTGAACAGTTCAAAGAGCTCTACAGGGAGCAGAGATTATAAAAAATTCAAGCAAAAGAAAATGAATCAAAACAAAAACTTCACAGATTAAGAGCCCGTCCAAACAATAACTTTTAGGATGGGTTTACAGGTTAAAGTATTTGTTAAAAAAATCTTTCCCAGCTGGAAAACACTACAGGATGACTTAGCAGGTGTTACAGAATCTGCTAAGACTTGTTAACAAAAAGGGCAGAGGCTAATGAATAATGAACATTGGGTATCAACTCTCTTTCAGCACACAGGATTCCCACATTTTGGGGGTTGTATGTTGGGAATATATTGACTGAAAACCAAGCCAAGAGCTTTGACATTCTATGGTGCAATAACTAGGACTGTTTACTGAATGAATAACTGTAACAAATATCAGAGATACTAAAAATGCCAGCTTTGAAAATAAAGAAAATAAACTCCTCCAACCTCAAACCCATTTGAGGCCACAGATAGGTCTTTTTATTTTGTGGAGAAAGGCCACTATGGGTTTTCAGACATATTCAGCAGTCAGAATCAAGGTCAGCTCTTCACAAAAAACCCACAATACTCACTAGGCAACTGACCAAGTCACTCAGATTTTTTAGAAAGATTTGGCTCATATGAGTATGGAATTCTATTTCAGGCCTGGCCAAAACATTCAGCACTGGATGGAGGCCAAAGAGACAAAGGTAAGAAAACATCTGATTGGCAAATCACAGCCTTTTTCTGTAATAATCAGGTAATTTTGTAAGGATCTCAAAGATGATGTATGGAGCTGAGCAGTAATTAACCCTGCATGCATTAGGGTAGTCTTTAGCACATCACTGAATATCTTGGCCCTAAGAACAGAATGTCAGCAGCAATGCTGTGCTCTGTTTTAATTGCACTAAGATCCAAGGTCACTTGGATTTAAATGCTCTAAAGTTGAAATCTGAAAATCACATCTAAGTTGAGTTTGGCTTGTTTTCTTATTAATAATATATGAGCTGAAGCAGTGATTCAAATTGATAGATTTAGTGGTAACATAGCAAAATTAACTTGTTTTTTTAACCAAGTAACTGGTTAGACACATTTAAAAAATCCCTAGAAATTTGCTGTAGAGTCCATTAAATTCTGTTTTGTCAACACACATAGAATCTGGCTGAGGGTTTGAAAATCAGGGCAAGAAGAAAGGCAACAAAATGTCCTTTAAGAAATCAAGTGGTTCAGCAGCACAGGGGCTACTGGTCTGTCTAATGCACTGAAAAGTGGTGCACTAATAACATCCATGGATGACCCCAAGTAGTAGATCCCAGGTTGCCTAAAGATTGCATATTTAAAGGTTTTATAGTTTTCAGTTTTCAGTTTTATTGTCATAGCTACAGCAAGCAAAATTATTGCACAGCCTTCTAAGGGGGCAAGGGATTGCACACTACTGGGAAATCTATCCTCAAAAACCAGTTTTTAGATAAAACAAGAAAAAGAAATATCAGAAAGCATGTGTCATACTTCAAAGAATTTCTCAAGTCACAACAATTTCTGGCACTTAAGGTCACCCTTGGAAGAATGGAATTGTTCAGTACATTATTTCATTTTGTGCTTCTTCTGGAGGTGGCTTAATTTTGTGTAAAGACACTCAGGGAAATGAAGGATGAAACCAGATGTGGATAGAGCTTCCCTGAGATGTGGTCTGGAACTGAGAGCCCCTTTGTCTGCTCCATCCCTTTGGTGGCAGTGCCCAGGAAATTGCCTGGCCCATCCACTCAGGGACTTACTCCCTCAGGAATTAAGCTCATGAGCAACTCCATAGCCCTGGCATCTCCTCAGGCATGACAAGTTCACCATTTATTCCATATTAATCCCAAGATATTACATGCAAGAGGCAGAGATAACTGTGAATACTCTCTCCTGGTCCTGCAGAGTGCATACAGGAGGCAAACAATCCATAAAGGGGAAACAGAAAGCTCTACCAGTGCACAGGCCCTGTTCACAGACCCATGGGAAGGGCAGTGACATTTTGAGCATCTCTCCTGCCTCCCACTCTCCAGAGATCTGTGGATTCCAACTGTACCTGTTCCTAGCTCAGCTCTGGGAGGTGAGCCACAACTCCTTGTTCACCTCATCCCGATCTGCAAGGAACGACCAACGACCTCTGCAGCCTCTACAGCAAAACAAAAATGTTTGTCCAAACGATTTTTACCTGCCCTTCCCAGCAGGGAACTGTGTGCAGCTGTCCCAGGTAATGTTGTGGAAGTTCTCTTTGGCCACAAAGCTTGGCAGGCTTCTACTCCTGGTCATCCACAAGGAAATCCAGCCAGCACTTATGGGCACCTCGGTGTGATGGACATGGCAGGAATGGCAGCCTGATTCCTCAATTTGTCCCAGGGTTTCACTAATTATTTCTACATCTCTTGAAGCTTTTATTAACAACAAACATGAATAAGCTGCACTGTCCTCATGTAGATTCAGGTTTAATGAAGTTACAACCTGTGTCTATTTAACATAAACCCATCTCCATTATGTAAGCTTAGCAGTGAATAATTCTAATACTGTGTTATGTTCCTGTGACTTCCATTTCAGCCAGTGCAATGTGGAATTGGCTTTCATTATCCCAATTGCCATTGATGTTCAGGTTGAAACTAAATAGGATTACTTTTTTCTCATTCAACCTATGGCTTTTCTGAAGGAAACTACTGTTAAAACATGACAGACATTTATTTAATTGCCTTCTGAGCAAATTGTAAGCCATACAACAGCACAAAGGTCAAGATGAGAAAATCTTTGGGCTTTACAGACATTTCAGAGTGTTATCATTAGATAAGACCTTGAGACATCTGCATGTTAGTTAATGGTTGTTCTGCTTTCCTGGATAATGACCTATTTCTTACAGAAGAGCTAGTATCTATAAATTTCTCACTTGCTGCCTGGATATTTTCATAAAAACTAAGATATCTGAATTCAGTGTATTTCATATACCAAATTATTTCTGCAAAGATTTTTTTTAATCTACTTTAAAATGGTCACATACACATAAAGCACTGCCTCTTTTACCTCTCACAAAACAATCCCAGGTTCTGATGGATGAGAGATATTGCTTAATATATAAAAGCTTTTATATATTAAAAGTTTTGTCAGGTTTTTAACCCTGCTCGTTATTAGATGAATAACCCCAAAATCTGCATCACGAAACATTAAAAAAAATTTTTAAAAAAATCCCATCTTGTTTGAGCCACAGTCACACCAGGATATAAGTGTCCATGTATTACATATCTCACCCAGCTGTCAGAGGAGGGCTCTCATGTTTAAGTGATTTAAGATTATGGATCAGAGGCCAATTGCTTCCCCTTAGGTAATAATAATAAATATGCTAATGCTTTTAGTGTCATTGTTAATTCCTTGTTTGTGAGCACTCAGAGACAGGCTGAAGCAATGTGGTCTGAGGGCAAGATTTGAAGATGAGTTATTCCCAAGGAGATCAGGGAAGCCAAAATTCTGAGCTTAAAGCACCTCCACTTCAGTGTGGGAGACCAAATCCTCTTCCACATACAAGGAAAACACACTGAGGTTTTCAATTCTTGTCAGGACAGCCTGCTACACAGACAGCAAGGACTAGATCTTAACTTAACCTCCTTCACTCTAATTTCCATTTTGCCTTCAGTTCTCATGTAAGGACTCTTCACTTTTGGCCAAAATCTTCTTTGGGACTGCACACTGAATGTGCTATTCAGGGATAAATAATTGAGACAGCAAATCAACAAATGTGAAGTGGTAGTAATTTCAATCAAGTTTTTAACTTATATTTTGATTTCAAGCACAATAATTTAAAATCTTTAATTATCAAAGAACCGCGTTACCTCTTGTTCCATCAATGCTGGGATTGTCCAACACCACAGAAATCTATTGTAATACTCCTAAAAAACTCATTCTTTCTTCTTTTCTTTAAATTTGGGATTCAAAACACAGTCATTTTAACATGCTGGGTGACTGAATTAAATGTATTACAAATTTGGGGCAAATGATGTCCCAAAACACACTCCAGTGTGACCATGGAGATATATGTGGAACAATTTAGGATGTAATATGTTAGGTTGAAAAACATCCTTGGATTATAGAAATTGTCTGATCTCTCTGATGAAAAATTAAAAGCTGAAATTCCTCAGTAATTATGCTGTGTCATGAGCACATGTGTGTTTTGCAAGATAATAAGAAGCTTAATGAAAAGTTCATAAAAATTAAGGAAAATGGGAAATCATGTGATGCAAATATATCCTTACAACAGACTGCTCAGAATGTCATTGCTGGAGCTTTGAAAATGAAACTGCAGAAACCTCTAAGGTCAGGTCCAGGCTGCCAGAAGAAGGAGTGCAGAGAAGCAATCCTAGACCTGGAAGAAAATCCCCTCTTCCAAGCTGGAGCATTGTCTGGACTCAGGAGCTCAGCTGCAGGTCATTAGCCACAAAAATTTTTGTGTAGCCACAAAAATAAATCTGATGTGACACTGGGTACCTCGGGGTCCCTCTGCTCCCACCCTCTGGCTGCTCTAGGTTTGGATGTAAGTTAAGTGCAGAGGGTGTTACAGCAAGGCTTGAAGGGTTAATGAAAGGCCTGAGGCAAGAGAAACCTCCCACCCTAGATGACCAATCTCTAGGACTGTACCTCTGTTTCTACGATTTTTCAGCTTTAATTTGCAATGGTTTGGGTGATGTACATCACGACACCTTCCTGAGTGGAGATAAATGTAAGGCTGGCTGCAACACAGCTTCCCAAGCTTTTGCTAAAGGCAAAGCTTTTGCAGAAAGCAGAAAGCAAACTGCCTTGTCCTTGCCCTCATCCAGCCCCTGAGCTGCTCTGTGCAGGCACTACAGGCCACTGGAGCTGCTGCTTTTGCAGACTTTTGCAGGCTGTAAGGGACACAAAATACCAAAATATCCAACCCAGTGCTCAAGTTCTTACGTTTCTCTTGTCTCTGTTCTTCTGTACCATGGGCTTTTCTGGGAAGCTCCATTAGTTCAACTACTGATGTCCAGATGCAGAGGTTCCTGAAATCCTTCCACTGTTTTAAACTGGGTTTGCATCCAGGCCTAGGTTTAGGCAAGTCTTCACCAAGGGAAAATTGTTAAAAACCTAAGTCACAGATTTTACAGGTAAATTAATTATCTAGCTAAGCAGCCACTCCATCTTACAGACCAGAGAACAATGCTTGCCATGAGTCAGAGATTAGGGCTCTAACTGTGTTTTTATCATCTATAAAACCAGACACGCGGAAACTATGGTAGGAAATTTCAGTAATTAAAGCATAGGTTCTCCTAATTAACTGCAAAGCATCATTAAAATCTAATGAAACTGTAGTGGAGTAGCACAGGACTCTGGCTTAATAGCAAGGAGATAAATGCAAATGGCAGTTGAATTTTCATGTAGTTGGAAGTTTATACAGTAGGACTGAATGCATTTACAGGAGTTTAGAATAGAAAAGCTCACTTTTAACACTTGTAAATCAGGATTAGGAAGTTAGGGTATTAGTGTATAAGAAGTTAACATATTAAAGAATGTGGCATACCGAAGCACAAGAATCAGAGAAATAAAGATTTTTGTTACTTAAAGTAGTTGTATTTGTAGTGGTAAACTGAATTTCATAGCAGATGATAAATCAGAGAACTGGTGTTGCAAAAACATGATGTAAGACTAAATTTTTCTGTGCAGAGATTTCATCCTGGAATACCTGAACAATCTGCACCACCCTCCCATATTGCACCAGAGATTCAACTGAAGAAAGAACTTTAAAGCTCTGCAAGCACATTTCAAGAGTCATCTGTCATCTGTCATGACTCTTCCTTAACTCCTTTGGACCCTTGGCCTTTAAGTTCTCAGGAGGGAAGTCATGGATACTGGAGCTTGACTGCCTAATTTAAGCTGACGTGTACCAGGTCTACAGGAGCCACAGGAGCATGGCTGATCCTCACTGAACAAAAATCTGAACCTAAAGCTGTTTTATCTTGCCTTATGTTCAAGGCATTGCAGCTGGAGCCCTTCTCTCATCTGACTTCAGCTCTCAGAAATACCCAAGGCTGGACAGGCTCACTGCACATGCAGTGCAGAAAGAGAATTCTTGAGGACAAGCCATGAGGTCAGCCCTGGCACATGATGAATCACTCTCCAAAGATGATCTTCTTAAACGAGCTTTTGAAGAAACCTAAATGATCAGTTCCTTCTGAGGGCTAAAGTCCTGCAGGACATGGATGCCAAGGGTATCACATTCTCTGTGCCTCCCTACCAAAGGGCCAAAGTGCTATTCCAGAGATTTGAGCTCAGGGAGATCAATCTCTACTGCCATTAAATCTTATACTAATTATGCTGATGGATATGTCTATGGCCTGGGCATCAGCAAAAGGTCCAAGCCAATCAAACTCATTTAATTGCAATGCACAGATGCCAATACTTCTCAGGAAAATACAGATGTAGTTTAGACACCAAACTATGTTCTTGGGCTAATTTGAAGACCAATTTTTCATTGATTTCAATAGTTAAATACATTAAAATTATTTAGCATTTAGACAAAGCAAGACTGGAAGGAAAGCAGAAAACATTTACCACAATGAAAAATAAAGGCATACATTCAAAGCAGCAAAACAGTCCACTCTAAAAACAACAATTTTTTTTTTCCAAACACAGACATAATAAAGGTGTAGCATGCAGATAAGAATTTGTTAGTAAATTATAAGCTGCTATACAGAAGAAAGCACACAATGGACACAAACTCTTGCTATCTAAAGTGTTACCTCAGGTACTCATACCTTTTCTGTGTCAATTCCTTTAGACATGGACCAGGTTGAGACAATGTAATCCATGACTCTTTCACTAAGGCCTTTTGGGACTTGATATAATTTTAGGAAATCCCTCACATTGTTCAGCATCTCGTGGTACCGGTTGGTGTTGGCATACATTTGCTGGAAAATGGTGGTGACGTTTCCAAAAATAGTTGCATAAAGAAGAGCTGGAAAAAAAATAAATTGAAAATATATATGTATGCTCTATTAAATGCTAATCATAATTCAAAGATAATGTCAGAGAAGTTTATGGTTTACACTCTAACATTAGACATTACAGACTTTTCAGAAAAGAGAAATATTCTGGTATCTCATAATACCAGTGTGCTGCACTACTTCTGTTTTTGACATTATCAAATACACAGAAATGTGCCTGTCATTTTTAATAATCTTTGCTCAGACATACTTTATAGCAGAATTCAGTTATGCATTTCCATATTGCTTAAAAAAAAAAACCCAAAACAACTGCAGCCTACAAATGGTAAGAAATAAACCACTGTGAAAGGAAAAAATGCCTTCTATCACTCAGTGCTTAATGTCTTCCCTCTACACAACCCATTTCTACCTCATTCCAGAAATCTCACTTTGTTTCAAACCAATTTACTATTGTACATCACCCCTATGTGAGAGGTGGCATTTTTAAAGCAACATGGTGTTCTCCTAAAACCTATCTAATAGAAGAACTGTACTCCCATTTCACACTGTGATATTTATGTGTCCAGCTAGAAATCAGATGTCGAAGTTCATCACAAATACAGGATTCAAACCCAACAAAGTCACACAAGGTGTAGCACAAATGAACACAAGATTTCTGTTTAAGAAAACAGAGCAGAATAGCAGTCTGTGTGATGCTGCAAGAGCAGGTTTTTTCCTCGCTTTTCTGATTGCTGTGTCAAATCTGCAAGCTACAGAAAAAATTTCTATACCTCTGTATTCATTCAGACATATATCAACACTTAAGAGTACAAGCACATGGATTATAAGAAAGTTTAGATGGATGAATGCCACATGACTTTTTAAATTTCTTTAGCTTTCTCTGCTCTTTTGGACTTCTGCAGCAGGACAAACCTGATGAAATATCACTTCTCTTAAGTGCAACATCCCTCATCCTTTTGAGCAGTTGCTGATTTATCATGCACTCATCAGGTATGTGAGGGCACAATATCCCTGATGTTAGATGTTACTGCAAATCATTATAAATGTATAGAGAAGCCCCAATTGCCCCCAAAATGCTGTCTTTCTGCAGAATTCCTACAACCTCTAACTACAGCTAGACTGCACCTGCAAATCCAATGCCTACAACCCAGCTGGCCATGCAGACCTACCCAGAGCACACAGGCTGATTGAAAATGTGCCCTGCAAGACTGGCACAAAGAGATGCAACTCTGTCACCTGCCAGGCTGGAAACAGCTAAGGATGCCATGGGGGAAACAGCTTGTCTGAAGCAACTGGCACCTATTACCTCCTCTTGGCAAAGAGGATTTGTAGAAAAATATAAAGCCAGAGAACAAATTCTAGTTCTGTGTCTCATAATATAGTGTCCTGGGAAAGTTGTACTTAAAAAAAAAAAGTTTCTTCAAGAAATTATGGGTAGAATAAATCATTGAATCAAGCACACAAAATCCCTGTAAACAGCACCCAGCAATACCTCAGGAAGCCAGAATCCACCAGGCTGTGGAGTCTGCACAGACAAACTCAGCATTGTTTCTCTGTTGGAAACCAAAGCCTTCCTTTCCTCATCCAAATACCCCACTTCTCTCACAGGTTACTGCATAGGGGATCCCTGGCAAAGAGTTGAAGGGAACCTGCTTAGATGTTCACAGCTTTGGAGCTGTTCCTCAAAGGCTCTCCTCACTCCTGGTGCTCCCCCCATGCCCACAGGTTTTGGGGGGAGAGAAGATTTTTCATAATTTACCTCTCTCTGTAAATACTCTCCTCATCCCTGCTCTCTACATGATAACTACAAAAGGAAGTCATTTATAAAAAGCTGATTTTATAATTTTGCAGGCCTTGGTATGCAACAGAACTCTGGAGATGCTGACAAGCATCTAATGCTGCTGGCACCTTCAATGGGTTAAGGCTCTCCATCAATAGCCCATTTTGTCCATAATAAGCAAGTGAAGATTTGTCAGAGAATCTCTATTTAATGAGAAAATATTGAAGTGACAAGTGTGAGTCTTACCCCTCACCTATAAAAAAAAAACAAAGGCAGATAAGCACTACCAAGGGCATTTCACTTTTGCTGTATTTTAATTATTTTTGGCAGGTGGAATTGGCAGTAAAAAACATGTGCAAAAGGTTCTGAAAGGAAAGAAAATATAATGCTGTGCCTCTCTTTACAGTTAAAGTATTTAAACAACCTCTAAAGAAATCTCTGAAGTTATTCATACACTTAAAACTCAATAGTTTTAATTTAGTCTCTCCATTTACAATAAACAGGAAAGACGAGGTTGAAGGTGAAATTATCCAATTTCATTAAAAGACTGCTTAGGTCAAACTGCATTTATTCGCCTTCTCTATAATGACTTGAATTTCTCCAAACATTTCCTGTTATGTTCCTACAGTCATGCAACACTCATTAACTCAATTGTTCTATGTGTGTAGATCTGGAACAGTCTTCACTAAATTTTATAGCAATAAATTTGGTGTAATGATGCAGAAATATTTTTTCTCAGTCCTAAAGGTGAGGTAAGTGGTTCAACTATAATTGTAGTTTCTATTTTTACTCTTAAGTGTGGAAAATCTCCCCAAAATTACATACAAGTACCCAAGTACTATATATTTTTACATATAAAATGTTATTGCATTTGTACTTTTATAAAACATTTCTGAATGATTTAGCAATGGTGTTACATAAATGTTTTAGCCTATTTAAAAATAAGGAACTTTCTGGAAGAAAAAATTACTCAGACTTACCTAAATAATCCCAAAGCATTTCAGATCTCCTATTATCCTGACTGTATGCTAAATACATCCAGATAGGAACATCTGCCTTAAGGAACTGAAGGTTTAATTGAGAGATCTGATTTTCCTTATGTCCTGGAATATTATTAATCCAAGCATATACAATGTTCCTCTAAACTGTAATTGTAAAGATTAGTGAGGAGGCACCAGCCTCTTCTGCCAAACATCAGTCAACAGGACAAGTGGAAACGGCCTCAAGTTGTGCCAAGGGAGAGTTAGATTGGAAATTAGGAAAACTTTATTTACAGTGTCCTGCAGTGGAACAGACTGCCCAGGGCAGTGGTGGAGTCACCATCCCTGAAGGGATTTAAGTGACAGCAGATGTGGCACTTGGGGACATGGTTTGGTGGTGGGCTGGGCAGCGCTGTGTTAATGGTTGGACTCAATATGACCATAGAGGTCTTTTCCAACTTAAACAATTCTGTGAGGCAGTGATCATGGAAAAATATAGATTTTCATTTCTGCATGTTGAGGCTACCAGAAACTTCTTCTTCAACTAATTTTTGAAATTAGCTATTCCTGCAAGATTTTAAGGTAAGTATTATTAAATTTCTATCATTCAGGAGAGATTAAATAAGAACTCCAACATATATTTTTTTGCACTGGGTTTGCATAGCCTAATTTTGGTACTGAGAGGGTGGCTTCTGTGTACACAGGGGTGGCATCTGTGAGAAGCTGCTGGAAGATTCCTCCATGTCCAGCAGAGCAAATGACAGGACAGATGTGCCACTGGCCAAGGCTGGGCCAATTAGAAATGATGGTAACACCTCTGTGGTATCATATTTAAGAATAACAAAGAAAAAAAAAAAAGGTATTGTGCAGATGTAACTGCAGCCAGAGAAGAAAAGGGTGAGAATATGTGACAGGAACAAGGTGAGTGTCTGGCATCCAGACAGGCTCAAACCACTACAATTTACTAAATATAAATAGAGAGAAACCCAATACCCAAATATCTTATTTATGTTTTTAGAAGCTGAGCAGTTTTCTGTTATTTCTTTCCACCTCACCTTAATACATCTGCTCAGACTGCAAAATGTTTGCAGGCTCTGTTTGGTGAAACACCAGGCAGTGGCCATCTCCTACATCTCAAACAGCCTCGCTGAGATGCTGCAGCAGCAGCAAAAAGCTGCCACTTTCTTAACAGAAATAGCTTTCCTCAGATCCACCAACACATTTCAACCAAGTTACTACTTGGGAGAAAATAATCCTGCTAAGCCCCCTTCCCCCATCACTGTTTTTTAGCACTTCTTTGATGCCAGCCCCAGCCTCCCACCTCTCCCCCTCAGGGACACTCCTGTCTGCCAGCTGTGCCTGTGAAAGCACCAACACAGCCCCGTGGTTTTACAGCTCTTCAAAAGGCCAACCCTGATTCTAAATCCTTGGCCCCACTAAATATTTTGCTGTTAAAATGCTCTCCCCCATCCCAGGAATGTTTTACATCAGTGTTCAATCACTGTTTTTCCCCATTTACAGGGAGATGCCAACACCAGAGCACACTAACTTTTACATTTTTCTTCTAAAACCATCCAAAGCATTAAAAAAAAAAAACTTTCCTCCAATTACCCCTGCAGCCCATGACACATCATCCAATGTCTTTATCCTCCCATAAGTGTGCATTGTCACACCCACCTTGCAGAGGAGAACCTAATGGGCAAAGCTCTAGATTCAGGCATGAAATTCAGCTCTGAACTCCTCACCAAAACCATCTGAAATCAGGGGGGAGTTGCACACAGCTGTGTCTGGTCAAAAGCCCACCATGACTGCAGGTTCCAGTCTGATCCCACCAGCAGCCTGGCCCAGATGTGTGTCCTGCATTGGGTGGCATTCCTACATCCCACTCTGCAGCCACACAACATGCACAGCTCCTCCTGGGTCCAGCTGACATCCAACCCTGCTTTCCTGGCCCAGCAGCTCCATAGAATTCACAGAATCACTGGGTTGGAAGAGACCAATAAAGATCATTGAGTCCAACCCATGCCCCAACACCTCAGCTAAACCATGGCACCCAGTGCCACATCCAGGCTTTATTTTAAACCTTCCTGATACTACAGCAGTGCAAATCCTAAATTAAGATGATAGTGATAGAAAAGATAAGCCTGTAAAATCCCTGTTAACATTGATATTTGCTTGACAAGAACTTTATGAATATGTAAATTAGATGACTATCAGTAGCAAAGTGTAGGAGCTTCCACTGTTTTTCCCCTTGCAGGGGCACTGCACAGAAGGGAGGGACAGCTGCTTTGGAGGCAGTTGGGCATTTGGCATTCCTTATGTAAAAATTTTTATTAAAATGAAGGCTTTCAACTGCACTTGTATGGTCAGTCACTAATGTTTAAATGGTGAACCTGAGAGCTTTCTGTTTGGTTTTTTTCCATGAGCACACTCAGCTAATGGAACATAGTTTAAAGCTCCAATGCCACACTACCATGCAGACGTGATGACCTGACCACCTGCACTTTTGCACAGAGCTGCAAGCCAAGAGTGGCTGAGATGGCATTGCAAAACACAGTCTTAAATTAAAGCCACCATTGTCCACAGCTATCAGTGAGACTGGCTTCCAGTCCCGTGGCAGTGATGGACAAGAGCTGGAGTTGGCTAAGGTCATTCAGCAGCACTGACAATGAAATTCCTCATTTCGACCCCTGAGGATGAGGGGCCAAGGGCTCCCAGGTCTGATGCTAAGCAGCTTCAAATCAGTTTGCACACACATTCCCTGCCCAACATCGCCTTCCACAGCCACCTCAGGCTATCAAATTACTTTATTCTTTCACCTGAGAAACAGTGCCAGCCATCAGAAAGAGAGCCCTGCACAAGCTCAGTGGGTTCCTGTTGGTATCTGGATCGAATTTCCTGCATTTCTTTCCATCTGAAAGCCTTACAGGTCTGGGACTGCCAGGGTCTGCTTCTTCCTCATCACATTAGTCAAGGGTGTTAAGCAACATATGGGAAGGCACAGCCTGAAAAATGGTGGCAATTACACCACAACAGGCAGCAGGGCAACCAGCAGTACCCTGTGTTAACTGAATGGTAAAAACATCACTTTGCTGGAAAAATCCTTATTTTGCAGTGAAAAGGCCTTAATTCTAGAATCTTTCCCTCTAAGAGCTCAGAAGTAAAAGGCTGATTAGGGCTTCTTTTACACATTTGATATGCAATAGAATTTAGGTTTAATGGATCACAGCTTCTAAGGATGACAGTTGGGGCAGGAATATTTAACTCACCATTTAGCAGAACAGCGTGACACAAACACAGATAAGAAATAACTAGTGAAATGAGTGAAACCATGTCTTATAATAATGTTTCATAATTCCTGTTTCTTCAAAAAGCCATCACCTCCTTTCCAAATGGCATGTCTAGCATTTTACACACTGCACAAAATCCTGTGCAAAGGTAAATGGTAATTAAAACACAATCACTTCCCTAAAGTAATTACAGTGGGTGCAGGAGGAAAGTAGAGAAGCAGAAGTTAACCAAAGTTCATGAGAATTACATTCATCAAAAATTCCAGCAACTTCTGTGCCTCTAGCACAATTTGCTCCATCCTTATTTATCATCTTCTCCATTTAAAATATTATCTCCAACATTGCCTCATTTCCATGCAAATCTCTCCAGTATTTCAGGAAAAGCTGAATTGTGTCTGTCAGACAAGCATCCACCTATCACATGAATCTTTCTCTTTCCATTCTCCATCAAAAAAATAATTCCAGAGTGCTGTCCTTACTCTTGTTACTGTCCAGAACTAAGACCCAGGGATCAAAACCATCCTGAGCCTGGCTCTCTGTGCCTCAGTGTGTCAAACCTGTCACCAATAACAAGCACAGGACACAAAGGGTCTCCAACACTACTGAACTGTAGCACAGGAACCAAAGGGATCATCTCAAAGAAAAAAGTTTCCTGAGCAAAACTGGCAGCTGTCAGTATCCCTGTGTGAAATGACTTCACAGCTCCTTGCTGGATTTGAGCAGTGAGGCTTTTTTCTCTTGTTGATTTTTTTTTTCCCTTTAATACTTTTAAAGGATTTTTTATTTTTTTTTAGTGGGACACCAAGTTCTTGTCACGTTAAGATGAACTCAGGATAGCAATGTTGCTGGAGGCAGGATGCCAAAACATCATTTGCACACTGAGAACACCACCTAAATTGCCTGTCTTGTTAAAATATAATGGAAAGTTTGTAAACATACCTTCAAAGTACTGCACTGTATGAAAAGATGCCTCTAGCTCTGTGCTCCTGAGCTCTTTTTTTATGTGTATGCCAGTGCAGAAGTTTGTGCTGTATAAATCTGTGCACTGGTGTGGTTTAGATACTCATAAATATACATATATATATATGTACATACACACATACACAGTGTGAAGGTGAATGTAAAACATCAGTGGGCTCAGAATTTTGGCAGGTGCAAATTTTCCTTTGAGTCTTCTAATTTGCTCATTCTTTCTAGTTCTTTAAAATCCAATTTTGCTTGTTCATTTGCTTAAATGTTCAGTTTTATCTTAACACAAATAACAAGAATGGATTTGGGACAATTAAAGGAATTATTCCAGCTATAAAATACAGGCCATGTAGAGCCCTGAGAGATGTGGTAAACACCCCTGTTACCACAAGAGTGAGTATTTATACAAGATCTGTATGAAAATATTAATGAGACAGAGAACAGCTAAAGCAATATTGCTTCCATTCAGTAGAACTCAGCCGGAACTCTGTGTGAAGATGGGTTTTTGTGAGTAGTTTTAGATTATTTTTAGGAACAAAATTAAGTACTTAACCCTTAATATTAAAAGCCTCAAATTTGGAGATGATGTTTCCATCCTATTATTTTCAGAGTAATTCTGCTTCATAAAATGACCACAAAACTGCTTCACTGAACTCAAGAATAATATTTCTTACTTATCTAAGTCATCTACAGAAGCACTTTAATTCTCTACCCAGCAAATTCAGCACTTCTAGACAGAGCTTAGACAACTTTTGTATCCAAAAGTTTCCATCTGATGCTGACAGATTAGCTCTGATTAAATTTCTCTTCCCAGACATGTTTACACTAAAACCAATGGAAAAAAAAAAGTCTTACAGAAAGTTGAAACAATTCACCTCTAGGTTTTATAAAACTAAAACCATCCACAGCAAAACATTTTTTCCTACAGTCTTTTAATTTTAAATATTAGAAACCTGAACAATGGAAGAAAATCACATTTTGATGCAAAAAAAAAGAGTCTTAAGAGCCTAAAAAAAAGTTAAACATTCATTATCTTCACACACACCCTCAGTTTACATTGCAATCGAATATTTTTCACAAAACCAAGCCATGAGTTCCTAGCACACTGCTAGCAATAAGGGCCAATCCAAACTCCTTTTTGCCCAATTTATTAGCACCAGATTTCCATTTTATCAGCACATTTGTGCACATGACTGGTGTGAAGCCTGCTCCCCACTCCCACACTTGGGCAGAGCTCAGGGCTGGGCCTCAGCACCTCTCCTCTTTTGCTGGAATAATGCTGGTTTTGTCTAAAAAATTTCACACCAATGTTTTCAGACTTTCAAGGTGAATTAGCTTTACTCTACTTTGATTATTCACTCTGGGAACCTGTCCTCCATGGCAGTATTGATTTACTGTGGCAGATGCTGAGCTGTCACCAAGCCTGACAGCTTCTTCAGAGCTTCCTCTGTGGCTGCCTTGTAGAACAGCCAATCGCCAAATGAAACCCAACTGTGAAAACAAGCACGTTCCCCACTTTTATACTCCATGAAATCACATGTCCTGCTCTGTGCTGCATCCCTCTGGGAGGAGGAAAGAAGCTGGCCTCTCAATGTGGCACTCAGCACTACCAATTAACCCTTTGTGTACTCAAAGCACATCCACCCCCCCTGCCTGACACGTTGGTGGGACCGCATGTCACAGACATCTTTCATGAAAAATCCTTTCCTTGAGATTTTTCCTCCTGAGAAGCTGAAAGGCCTCAGGAACAAAATGTAAACAATGATTATCTGCTGCTGTGGAATGCAACAGGTGCATCTGTGGTTGGTCTCATGTGGTTGTTTCTAATTAATGGCCAATCACAGTCAGCTGGCTCGGACAGAGAGTCCGAGCCACAAGCTTTTGTTATCATTCCTTCTTTTTCTATTCTTAGCTAGCCTTCTGATGAAATCCTTTCTTCTATTCTTTTAGTATAGTTTTAATATAATATATATCATAAAATAATAAATCAGCCTTCTGAAACATGGAGTCAGATCCTCATCTCTTCCCTCATCCTAAGACCCCTGTGAACACAGTCACAATCACATTTGTCACAGGTCTGTGTCTTGGCAGTCACTGAGAGCTGCCACAAAACCACTTCTTACCAGGGGAGAAGGCTCTTTAGGGAAGGTGAATGTGCTTAAGAAAAAGGTTTCATTCCCTAAATGATGTTGATTTGAATTTCAGTATATTTGGGGAGTTTTTACAGCACTTCAGAGAACACCTATGGTCTGACAGAGACTCTGCTCACCTTTGCCAAGTGACAAAAAGCACCCTTGTGAAGGGCAAAATGGCAGACAACACCACAAAAATGTTTTTGGATTGTTCATCAGTGGATCACGAAGCCAGATAGTAAAAGCTATAATTTATTTATATATTTATTTATAAATTTATATGTAGAACTGGACATCAGCACTCCAAAGGCTATAAAAAGATCTGTTTTCAGTGAAACAAGCTGTTCAAGTACTGTACTATTCACATTACCTCCACATTACCTCTCCACCAGTCCCACAGCTCTGCACCATTCCCTTCTCCATAACAACAAAAATAAAAAATATTCCTAGAAACATTGCTAGCACACTGCACAAAGTCCTGTGCAAAGGTAAATGTTTGCACAGGATTAGCTAGCCACCAACACTAAAACATTGCTAGCCATCAATGTTGTCCTGGCAGAAGGGGTTTGAGAATGTTCAAAAGAAAAACAAAATATTGCATATACTGTCAAACTAAGACCAAAAAAAAAGCCTAGTTTTTCATTTTGGCCTCAGTGTATTGCTGAACTCTCCATGACTATGTGAGACTGGAAAAGCATCTTTATTTCCTGGCAGCAGCTCCTGGAGCTCCTCTCCTCCCTGTCCAACTCCTTCTGATCAGCACTTGTTTCTACCTGATTACCTCTCTGTTTTCTTGCTCACTATTCCAGGAAGAAGATGCTGGAATTAGATTTGCTGCATTTCCATTCCTACATTAACACTAATTTCACTGAAGTCAATGAAATTACACTGGTGTCTGGAGAGTGTCTGAGGAGAATAATTGAGTGTATTTTATCACTTTCCTTCGACTTTTTTTGATGACTGTTTCATGGCATTTTTAAATGTCCCATTTCACTAAAATGTACTTGCTCTGGGATGTTGCAGTGAAGTTGCTCTGTAGGACCAAGGAGTTCTTGCTGTAAAGTTCCAGACAGTGCCTGCAAGATTCCAGGGATGGGAACACAGAGATGTGTACAGTGATAAATGCGACAAGCAGCACCACACTAAGTGCTCACCCAGCCAAAACCCATCCCCTGACTGCAGCCCCCTCCAGATATTTATGAGAAGAGCTCAAGAAAGAGGTGCAGAGTGCACTCCTGCCCTGGGCCACTCCTTTCAGGTTTCCACAAACCCACAGAGCCCAGGGACTGCACCCACACTGACCATCTCTACCCAGAATATCTAATACCGCTCCACAAATCCATTTCTGGGTTTTTTCCTCATCACAACATTATTTTTTTTTTTGTGCTATTCTGCAAGCCTGGCTGCCCCAGCCTTTACACTGACCACCCTCAGCCACTCTTTGTAGAAAGTGAGTAATTGCTCCTCTCCATCTCCTTCACTCCACTCTTGATTTTTTAAACCACTCCCCACTCTGTGTTTGCAGCCCTCATGCCATGCCTCATTCCTGTCACCTTTCAGACACCCTTTTTAATCTTACAGCATCTTGCTGCAGAGCAGTGCAGTGTGGTGCAACAACATTAATTTCAATTGCCTGCCCAGGAATCCTATTTGCCTTTCGTTGACTGGTACTGAATATTGCACCGATATTTTCAAGGGAGTCTCAGCAGCAAGAGTCAGGAGTCATCCCTCAGTGGGAGCTGCTAATTTAGAAAACATTACTGTGTAGGTATAGCTACCTACTCATTTGTGTGCACTGACACTGAATTTCGTCAGTGCTTTTCACAGTCCTGTGGTGGGATTGCTGCACCAAACCAAAAACCCTGATTTCAGGATTCAGCAGATCTGCAGCACAAGGGAGTTTTCTCTTTGCTTCTCCTAAGCTGCATTCAGATACAACTGTGAGTTAAAAATAGAAGTCTGTGCAAAATTTAATAGTTTTAAAATTTTTTTAGTTTTATGCCAGTATCACAGCTTAGGTCACAATAATTGGGAAGATTTTATCATCTTTCTACTACAAGCAGGACTGACTATTTCCCAGAGCAGGACAAAGCTGCTCTTGGATGTTACCCAAGAGTGACTAAGCCAACCCTGAAAGTCCAGTGAAAATAAACGAGAGATTTGACAGAATAAAAATACCAAGATTTGATCCAACAGTTATAACAGTTGTGGAATGGGATATCTCTCAAGCATTAACTCTTTTAGCAGCAGGAGAAAGCATGAGTTTCTAAAAGACACATTCAGCCTTCCAGTCTGGTAGCCTGAATGTGCCATTAACACTGAGCATCTTGCTCTCTTTATTCACACACCAGTCAGATCGGCCACAAATGCAAGAGGTTAATTTCAGTGGCCTTGATGCCTTTGACATATTTGTTCTCATGTTAAGAGCTGAGGCAATGACTGCAGGGTCTCTCCCCAGTTATTTTGCCACCCTCAGTCGTTTCTCAGCTGTTGCAAGGCACTCATAGCTGGTCATGTGTGCCAATAATGACAATGACATCTGAAATTGCACAAAAAACAGGCATTGCACATGGAATGGGGAGTTTGGCAATATATTCATCTTTTCTCCATGCTACTAAACACCCGCAAGTATCACTCACATTGAGCTGTCCTACCACCAACTACTTCTATAAGAAACTGCTGCAAGCCCTGCAGGATGGACTCTCCAAACCCCAGGAAAATGATATTCAACAACCCCTCTATTAGCACATCTCTTCAGGCCTTCCAGCCTGCTTCTCCCCCAGCCTCTGCAGTATAGTACATTAATTTTGTACTGAACTATTAATTGCAGTTGACTTTGCAAAGCTCTTTTCTTTACATTTTTTATTCAGTTTCGCAAACCCAATCCCAAAGGAGTTCATCTTATTCCCCACAGTTGTTTGATCAAATTGCAAATACTTCCTTTAATCTTTTCAGGCATTCAGATTTATTAACTATGGAGCAGAGCCTCTTCATCTCCTCTGTTGATGGTCTAGGAAAAACAATCTTTCACATATTTCTCATTTTATGCAACTGCTTGTTCCTGTGAGCACATATTAGTAAGCATAACATTAAAACACATCTACCTAACCTAAATAAAAACACTTTGAACCAAATTTGCAAGCTAACCTGCTTTAGTTCTTAATGATAATAATCTGAAGTCATTTTTCCCAGAGGCTGTGGTCCATAATTCACTGAGGTCAATAAAAACTAGCTGCTGATGTTAGTGAGTTTTAGGGTTGGCAATAAACACGTAGGAGTGTATTTTCCTTTGAGAAGCTGTATGAGAAATTTCCCAAAGGCAGCAGAAAAGGCCTTTGGGACACAATTTTAATTTTCTTCATGCCTATTCACAGTTAGAATTAGGAATAATAACAATCATCATCATCATTTCACAGTCACTTCACATTTCTCATTAATACATACATTTTACAAAGAAAGGTAAATTATTCAATTTTGTTCCATACTTAAACATTTATGATTAAGTTCCACACTTAATCATTTATGTCAATTGTCCCTGTTCTATTTTTCATTAGGAAATTCAGAATGAAATCTTTTATAAAATTGAGACGTGCAGTCTTGGTTTTAAAAATTACTATTTCCCACTTCATTATTTTGCTGCTTTTATTTTATGAAAGAGGATAAGATTTAGCAAAAAAAATAAATAACACCTTAACCTGAGTCTTGGTCTGAATTTGTAACTGCAGAAGACCTTCTAAAGTCAAAGTAGAATTCAAATGTCTTATTTTTTTTAATATGTTCTACTTTTACAACATCTAAGTAAAGTTTTTTTAAAATAAATTAAGATTTTCTCCCACTTTTCAAGCAGAAAAAACAAGGGAAGGATTTTTTTTCATTTCACTGTAGTGTGAAAAGAAAAATCTGAATAGCAGAGTAAGAGAATGATAAAGAGAGGACTTTTCAGTTCTCTGGAAAAGATTGACATATTAGTTTGGATGTTAAAAAAACCTCTAGTGTATATCAATTCTTTTCCTCACAATGCATAATTAAGAATAAGAACAAATCTTCAACAAAACTAAGGACTTTCCCAAACACTTCTTATTTTATCTGAGTAAGTTTCCAACACAAGTTTTTTTTCTCTATCTCATTAACTCCCTTCATTTCTTTCTCTTCTCCACATCTGCCTTCAGCCTCTGCTGAATTCTTCCAGAAGTGATATAGCTTATTTTTTATTTTGTTTAGTAGCTCAGCTGCCTCCCACCTGACATGATTCTAAGCTGTTTTTCTTCATTTTACTCAATGTTGTTCGTAATTATTTAACCTAATTGATAGGATGCCTCCTCTGGGTAGAGCTGGTTGCCATGACACTGTAAGAAATTACTCCATATTTCTCCATTCCTGGATCTTCCTAAAGAATTTATGCAGAACATCTTCACCAGCTCCCTACCTTCGCACACATCCATAAAAAATAATTAATGAGCTAATCCTTGCAGGCAGATTTCACTGGAATAATAGGGCTAAAATTGGGGTTGGTTTTTTATAAAGCCTTCTTCTGCTGATAGTGACCAAGACTGCACAGGTTTATGCAATCACAGATTTGTTTAGGTTGGAGAAGACCTTTGGGATCATTGAGTCCAACTCTTCACCCAGCATTGCCAAGGCCACCATTAAACTCCAAGTGCCACTTCCACACCCTTTTCAAATCCTTCCAGGGATGGAGACTTCACCACTGTCAGGACCCAGAACATCCCTCTGGCTGTGCTGAGCAGCCCAGACCCTGCCAGGGGGCTCAGAGACCCTGGCACAGAGCCCAAGATGCCCCTGTGGGTTTGATTATGACCCATGGAGCAAATTACCAACCTTAGATGAAGATCTGCAAGCCATGACAAATTAAGCAGAATGATAGTGAATTTATCAACGGTGGAAAAGTAGATTTTGGGATTTTTTGGAATGGGGGTTCAGGAGGGCAAGATGGAGGGATCTGGGCATGTCCAGCCTTTCTCCTTCTTCTTCTTCTTCTTCACTCCATCTTCTGGGTGATGCTGGCACTTTTGGATTGGTTTAGAGTAGAAGCTCACTGTCTACCATAGGTGATGGGTATTGGGAAGTAACTGTAAACATTGTACACGTAGTTTTTAGTATAAAGACATAACACTGCCCCAGGGGCAGGCAGAGTGCCCTAGACTGTCCTGCTGGATGGACCTCAGCTGGACAGGAGAAAGAATTTTATAGACAAGATACAATAAACAACCCTGAGACCAAGAACTGAAGAGCCCTGACTCCTTCTTCAAGTGCCGGGCTGGGAAAAGAGACTTTTAACATTTCTCAGGGTCACTCTGACAAGCTAGAGACCCCGACACACCACTGTCCTGGGCAGCTTGTGCCAGTGCTTGACAAACCCTTCCATGAAGAAATTATTCCTAGTGTTCAATTTAAACCTCTCCTGGAGCAACTTGACACCATTTCCTTTTCTCCCATTATTTTTTACCCAGGAGCAGAGCCCGACCCCCACCCGGCTGCATCCTCCTGTCAGGAAGCTGTACAGAGTGATGAGGTCTTCCCTTGAACCTCCTTTTCTCCAGGCTAAACATTCCCAGCTCCCTCAGCTGCTCCTCATCTTCTTCATCCTCCCTCATGCTCCAGACCCTTCCCCAGCTCTGTTCCCTTCTCTGCACACACTCCAGCCCCTCCACATCCATCTTGTCGTGAGGGCCCCAAAATTGGACAGAGGGTTTGAGGTGCAGCCTCAGCAGTGCCCAGCACAGGGGGACAATCACTGCCTGCTCCTGCTGGCCACACTGCTGCTGGTACAAGCCAGGGTGTGGAGGGACATAGGCCATGCTTGATGTGACAAGCCAAGGGCACCCACGGGAAGGCAACAAACAGCGAGGTTTGTTCAGCATCCATCAGCATGAGGCAGCCCACGGGGATATGGTTTAGGAGACAAGCTGGGTCACAGCTGAGTGTTTTTGCAAAGCCCCCTCACCATTCACATCAATTAAAAACATGGAAGGAAAAAAATGCAGTTTACACTACACAGATGCCTAAGATGGAGCCTCACCCTAAAGGGTCAGGCAAGCTTCCTGAATTTCCAGCAATGTGATTTAAGACAGTGCATTTCAGAGCAGACATGAATGGCTGAGATGCTTTTCAGGGCTCTGCAGCTCTCGAGGAGCTCTACAGCTACAGAAAAAGGGCCACCTTGAGAGGAGTTCCTGCAAAGAGCAGGGGCACAGCCAGGAGCTCCAGATTAATTTGACATCCTAAATAGAAGGGTGGTCCTTGGTACAAGTTCCTCTCAATTCTGACAACCCCAACCCCTCCTGCCTGGCCCCTATATCACTCCAAACTTTAATCCCAATTTTCTCAGAACCTCCCCTACCTCCTGACCCAGACCTTTCCAACCAGGAAAACATAATTTGAAAATTAATTTAAAAACATGAAACGAAGCCAAAGCATGCTAAGCACACATCAAGCAGCATTCACAGCTCAATCCCTTTTGGCCTGGCTTTGGACAGTGATCACACTGCTGATATTACAGCCCTCTGGGTAATTATGAACAATTTAGAGGACCACAGTTTGTATCTGAGGCAGTCAGAAATGCACAGCATGGACACAGTGTATTTGTCCTTGTGAATGTCTCTAGCAAAACAGAATATTAACTATATTCATTATTTTTACTTACACACACCACTGGAGTTGTGGTTCTGCTCTTCAAAACTTTGCACTCAATACTGCAGAAATTATACAGATTGGGAATAGCCAAGCTTTGCACAGAAAGAAAAAATCCATTTATTTTCATTTATATGTTATTAAGAAACTTGCTGAGCAAAACCTGCTTTTATTGTTGTTGATGAGGATTCATTCACAAGGCTAGGATAAAAAGCTAATGAAAACCTAAGGAAAAAGTCAAATAACAAAACTGTATCTGAAGTCCTTGATGTTTTCTCCCTTACACACTTCAGAGGCATAAGGCTATTATGAAATTCCATTTTTTTAATTGTTATTTGGGGCAGATTGACACCAGATTCAATAACTGATTTATTCAGCTAATGTATTTATTTTCATTTGTGAAACATTTCTGAGCTCTGCAACCAAAGTAACAGCAAATTAAAATTCTCAAAAGTTACAATTTACTGATTATAATTACTAAGAGTTTGCCAATCTCCTGTCTCATTTACACAAAATGAATTTACAGTCCATTTCCAGGTTCCTCCCCTACAAGTAGTCAGCCAACAGCAAGTATTTCAAAGAGCACAGAAGGACTGTGTGGAAAAATGATCCTTTTGACCCTGCTCAGAGCCTACAGATAATTTAAGCAAACCTGTGCCTACCCCATAAAACTCCTGCCACAAGCAGACACAGAGTCATTAATTGCTCCATAATTTGACAAATAAAATAAATTAATGTCACCAAGACATTAGTGAAACACACCTGGCAAAGCATGTCCCCTCATGGTCTCCTATTCACAGGTACCATATATATTTTTATATTTGCCTTTGAAATCTCCCTCAACAATATGTAGAGATTGATAAGGCTCAGATTTTCTTCTTCTTAGGAAGCTTTGATTTTGAGTCCAAATGGGAAAGAAAGAATAATTTTTAGATTTAAAAACTGTGGGCAGGTGGGGGTGGGTTATGGTCATAGGAATTAAAATTAAATCGATTTTTCACCATTTTATATTCCACTAGGTAACATGAGACAATAAAAACCTCAAAGATAAGGATGGTCAATGACAAAATTGATAGTTCAGTTTGTCCTATATGGAATTTATCGGCCCATAATGAAGGGGACACAGAGTGCTACCAAGGCTTTAAAAGATATTTTGGCAAGATCAGTTAAATGCCTCCTTTTTGACAAATTAGCTTATTCTATTGAAATCATATTCTCCCTCAAAGATTTTCCCTGGCTTTAATAATCTCCCAATTTGTTTGCTCAGAGGGATTTCTGCAATGCTCCAATGGTATTTGCCTTCAGAGCATTCAGACTCACAAGGGCCACACTGAATATCTGTGTTTTGAAACTCATGAGGATGTTCAGGCCAGTTACCACTGAGGCACAGTCCAGTACTAAATTACCACAAGCAATTTGAAAGCAATTGTTCATCCAGTACCTTGATTTTTCTTAATTACTGGAAGAAAAAAACTCTTCTCTTTTTTTTTGATCTCATGATCCTCACATGGGCTGAGATGACATCTGGGAAAGGCTACCGAGCACATTTACCATGACTGATCCCCACGTGATATTTTTCACTTTCCTTCAGAGAAAAATAAAAAATAGAACTTCTCAGTGGCAACTTCCAAAAATACACAGCACAGTCTTTCAGAAGCAAGTCTATTTCTCACTGTGTTTCACCTACTTTATTTCAAATAGAAACTGAATCATTAAAACGCCTCTTTGTTAAAATCATGACAGGGGCAGCACACCTGTCCACAGAGGAGCAGTGGCTTTGTCCTCTGCATGGATCTAAAAGATGACTTAATGCTGTCACTGTCACTGATGAACTGGAGGCTCTGGAGGCTGTTCACCAGCTCTTTGTATCCAGCAGTTGGTCAGAGAAAAGAACATTACCCAGCACTTTCTTTTCCTAACTAAAAATAATTTCTAACAGGTTCTAAATTTATGGGCTTTACATTTAAATGACAAAAAAGACAAGAAGAATCTGTATTAAGTGTAATGTCTTCTATTCAGAGAAGAGTGACAATAGATGTTCTGGAGGAAAAAAAGTTACATAAAACTGGAATCAGAAGAATCAGACTCCAGTGATTGCAGCAGTCCTTCCCTATGAGCTGACAGAACTTTTAAACAGTGCCTGGCTGGGAAGGGAAAGGAAGGGAATAGAAAAGGGTGAAAGATGAGGAAGGAGGACTGAGGCTAGACTGAAAATATTGAATATTTTTTTCCTGTTGTTGGTAGTAATGGTTTTAGAATCTTTTTACCTTTGCTACATGAACTTTTCATGATCCATTCAAAATCGATACAGAAAAGCTGCCACCTATTTTGAGAACCCAAAAAGTGTCTGTATCCTGACAGTTTGACATTATCTGCATTGTTGGAGGTGCTGAATTAACACCACTCTGACAACAAAACCTCCTGACTGACTCCTTTGCCCCAGGCAACTCCAGAGACGTTTCTGGGAGTTGAGTATTGATTTTAGCACCAGCAGAAGTAAAGAGGAAATGAAAGGGAAAAGGCAAAAGAATTTAGATAGTGCTTTACTTTGCTAGCCAAGCACTATTTCTGACTGAGGAAAGAAATCACAAACTGGGTGATCAAAGATTTTAAGAAGTCAGCTGCACTGGGATGGCAAACACAGGTGCAATCTTCTCCTCTCTGCACGTATCCCCAACAAGCACCTGACCGTGGTTATTTTAAGCTGCCTGTTTTCAGCTTTTCTTCTCAAGAATTGTACTATAGCTGCTGCTTTTCCCACAAATAGCAGTAAACATGCAGTGAAAGGCATTTGACAAATAAAAGCCTATTACTTATGCAAAAAGTATACCTGTTTAAAAAAGGCAAAACATTATCTTCGTTTTCTCCCTTCTTGGTAAGGAGAATAAAATGGCTGCAGTGTTCTCAAATGTTTTTCAATTGCTTGTTAATGTACTCAACTTTTTGCAAAAGTTGAAAAATAAAGCCTTCAAAAGTAGGAAGCATTTGCACAAAAAACACAATCTTGATAATTTGATTTTTTCCAAGAAGCAGGCTTTTTTTTCAAGTATTTTAAAATACCAATTTTGGAAGAAGCACTCCATTTAAAAAAATTACTTTTTCTCCTAATGCAATTATGTAATTGTATTAAATGCTCTTAGTCACAGAATTTTTTTTTTAAAGAACCAGGGGCAGGATACTGCAGGCAAAACTGGTCTGTACAGGCAGCTTTGCTGTGATGCCAGAGCATTTCAGCATAAACATTCAGGACACAGAATTTCACTTGGATGAGTGCCGTGCAAAGTGAAAACTGAATCATTGTTAGGGTCTCTGGACTGCATGGAACAGAACCAGAGAAAAAACAGAAGCAGAAAACAAACTTTAAGAAAATTCTGATGCCTGCATCATTGTGTTGCAATAAGGACTAACCCTGGAATTACTCAGAACCATCAGCTGCTTCTCTTTTTAATCTAAATATTCCCGAGTCACCTTGAATGCTGCTTTTCTGCAGAGACTGAGAGACTCAGCAAAGATCTGGGAGGGAGCAGGCAGAAGGACCTGCAATCAGTGGAGGTTGCTGGAAACTCAGAGGATGTGGGAAAGGGTTCAGGAGAGTGGCCAGCTCCTAGATGAGTGAGTTCACCTGGGAGGGAACACCTGGGGAAGAAACAGGCAGAAGCCTAGGACAGGAAGAGGGATAAGCCAGAAAGGTGATCTGGAACCTCTAGAGGGTGAATGATGAGGGACTGAAACCCTTCAGCCCACAAATGGTTCCTCAGAGTGATTTTCCTAGGGAAAGAAATGCCCAGCTCCCCCTCAGGACCCAGGGGAGGGCAGTGACTCTGCCTTGGGGAATCACCTCTGGCTCCTGTCAAAGAGCAAATTCTGCCTCCAGCTGCCCTTGTGGGGCTGGGTCCCAGATGGGCAAAGCATCCTGGCAGCCACCCTGCCTTACAACCTTCTGCTCATGGGATTCCCAACATTTAAATACTCACTGTGTTCAACAACAAATCCTTGGCAAACTCATCTGGCCATTTCCAGAGTTCTGCCCCCTGCTCCCATGCAGGAAGCAAGGAAAAGGCTCCTTTTCCTGCACAGAATTTGTAAGGTTTGTAGCTTCAGCCAGTGCTTTGAAGATTTGACATGGTGGGGCATTTTTGTAACCTCTGGTGTTCATCCTGCAAAACAAATCCTTGGAGAAAATCCTGTGGATCCAGTTTAGCTGTCCACATTCAGTCACCCTTGAAAGTGGGTATTTATTTTTGTCTTCAGATAACACTCCAAAGCTAGTTTCCTTTCACTAATACATCTCTATTAAATTTCTCTGCTAATTAAAGAAGCTAAGACCATAGCTAAGTAATTGAAAAGTATACTCTAATGGAATTACTACTCTGAGGTGGCTTGAATGTCATAATTTCCTTCTCCAAACATAGCAAAATCTTGACAATCACCTTAAAGACAAAGAGCAAGAATAAATGCTGCTGGCTTTTTCAGGGGAAATATCATTATGGATATTAACACCTTCTGTGGTAACAGTAATACAGGCATTAAATATAGCAGCCTCAGTGACTGAAATGCTTGTAAATCATCTGCCAAAAGATAAAACATAAAGAAAACCCAGGGCTGAGAAACACCCTGGAAAACTGCAATAAAAAATCTCCAGCATAACTAAGCTATGGTTTCCATCAGACTACAAACACAGTCCATTCCAACTCTTCTTCATATTTAAGAATTTATCTAAGCTACTTTAACATCAGGTTATGCACCATTTGTGGTTTTGTCATAATATCAAAGCTTCTTTTCACTGCAATATTCCTATAAAATAGGGATTCAGTCTTTGCACTATCACATCATCTTAGGGAAGAGGTTAAATGATCCCTCAGCTTTACCCAGTGAACAAGGACAGGTTAAAGAGCCAGGCCTGTCTAACATCAGGTCTCTTGTCTTTCACACCACCACTGCTTCTGCATTTAACAAATGAAACACAAGTAAGACCAACACTAAAATGTAGGGTGCACTGACATTCTTGGTTTTGAGGAGTTTTTCCAAGAGTTTTTTGCATTACAGCTCTTCCAATCTATCATCTTTGAGAGTCAATGCACTGTCAGGTATTTAATGTTTAAATTGTTGAGGCTGTTAAGTGGATACAGAGCTGGTATTTAATTTTTTTAATAGAGGAAGGAAACAAAAAAAAAGGAGAGGTGGAAGAATAGCAGACAAAAATCTTCTCTTTAATTAAAACCAGTGGTATTTAAATAATAATTGGGATGATAATTTGCACTGATGAATTTTACCCCAAGTCAGGCATGACTAGGAAACAGAGTCATTGGGATAAAAAGGAAGGAGAGGATGTTCAGAAACAAATTTGACAATCCATTTCCTCCTCTTTTTGTTTGATTCTCTTGATGAACATCTTGTCAGCAGTTTTAATATGTACCTCTAGAGCTGATCAAAAGCTGGGATAAGCAAATGAAGAAGCTGTAAAGCTTCTGTGGGTTTTCCAGAAAAGTGAGAATAAAAAATAAACCAGCATTTGAAAAATGCCTTCCTGCTGTCAGTAGGAATTATTGCTTAGCAGTAGTTGAGCATCAAACCCCAAATTTACTCACATTAACCTCTTCCCCTCTACAGCTTCTACAGAAGGTGGAAGACAAACCAGCTCTTCACAGGGCCCAGAAAACAAATTATTGCAATGCTGAGCTCAAGGCTGTCCTGAAAACCAGCTCTAGGTCAAACAGCTGCACAATGAACATCCCTGCAAACCTGCTTGTGTGGATGCTGGGAGCCATTCCCAGCCTCCTGCACCCACTCTGCCCTTGGAAAATCAACCCTGAGTATCAACCCTGAGTATCAAGGGTGTCACAGGACCTCTGAGCCTTGCTGCGCTTGCCAACCACTGGACTCACCACAGACAAACACAGAGCAACTTCCAAATCAAACTTCCAAATATTATTATGATTATTTCCACAGATTGAAAGACAGAAAGAAACAAAATAAAGAAAGGGATTGAGCACTCAAAGTGACACAATGCAAACAGCAGATGGTTTTACATAACTGGCAAAAAGGGAAAAGTAAAGGAAAAAACCCAAACCTTCATTAAAGGGGCTAAAATATTGTAGATTGAAGTCTCATTTTAAAAATTGATGCATCCTGGGAAGCTGAAAATCTCAAAAGGAAAGAAATTTTAGAATATACAGCTTTCATCTCTCCATCCTCAGCCTCTGGTCAGTGCTGGCCAGTAAATCCATATTCCTGGCTGGGTTCAAATACAGGCACAGCACACTCAAACCCAAACCTTCCAGGTACTCTCTGAGCCTCAACATCCAAATCTTCATTGCAAATCTTCCTAACTCAAATCCTCCCAGGGGACACTGCTGGAATAACAGGGTAATCACGTTTACAAGACCCACCACAGGAATAGTTTAATGTTCATCTAAGACAATGATACCCCTGGTAAGGTAACCTGCCACTGCTTGCCAACATTTCCTGCCCTAAATGTCTCATGATAACTTCTGGGATCAGAAATCACTGGTTGTCCCTTGGAATGTTTTTGGGTATGTGCATAAAAGCATTTTCTAATTCTCTTCCCACCATGTCAGCCTTTAATCAGAAACAAGGTAAGAAGGCACTGTACCAGATTCAAAGATGTGCTTACACAAAACTCCACTCAACCTGGAGCCCTGGAGTGGAATTAGCAAAGGGATTTAAACCACGGGGTTGAGGAACAGAATTTCTGATGGAATTAGGATCACAAGGTAAAGGAATAAACTTCTCAAGGAGGAGGAGAAAGTGCCTTGAAATTCCCCCCTGCATGCTCCAAGCAGAAGATGCTGTCCCACTCTTTTCCTTCTTTCCCCACTGCATTGTTTTTTTCAGGCCAATAAAATAGACAGAGTAAAAGCTCAGAATATTTCAATCTGGCTATGTAGATTGTTTCCCTTATGGAAATTTTAGAATTGAAATGCACTTATTTTATTATAAATAAAATAATGCACTGTCCTTTCCATGAAGGCATTTCCACTGCAAACAAGCCCCTTGCACAGAACAACCATTCCAGTTTCACCCAGGTTTTAACATGAACCCAGGTCACTACTGACACTCCAAAGTCTGGGGCCTTTTTCTTCCATGAGGTCTGGATGAGGAAAACCAAACTTCTCTGCCATTTTTCCCTTTTCCCTCCTCTCTCTGTAGTTTTGCTCATCCTTTGCTGAGGTGAAATCTCAGGGATCTGCATAAAACACACAGAAACGAGCTCTGTCAATACAGCCACTGGAAGGAGGAGGCAAACTGGATCCTCCTCCTTGGAGAGTTTAGCACAGCTATTTGGTACCTGTATTTCCTTAAAAGTGGGAGTCCTTTGCTTCTGAAATAAGTTTGCTGCAGTCTCTATTAAGTGCTTGATAAATGGACAGCTCTGTAGGTGCTGACTACAAAAAGGTGGGAGTCTGTCCTTTGTGTGGGAAAAGTGTGCATCAGATTTTCCAGTGAAAAATGGGCAAGATTAAAGCCAAAGCAAACAGAATGACTGCTACAAAATGGGCCCAAAGTGCCTTTTTAATAATGTTTAAAATGCCTCCAATATTCTGTACTTAAAGACTTTGACAACATAATTCTGTGAAAAAGCTTATTTATCCTGCATAAAGAACACAGAGCACTCACCTCCCAAAGGAAAGAAAATACTTATGGCTGTTGCTGTGATAAATGTTTCAGACAACAGCAGAATCTCTCTCCTCTGCCAGCACAAAGAAACACAGGGAGGAGACCTCACATCCCAGTTAATTCACATGGATAGGGTTGGAAAGGAGGAAGAAAAATTCCTGACCATAATTAATTTTAACCTTTTCTAATTTCATCATGATTCATGTTCAAAAATATTTTCATTAACTAATCTATACAGTATTGAGCTACATACTTAGCCTAATTAGATTACAGAAATGGTTTTAAATCAGGAAGGTTTAATTAACAGCAATTATTTCCCATGTTCCATGCTATTTCCACTGCATGATCGGATCACATGGATTATTTCATAACAAAACAAAAAAAAAAGTATTTTTCTTGCAATTCCATATTTTACTGTGATGCACAACACAGGCTTATAGAAACAGATCAGCCATAGAAAAATAACTCTGAGTTGAGAGATACTCACTTTTACATCTCAACATCACAAATACACCCTGACTAAAGCCAGCTTGGTGAGAGAGAGAGGAGAGAGGAGAAAGAGAAGAGAAGAGAAGAGAAGAGAAGAGAAGAGAAGAGAAGAGAAGAGAAGAGAAGAGAAGAGAAGAGAAGAGAAGAGAAGAGAAGAGAAGAGAAGAGAAGAGAAGAGAAGAGAAGAGAAGAGAAGAGAAGAGAAGAATTGAGGAAATTATTATCATGGGCCATAGCTGAGCCCACGTATCCTGTAGGTTCTCCCTTACTGTCAAACCAAAAGGGGTAAATGGACATCAGGATTTTGCCCTGGGACAACACAGACGGCCTGATCCCAATTATAGCCAAACAGAACTCCATAGTTGTGCCACAACAGCAATTAGGGGAGAAACATTAGGAAAATAAATAATTATCATCTTCACAGAAACCATTTCAGGAAAAACAGCATATGAGGATAGAGTCTCTGAAGATAACAACTGAATAATTGACAAAATATCTCAATCTCATCTATGGGATCACCTAAACTGCTTAAATGGAATTGAGTAAAGTGTTTTGTTTAGTACTGGGTTCTGAAATGAACTAACAGAATCAAAACCTAAGAAACGGATTTGTCAAAAATTAAATCTGTCCTCATTTTGTGATACTCTCAACCAAATCTGCTGAGTAGGATATTAATTTTCTTGATATTTTTATTTAGGTGTCTCGAATGTGAAGCAACTATAAAACGAAGGAATGAGGATATTGCAAATATAAAGCTGATTGCCAAATTTCATTTGGGGCAGGAAATGGAAGTAAGGCAATACTATGTCTCACAAAAGTATAGTCAGCATTGGGTTTTTTTTAATTAAAAAGTAAGAAAGTTAAACTATCATCTGCAGACTGAACACTGCATTCCCCAGCTGAGACAGTTTCACCTCCCACTCTAAACTTCCTTCCTTTCGTCAGACTAATTTGTTTTGGCCCGATATTTTCCAACGTCAAGGTGAATGTTCCCAGGAAATCTGAGGGAAAATTATTTTGGCTGGTTTTGATCTGTTGTAGCTCTACATGAAAAATACAGACTTTTTCATTAATTTTTGGAAGTATGTCGAAAAGCAACAGCAGCTATTGGCACACACACCTCAAATTCAATGCAATTTTTGATCACAGTAGGATAAAATGCACATAAAAACTTTGGAAATATTCTTCTAATATGAAAAGCATTCAAAACCAACATTTGTTCATCTACAGAAGAACTGAATTTATTGTGGGTTTTTTTAAACTTAATACAAAATGTTTCAGACAGAAACAGGTTCAAAGAACAAAAAACCAAGAAAATCTAATGCAGAAAGTTCAAAGCAATATAAAAACTGAAACCAGTGAGACTGTGGTTTCCTGTTCTTTATGAAATATAAAAGAATTGTCTATATTAATTACTCTTAAGGCTTAGCACTCCAAGATCCTATGCTCAGAGGTCAGGAGCCTCTGAGTGGTGGCTTGATGGCTTATCTTAACCTTGCTATTATCTCACTTTTCCTTTTTGTGACTAACATTTCTGTGTTGCTTTGGAGAGCAAAAGGAGAGCGAGGAGCAGATCCTAAACCAGTTTGAAATGTTCTATATTGATTGCAATGGGAAAGGCTTGCAGAAAACAGGGACAGGACGTTAAAGCCAAGATCTCTCTGACAGGGAATGGGACATAAAACTCCCCAAAGCTGTGTTGGTGTTTTCAATATTTGCATATTATCCTATATAACTCCCATTTCCAGTGTCTGTTAGGGGACTTTGGCATATTTATAGCAGATACCCATTGTGACTTTACAATGTCAGCCAGGTATTTCTTGCCATTCAACTAAATAACATTGGCTGTGCCTTAAACACGTTACTCTATCAATTTAAAAGATCAGGATGTATCAGACCATTGCCTTTATGCCTACATATGTTCATCACATTTGTCTGAGAAGCATGAGACAGGGATTAATTTCAGCACAAATCTGTACAGTTCCCATGTACCCTGGCTATAATAATCCTGGAACTATTTACCATGGAACACACTGCTCCTGGTAGGAAGAATTGCCTCCAGCCCTGCTTGTTAGGCTCCATCCACTGAAGCAAAACAATGTATGTATTTTATTATTTTTTAAATTAGGATGAACTACAAGGTTCATCTGATTTATTCCCACAAGTGCTACAGCCTAGGCCCATGTGAGCTCTTGGCTATCATGGAATATCCTGACTGCAGACAATTAGGCCAGCCACAGCAATGCACACTATCCTACATTTAGCTCTGCCTTTACCTCAGCTTTTAAGCTTAGACTGGCAAAGATTAAATGTCTCCTGCACTCTTTGAACTTAACCCAAAGTCTGAACCAGTTATGTGGAGTCAGCTACAGAAATTCAGATTAATTCAGTGCAGTCAGATGGTTTTTTTTTACTTTTTTTTCTTTTGATTCCTGGAATACTGCAATTAATTTTACTTTGTTCCCTGTAACTCATAATATGGTTTGGTAGGCACTTTACAAAAACATGTGGAGTTCCTGCCCCCAACCATTTAACATTTAAACCAACAAATCAGAGTTTGGAGAGGAATAAGCCCCACAATATTTATCAAACACCAAAGTTCACAATTCTACGAAATATCAGATCTGGAAATGAAACGAAAGTTTCACTTTCCTAGATGAAAGCCTCAACCTTTAGACACCTCTACCCAAAAGCTTTTGTTTCTGTATTAAATGTTGCCAATCAAAAGCAGCCACAGCTGAGTCCTTCTCCTTTTCATGTACACATGAAAACACATCAATAAACAACCTCCATGTGTTGCCATTACACCTGAGCATGCCTTGCTGCTGCAATTATAACCTGACAGACAATAAACTTGAGAGAAAGTCTGATTAATTCTGACATTCTCATTGTAGTAACACAAAAACCATTAAAGATATCATGCCACTGCAGAGATGTCTGTGTCACTTTGACATGATGATCTGCCTTCATCCACAGCAGAAATTTGGTTAGAAACAGTAGAGCAGCACACAAAGGAATAAAGGGATAAATGCCTTTTGCAGAGATAAAGAACAGAGGACTCTGTTCCCTTTGAATTTATAATATTTCAGCAAACATCCTCTTTGTTGCCTTCTCAGCTGGCTGAAAATGGATTAGAAGGTGAGGATGCATAACTTCTCTATGGCCCATTATTTCTTATTATCATCCAGATGGAGCGTGGCTATTAGAGCACCACTAAAAACTCTAATGAACTGCAGTGTTGTAGATTACTAATTCTTCAGCAGCATGTTTGTGTATCAATAATAGACTGTAAAAACAACAACAACCTGACTAATTAGGCTGGATCAAATCTGCTCAGCTCGGCTTCCTGTCCCTCCTGTTCTGGGTGTCCGTGTGGGTGTTCAGTACTGCTGCAGCTTCCATTAAACTCCTTCCAAAGCCTCTAATCACCCATGGAATATTGCAACCATTTAGAAACATTTGTTTAAATGCTTATAAGAAGCATTTAAACAAGAGCACATCCATGTTTAAAGCATATGAATAATTTTCTTGCTATTTTGTCTGTAATGCAGAGGAATTTAAATCTCAGCTGTTCCTAACACAGGAAGAAGTGGGAGGGCCCCAACATTTATCATTAAATCCTCTGTTTAGCAAAGCACTCAGGATTTAATTCATTAATATTTTCTGCTATTCCTGGGTTTGTTTGGGTTTTTAACAGGGTAAACAGAAACTTATTCTAAGCTTGTGCTTTCATTTGCTTTGCTCCCTTAGCAGTTGGTGGAACATAAAAAAAGAGCTGCAGTGCTGGGTCCCACTCAGAAGCTTGGGAAAAAAATACTTTCTTCAAAAATATCCAAATCAGCCTTTGGGATCTACAAAGTAAAACTGTAACCCTGCTCCAACCCTGATCATCAACACACACACAAATAAAGAGCATCTCTTGCAACCCCTGAAAAATATTAAGGAAGTTCAGCCAATGAAGATTTATTATTTTGACACGGAGTAATGTTTCAGATAAATCTCTCCAATTCTGTCATTTTACATCCCATTTAACAGCCAGTGCCACCCCTTGACTTCCCAGAGGAGACAGAAAGTGCAGGATGTGATGGGGCTCAGCACAGCATCACTGCCATGGAATCACACAGGCCCAGGCTGGCTCCTCACTGGACAGGGCTCTGCTGAAATCACCTCCTGCACGGGGCAGGGCAGGGCTGCCCAACAACCTCCAAGGGCTGTGGCCACACCACAGGTTTTGTAGGGATCTCACACACTTGTCTTCCCCTTCTCTCCTCCTTCATTCATCCTGAGACAAGAAGATTTGATTACAAGATCCTTCTTGCATGACCAATCTTCACTCACACTTAATTATTTCAGACTCACAGCCATTAAATAGTTTCCTACTTTGGCACTGCTGCCAGCAGCTTTATTCTGAACTTCTTTCTCATATTATGGACTAGTCCTTTTTTTTCCCCCTTTCAAGATTGTGTTTGATTAACCAGAAAGTTACATTCCCTTTAGGTAAGCTGGATTATCAATTTCAGCAGGAAATGCTTGCATTAATGAAGCTCAGTAGTAACCTTCTTTATGCCTCCATCTCCTATTCAAAAATAAGGGAGTGGAAGCAGGCATCAGATTTTGTGCTTTGAAATGTTCCTGGATGAGGAGGAAGAAGGAGGAAAATGAAGCTTGTCTTTTCACCATATACAGGAATGATGGTGTTTTCCAACATCTTTACCAATCCCATTCAAACATATAATGTTAAAAAAAAAATTTCCATACATGGGACCTCATTGAAATGGATGCTGAGGTTTTTACAACACACCTACATGGATTTTAGGTGTGAGCCTAAAAATGGGGCTTACCCCCCTAATTTCCTCTTGCCAATACTTGAAAGATTCACCAATAAACATGAAATGTCAGAAATGTTCCTTCATTGGGGTTTGTGGCCAAAGAACACATAAAGATAAGTTCTCACTGAGCAACAATGAGGTCAGTGGGACTTAAAAAAACACCTGAAGTTTAAAGCTCCCAGTTCAAGAAGCACTGAAGGACTGGGTAAAATGAATTTTAAAAATAGACAGGAATTCATCACACCTCATTCTGCCCTCCTGGCCTTTAGCCTAACATCCTTTGATCACATATGAGGCAAGAGAGATGAGGCCTGAGGGATGCAGCACCCACTCGCAGGGTGACAGTGTTTGCCTGGGTGACACTGATGCTGAGTTCAGGTTCTTCAACCTTGCCCATACAACGTCAGAATCACAATTTTTCTGTAGCTGCCACCATTACTGTTGGAATGTACAGGCAAAGCCACAAATTTTGTAGGGCCATGGATATGACTGCTCCTCCCAGTGTTCCAAATACAGGAAAAAATCAATTTAAGGGGCTTTTACCTCAGAACTGATCATCTTCCACTGGGGAAGAACTGACACAATTCTCCCAACACGATGCCATTGGTACAGAGCTGGGCTGTTCCTGCAGAGGAATGCAGCCTCCACTCCATCTCCCATTGTCACATCACCATGCAGAAACCAGCAGCAGATATTTATAAACCCTTTTCCATCAACTTCATCCTATTTAGATTCTGATTACACTTCACAATGGAGCTTTGATATGTGTTTTAATTTTCATGAGACACTTTGGAAGAAATTAAATATTCCGCTCTATTAGAAAATCTTTTATGTTGTTACACAACAAAAATGTGGACAAAGTAAGATAAAAGCTTACTAATCTCTCAAATTTTAAAAATATCTTTTTCTATCTGTTGGTCTTCTTTTTACCTACCTGCTTGGTTTCCCCCAGAAAAACAGAGAAACGGCTGAAAATAAAAAAATTGCTCCCAAATTTCTCTTTTTTTTTTCTCAGTCTTCAAGGAAAATTTTACTTCCATCCTTCTACTATACTTCCAGCATGTTATACCAAAAGATGCAGCATTTAAAAAAACAAACTTTAAAGAAATAAAGACAAGGGGGGAAAATGGGGGGAGAGGAACGAAATGTCTTATATTTTTTTTTTCTTTCTTTAGTGTAAATATTTATTAATGAAAAAGTCACTATGAAAGCCCAGAGGCAAGAACTTTTAGCTCAGAATTATATTTCAGTTACAAAAATTTTTAAAGCCAAAAAAAGTCAGAACTCCTGTACTGAAATTAATCACTAGATGTTTAGGGATGGTCAACCACCTAGAAAAAGTGAGCTTTGCCAGCTTGGCCTTGCTGAGACAAAACAGGGATTTGTAGCTGTGCCTTACTCTAGAGCATCAGAGATTTGTGGGCTTGGGAGGGACCTCAAGGGACTGCAATCCTGAGGGAGGAGCAAGGATTACCTGTAGCAATGCTCATCAGTGAACTGGAGTCTACCAAATCTGGTGTTTGCTCTGCCCATGATCTGCAAAGTTCTGCCCAAGCTGTAAAATTTTTGGTGGATGGGTGTTGGAAATTCCTGTTTCCAACATCAGTCTTTCATTCCCTCCTAAGTGACCTGACTGCCCTTCAGGAAACACACAAGATCAATTTTTTTTTCCCTTTCAAGCACATTCTTTCCATGGTAGAAGTCAATCTTCGTGCTCCCCTTAAGCTTCCATCAGCTTAAACCAAAGTCAGTTCTTCCAACTGTTCCCCTGAGATCCTGCCTTGTAACACATTTTTATGATCTCCTCTCCCTCCAGCTGGTCTACAGCTCCCTTAAAGTGCTGTTTTCTTTCTAAAAAAGAAAGGAAAAAGGTGTCTACCCAGTCCTAGTCCCAGCAGAATAAATACCTTTTCGCCTTGTTTGTAGCACTGCTCCTGATAGTTTCCAGAGTGAAATTTACAGGTTTCACGCCACTGCTGTGTTGCTACATTCAGTCTGCAGTCACCTATCCCTTTTCTCCTCCAATATCCTCCAAAATCCTCTCCAGCCTCACAGCAGCAGACCCAGTTATTCCATAGACTGTGCTAGACTGTGCTTGTGCATTTGCTTTGCCCTCTTTGCACGTGGTGCACTGCATTTCCCTCTCTTGACATTCACCTCGCTGGTTTGGGGACGCCTTTCCAATTGATTGGGATGATTATGGATTCTGATGCTGTCATCTGAACTGCTTGCAACCCTTCCCAGAACTCTCCCAATGTGCTCTCTCTGTTCTGTCACTCATCTCTGATAATGAAAGTGTTGAGCAGAATCACACGCAGGGCAAAAATCTCGCTGGCAATTCCCTCCAAGTTTGACAGCAAAGCCCTTGATTATATTTTGAGAGAGATTGTTCAATCAGTTATCACCAACTTTGTTATGACTGTGTTGAGATCATCTTTCACACATTTGCTGTAAGGCCACTAAGTAAAAAACTGTCAGAAAGACTTCTAAAAAGTTCAGATATATTGTATCTACTCAATTCCTTTTATTCTCTAGGCAGTTATCTTGTCAAAGAGAGAAATCAGATTAATTTGCCATGAACTCCTCTTGACAAATCCACTCTGGCTGCTGGCCAGTGGAAGAAAATTAGCCTTAATCATTCATGACCAAAATATTCCTACTGAAACACAACTGGATTTGACTCAGCACTTGCAGGGATGCACAGCAGGTACCCAGGGGAGAGATGCCAGTTTGGATGCTCTCCTGTCCTTCCTCCAAAATGGAAGGGGGAAAGGAGTAAAGCTCTTTAAGGAGGAACCCACAGCCATACTAGAATATGCTTGTTTTTCCTGGTTCTACCAAAGTTCTTGCAGAAAAAGCCACAGGAAAGAAGAAGGATGAGATTTACATAGGCTGAGTCCTCAGTGCTCAGAATGTTCAAGAGGAATATGACATTGCACCAGTTCAGACCTACAGAAAGAAAGCAACTAGAAACCAAGAACTGGTATCTGTCATCTTTCATCCAATTATCTGACATCCCCCAGTACCACCAAACGTGTTTCAGCACCACAGGCAGTACTGTGATAATGAAACCTCCCAGAAACTGGGGCTTTTTGTATATTTTACAGAAACAACACAAAATCCCCCAGCTCTGTCAGCATCTCTGGATGTGTGACAATGTCACACAGATTTTCAGTTCTGAAAGTCAGCCTCACAAAATTTAAGCATGGAAATCTATTGCTGGACATGAAAAATGGTATTTTAAGGCCTGATTCAGTGGTATGATTCAAATTTTCTGCAACAGGACACTTGTTAAAACTTGTCTCCTCACGGAACTGCCCATCCTAACTTCCACTTGAGTTGATAAAACACAGCACTTATCTGCAAGCAAAACTGGGCCAATATTAATGAGATTCAAGAGAAAATACCTGTTTTTCAGGCAGGACCTACCTGTTCACTGGCCTGACTTACTTGGGTAACTCTCCCTTTTAAATGCCAGCCACACAGAGGTATTATCTCCTGGGTACACAAAATTAACCAAAGATCTCTGCAGACACAGACTCAGATCACTCACCTGGCTCTCTGAAACTTCTGAACAGGCAAACACAAAGGGGCTGCCAAGCCCCTTCCATCCAAGCAGTGTGACACCCTGGGGGTTATCTTTTATCTCAGATTTGTTTATCCCTCTAGCACAATATGCTATAAAACTGAGCTGTGCTGTGTTTTAGCCAGTCAGATATATTTGCTGATCTAGCTAGGCTAATTAAAACTTTCTGTTTCCTGAGAGATACAGTTGTTTTGAGTAATCCAGAGCTACTTGATAATCCCTCTGGGACTATCTCAGGTGATTGCTTGCACGCTGTGTGTGAGCATAAAGGTTCATTTCCAACATTTACGAATCATTTATTCAATAACAATTTTCAGTTGTTTTAAATAATATTGCTCAGTAGCATGAAATAACATTTCCCTCTTCATTGTTACCTCTCCCACTCACTGTCCTATCTCTCTTGATACCATAATTTCCTTTAAACACATCAAGCCAATGACAATAAAAGTAAACCTTATATAAACACATGCTAGCTATAACCTTGAGGAAAAAAAAATCCCATAAAGCTTCCCAAGGAGGCTGTTTTACAGTTTTAAAGCTCTTTATATAAAGACACGTTTTTGCTATAAACTAGAACCTGAATATCTAAAAATCTCCTGCTCTGACAGAATTACAGCAAAACAAAGCACATATGGCCCCAATCTGGTGGATACAACCAGATGATGGAGCCTGTCCTGAGAGGGGAAACAGAGCTGGGGAAGGGTCTGGGGCACAAATCTGATGAGGAGCAGCGGAGGGAGCTGGGGGTGTTTAGCCAGGAGAAAAGAAAGATGGGAGGGATCTCATTGCTCTCTACAAGTCCCTGAAAGGAGGGTGTAGCCAGAGGGTGCTGGCATCTTCTCCAGGTAGCAAGTGACAGGACAAGAGGAAACAGCCTCAAGTTGCACCAGGAGAGGTTTAGATTGGATATTAGGAACAGTTTCTTCACAGAAAGGGTGTCAAGCACCAGAACAGGCTGCCCAGGGCAGTGGTAGAATCACCATCCCTAGAGATATTTAAAAGACATGTAGATGTGTACTTGAGGACATGGTTTAGTGGTGGGCTTGGCAGCTTACCCCACAGTAATTGTTTGGCTCAATGACATTACAACTCTTTTCCAACTTAAAGGATGATTTTACAATCTCACTCTTACACTCAAGTTCCATTAAAAAGTGGATGGTGCTACATCTTTTACTCTCCAAGAGTAATTTGATTTTTTTTTTACTGTAGGCTATTGGGATGTGATTATACTCTTAAGGCTTTTCCACGCAGCTGCTCAGAGAATATTGAGATTGCCAAGTTCAACTGCTGCACTGACACCAATAACCTGGCTCAAAATACTTCATCTGCCCCAGCTGTGAGACATAAGTAAGATTGGTAACCACTAAAAGATATCACAGAAAGACCCTGATATCCTTTCTTTGTAGAGCTAATAGCACTTGGGCTATGGTTCAGCAATCCAAAAGTGTCAAAATGCTTTTTCAATAGCACTCAAGAGGGGAAATTTTCCCTTGCAAGGCAACTTCTTGTAACTTTCTGTGCCACTTTCTTCTTTTTGCACTAATGGGTAAATGTGAATGTACAGTTTTACTCTCTCCTGATTTGGATGTTGAAGAACTTTCTCATTGCTTGAGGATTACATCTGTTTGTAGCAGAACAGGTTGCACAGTGAAATTGTGGATGTGACATTCCTGGAAGTGTTCAAGGCCAGGGATGGGACCCTGAGCAACCTGGTAGAAAGTGTCCCTGCCCATGCCAGGGGTTTGCACCCAGATGATCTTTAAGGTCCCTTCCAGCCCAAAATATTTTATTATTTTGTGGTTCTAAGAAAAAATTAAGAGGAAGAGACATTCCCCTCACTGGCCCCAATTTTAAGAAACTTTAGGAACAGCACAAAAATGGCACCAGTCCTCTGCTGGTGAAGAGGTCAAATCCTTCTGCTGTGCCTTGATGCAGAACCACATCTCTCCCACATCCCCGACCTCTGGAAAAGGAAGGAAAAGAAGGAAAGAAAGCAAGAGAAACTGCCCTTCCACAGAACTGGCTCTTGTAGGACACCCTTAGGGGCAGACCTGGATTTCAACCAGAGCTAAACACTCCAGCCTATGAATTCCTACAGGTGTAAAACCTTCTCGTATTACTATCTGTTGCTAGGAAAAATACAATTCAATCAACGGTGCTGGCAGTGATTTTTGCTGGAAGGTGCTATCTTGCACACTTTCCCCAGGATCAAAAATTAAATCCTATGGGCTCCTGGGATTGCTTGTCTGGGAGGCTGCTAGACAAGCGCTTCCCTGCAATGATTCCCACACTGTTGTGGCAGCGCGTGGGCTCAGCCACTGCTTAAAAAATTTGCTGGATAAACTTCCATGATTCATCCAAACAGCATTCAAGTGGCTAACTACCAAATATTGGCAGGGAGCTGCTGAACGCTGCTGGAACAATGAGAGAAGGCACTCAAATCATGAATTTGGTTTGACACATCAATGGAGGCTTGACTGACAGCCCCTGGCACCCCAAATCACAGCTCTGAACGAGCTGAGCAGCAGCAAAGGGAGTGCCATGAGCAGTCAGCAGCCTCTCAGTGCTGTTTGCCAAATACAGGAGAGTTTAGGGCCAGAGGTGGCTCAGATGAGAGCATTTGACCAGTTTTAAAAAGGAAAGAGCAAGTCACAGAATCACAGAATAATGAGGTTGGAAGAGACCTCTAAGATCATCGAGTCCAACCTATGCCCTCATACCTCCACTAGCCTATAGCACCAAGTGCCATGTCCAGTCTTTTATAAACACATCCAGAGATGGTGATTCTACCACCTCCCTGGGAAGAGCATTCCAGTACTTTATTATTCTTCAGTGAAAAATTTTTTTCTTAATATCCAAACTATACCTTCCCTGATATACCTTGAGACTGTGTCCTCTATTCTCTCTGTTTAATAAAATTAGAAGGAGGGCAGGATATCTATGTATTTAATAGAGATAGCTAAGATATCAATGATATCTATATTTATGTGTCTAGCAGACACCTTCTGGTGAAACATGTCCCAGCCCATGGCAGTGAGGTTGGTGATGAATGATCTTTAAGGTCCTTTCCAACCCAAAGCATTCTGTGATTCTGGGATGTCAAGAGGAACCCATCCACACTCTCCACTTGGGGTCCAAGTGACAGCAATTATATCTGTCTCCTTTTCAAAGTTGAAAATCATGAACCTGGGTATTTTAAGGGGAAAACAAGAAGTTAGCATTTTGAGACATTAAACTAGAAACTCCTGGAAAGAGAAATTTAGAAATTACTCCCATTTTCCAGAGGAGGTTTCCTGTACAATCACTACAACAAATTCTTCTGCTCATATGCAAAACCAATGTGCAAAACCAGGCCTGTCTTCACCATAATTAAAAACCAGTCACTGAAAAATATCATCTCTCCCACAACCATCTCCCCATAAAACTGGAGTAAATAGAAGCCAAAGCAATTATGTATATGGATAAAAGTATTTCCCTAAAGGAAGAACAACAAAGCACCCTTTGCTCAGCAGTTCTGGGTATCAATGGATAACTAAGAGGTTCTTCTGAGTTTTTCACAGCCTGAGAAACAGTGAATTATTCAATGTTCACTGACACTCCTGCCTTCAGTATCTCATTCTGTCCTTCCCTTGCTGCACAGATCATCAGAGCATTTCAGTGACCAGAGGAATATACTGGATTTCTCCAACTGCCTGGAAGTGCATGCCAGCTCCACTCAGCTGGACAAATAAACGCCTGTAATTGCTGTTTTTATGGGGCCAGACTGATGCTGCAATCTGCTCTGTGCCACACAGAGCCATTTCACTGGTGCACATGGACAGGGCCAAAGCCATTACTCCAGATTACAGCAGCAGCACGAAATGTGTCAGAGACCCTCTGAGCCCCAGGCTGGGTGCTGTGCTTCAACCTAGAAGGCAGCTAAAACTCCCCCAGCCACCTGCTCACTCCCTCTCCCCCACTGGAATAGGGGAAAGAATCAGAAAAAAAGGCAAAACTCATGAGCTGAGATGAGCACAGCTTCACAGGACAGAAAAGGAAGTGGGAAAAAATAATAATAATGATAAAATAGAAAAAACAAGTGATGTGCAATGCTATTACTCACTGCCTGCTGACCAGTCACCCTCTAGCTCCCCCAGTTTTATTGTTTAACATGATGCCATATGGTGTGCAATGTCCCTTTGGCCAGTTTGGGTCACTGTCCCAGCTGTGTCCCCTGATGGCTCCTGTGCCCCCCAGCCTCGTCGCTGGCAGGGAATGAGGAGCTGAAAAGTCCTTGACTTCATGCAAGCACTGCCCAGCAACAGCTGAAACCTCATTGCTCTATCAACATCATTCCCATTCTAAATCCAACACACAGCACTGTACCAGCTACTGGGAAGAAAATTAACTCTATCCCTGCCCAAAAAATGACTTTGGAAGCTGCTTGCTGATGTCACTGTGAAAGTACAGAAAGGAAGAAAGCATATGACAGTACTCTTGTTGTTTGAACATTCACACTTGTTCCTTCAAAAAACCCCATCTCTCCTGAACTTTTCAAGCTATTTCACCAACCACACTGCCGCCTTCCCCAAAATGCTTTCTCCCTTTTATTTTCTGCTTGCTAAAGGCCTGGCTGGGCTGAGTTGCAAGACAATGATAGTGGTGTATGCACTAAAGTTCTTTCTGTTCTCTTTCTTTATACGATTTGGGGATTTTTTTGGTACTTGGTGTTTTTTTTTTATTTTTTGGGGGGTTTTCTTTTGGTTGTTATTGTTGGTTTTTTGGGGTTTTTGGGGGGTTTTTTTTGTGAAAGACACAAACCCAGTCAGTTTTACCTCTGCATCTATGGCTGTGCTGCAGGAGCCTTAGAGCTGCTTGTGGACAGAAGTAGAGCAACACGCAGCAGCACAGGCTGAGATTTTGTTTGGAGGCTCTGAGCTGACAGAAGATAATGGGGGGTTCACAGCAAAGGCCCTTCCTGAATGATAAATGATTCCTGGTGCATTCGAAGGATCTGACAGACCTACCTATTTGTTCTGCTCTGCACAGAGAGGGGATGAAATGACCCAGATCAACACAAAAGGCACTACAAAAATCAGATTTTCAATGCATATTCAGCAACTCTAGGCAGCAAACACACAATAGGTATTTAAACAATACCCCTTGTAAAAACCTTGCTCCCTTGTCATAGGATGCTTTTTTGGCTATTTTTAGCTTTTCAAGTGTCAAGAAGCAACGGAAAAAAATACTGCTGAACAGCACTGGACACCATGATAAAACAAGTGAGGCAAAAAGAAATCTGAAGCAAGCTCCACAAGATGAAGTTAAGTTATTCAAAGCTCTCTTTCCTGCAAGACAGGTGATGTATTTCAGCTTGAATATCCCACTCGATCTGTCCTCAGCGAACAAGCAGGTGACAAGCTGCCAATCCAGCTGAAAGCTCCCCATCCATCAGGGCTTCCCCCGCCCCTGCCCCACACCAAGCAGCGCTTCATCAGCACCTACAGAATCTGAATCTGCCTATTTTTAACAAGAACACCATCCTGCAATCCTGCCCACCCCGAAGGATCTGCAAATCTCTCTAAATACTCCTCCCAGGTCCTGATAACTTTGCCAGCATGAATAGGAAACTTGGGGCTTTTCAGAAGAAGCTGCAGCTCGCTGACAAGGCTGGCAAGATTTCCTTTCCTATCTGCAGTTTGCATGAGTAGGCAGCTGGGGTTGTGATGAATTACTATCTCTGATTCCAGTGCTAAGTTTAAAACATTTATTTGGCATAGTCTGTTAGAAAAAATCCCACTCCCAATATCAGCTATTGGTATTAGCAAACTTCTTCAGGAGAACTACCGAAGGTATTTCACAAACTCTCCCTGCTTGTAACAGGAGCGTGTTTGTGGACCAGACATATTTATAGACTGAACTGTAATTGAATTTTACTGAATGTTTATCTCAAAACACTGTTTCAAAAGAGAAACGAAATCATCTTGGTTTGAAAATAACTCAGTTCTTAGTTGCACCTTTTCATGAGGCCAAATCCTTCTCCTGAGCTCAGCGGACACTCTGAATGCCTGGGAAATTGCATTTTCCCTCGACTATTTGTTGTGCCTCCCTGTTTTATTTTGGAGCTCAGAGTGCCAGGCTTTCAGCAGCTGGCTCTGAAAAGCATGTCTATACAATCCTGCAGGTCTGATCTCTCTGCACAAATATTGCAAACATTAAGCTCATGACCAGTGGAATATTAACCTGTTCCAAAGCTGGTTTATTTTCTAACCAGTGGAAAAAGATCAATCAAGGTTTGGATTTCAGTCAGGAGCACTCATTACATTGATGTGCATGGATTAGGAATCTTCAAATCTGCACTGATTTTGTTGCAGAAGATTCACTATTTGATGATAATTTAGCACTTTTACTTGTAAATTTTACTTGAAAATAAACCAAAAAGATTTCTCCTGTCTGTAGCTTTCCTGCCTGCCACAGTGCTCTTCACTCCACAAGGGAAGGAACATTTATTTTGGTGTTATTATTTTGATGCAATAAGCAACTCAGTAGTCCTTTTGCCACACTTCTTAAATTTTAGATTCTACTTTTGACTTTGTCTAAAAGCCTATAATCCTACACACAATTTCCCAACTGCTAAATTCACAGTTGCCACTTATAAATTTGATGTGCACATTTAGTAATTTTGTAGGTAACACTTATGGAAATTGTTAGCCAGTGCCACATACACAGGCTGCTGTCAGTGCCAACTTTGATCCTGCTACTTTGTATTCCCCATTTTAATATGAGTTTCAGAGATGAAAAAGCAAGGAAGCAATCCACCTGGAACAGACATAAAGCAGGTTACAATCACCCCTTCCTTTTCACCTGCTGAGGCCGTGCACGTATTTTGTTCTTGTTGTTGTCATCATAAATCATAGTAGTGGCATTCATCATGTTTTTATGGCTCTCATCATGCCCTAAGTCATTTAGCACTTAGCTTTTTCTGTCCAATCCTCCTCAACAGGACAACAGCAAAAACAAAACAAAAACAAAAAAAAAAAAAACCAACCACAACCAAAAAAACAAACAAACAAAAAAACCAAAACCCAAAACAAAACAAGGGAAGCAAGTATTACAATGTATAAAAATGTTCTACATCCACTTTATTCTCCAAGTCCCCAGATTCTGTAAATACCACAAATCAGTGTCAATAAACAGCACATCAGCTCCTATGGGCTTTTGATGACCTATCTGCAATAGCTCACTAGTGCTCTGGCTTGGGGATTTGCTTTTTATGGACCTGGAAATGTTTTACAACACATCAACCCATCATGCAGAAACTTAATTGCACCACGCTGCAAGGGTCCTAAAATTGCAACCTCTCTTTTTAAAAAGCATTTTAAAATCACCAAACAAATGTCTTTAATCTTCTAAAGATCTAGAAAGACTGTGGCAAGAAAACTTCCTTTTTATAGTTCAGTATTTCTCAGAGATGAGCTCAAAGTGTTAGCTGAGATAATTATCAGAGAGATTATGCAGATCTTATTATCAAAAGGTTTTGTTTGCTCTCTTGCTACATAATTGCTTAGTGTTTGCATGGTGCTCAGGAAATAGAAAGCACCAGAGAAATACCACGAGTTATTGATTTAATAGAAAAATAATTCTCCAAATAGCATTAACATTTTAAGTTGTCTCTACTATATTTTGAAGAGTTCTGGTTATCTGTAGAGCCCTCGGTGATGTAACCTTGGCAGTGATGTAACCATGAAATGAGAGTTGTGCCTTACCACTCCTGATTTTGGACTATTTCAGCAGAGCTGTGAAACAGCAGGAAGCAGAAAAAAGGTGCAATCTATTGTCTCATCATTTCCTTCCCTCCCAGCTTTGCTGGTGACAAAGGCCACCACATTCAGAAGATAAAATCAGGATTTATATCTCAAAGCAGTGTCATAAAGTAAACAATCAATTTATGGAATCACTAAATGTTTCAAGAATTGGATAAAACCACATCAAACAATTCCAGCCTTGTGTAAGTTTATAAGCAAAACTCAGACTACCTGAATTCAAGTACACTTTGTAACTTTTAACCAAATTCTAGCAAATACCTTACAAACATGATAAAAGCCATCTTTAAAGTGCAAAGATGAGCTTCCAAGTATAAACTTGACACTGGGCACACTTATGTACTTATGTACCCAGACTACATAGCCTTGCCAGCAATTTAAAAGGTACAGCAACTACATAATCTCAATACTTGTTTTCAAGAATTCCAAGTTCATTTCATTATTATTTACAGGTAATACAGGTTTTTTAGGATGTTAAGAAAGCTTAAAGCAAGTGCACTATATAAGAATCACACAGAATCACAGAATAATGAGGTTGGAAGAGACCTCTAAGATCATCAAGTCCAACCTATACCCTAATACCTCAACCAGACTATATAACCAAGTGCCATGTCCAGCCTTTTTTTAAACACATCCAGAGATGGTGATTCTCCCACCTCCCTGGGAAGAGCATTCCAGTACTTTATTATTTTGGTGAAAATTTTTTTCCTAGTATCCAACCTCCATCTTCCCTGACGTAGCTTGAGGCTGTGTCCTCTACAAGCATGGTACCGGCCACAGAACACAAGAAACCTCTAAGGTTATCAAGTCCAACCTATGCCTTAACACCTCAACCAGACTATAGCACCAAGTGCCATGTCCAGCCTTTTTTTAAACACATCCGGAGATGGTGATTCTACCATCTACCTGGGAAGAGCATTCCAGTACTTCATTATTCTTTTGGTGAAAATTTTCTTTCTAATATCCAACCTATACCATCCCTGATGTAGCTTGAGACTGTGTCCTCTACAAGCATGGTACCGGCCACAGAACACAAGAAAATCAGATTTTACTTACAGCCAACCATCATCATGGCCACCGAAAAAATCTTCTCCCCATCCGTGGTGGGTGCAATGTTCCCAAATCCTATGGTTGTAAGGCTTGTCATGGTAAAGTAGAGGGAGGATATGTACAAGGAGTCTTTGCTGGGCCCTCCCTCCCACTGGCCCGAGCCCGTGGTGTTGTAGCGATATGGGGTCCCGATGCTCAGGGCCAGCTGGTAGAGCCAGCTGTCTGTTTTGATGGTGTTGGTCAGTTCATCGATCACCTCGTAGTCCCCAATGCTGTACCAGATGCAGGCCAGCCAGTGGGCCACCAGCCCAAAGACACACACCAGGAGCACCAGCACAGCAGCACCATATTCCAGGTAATGGTCCAGCTTCCTGGCCACCCGGCCCAGCCGCAGAAGGCGCACCACTTTTAAGGAGCTGAAGAGGCTACTGATTCCCTGGAAAGGAATAAAAAGCATTATTTGAGCTGAAATACCCTGCTGGTTTAGCACAGAAGGCTATACAGCAATTCCTGCATCTGCTTAAAATCTTTCTATGTAATTTTTCAGGCCCCGGATAACAGAATACAAGATCAAACCCTCCTGTCCCTCCAGTGCTTTTGTCCTCGTCAGGCTAAATTGAGTTTGGCACTCACTAGGTGGATAAATTACTTTGTTCAAACTCGGTTTTTCAAAGCAACAGAAGGGGTCTGTAGAATCCAAAGTGGAAACAGCAAGTTTATTACAAAAGGAGTGGTTCAATGCTTCACCAGTTTGAAGTAAATTGGAGACTCTTTTGACGCCAAGAAGATAAAAGGAAGTGGAAGAGGAGTCACAGATGGAACTATACCAACCCTGTGGAGCCTTCCTGAAGCTTCCCAGAGAACAGCCTTCTATTAAATCCAAGCAGAGCATTTTTATTCTGGCCAAAACGAGGGCCCACCTAGTTTAAGAACCCTAAACATTAGGAGATGCTTAAGAGAAACATCAGAATGTAATCACAGTGGGAAACTCAGAGAAATCTGCCTATTGCTACTCTCATCCACCAAACAGGAGCTGAGTAACTTCCTCCGGTACAAAACTCTCCACCTCTAATTATCCTCCAAGCATAACTCTAGATATGTTTTTATTTACAAGAAGCCTCTGTGACTGACCATGGAATTAAACAACTGTGGGCACATCATCTTCCTGAGCAAGGGAAACACAGACCACAAGTGTGTTTCCATTTAGGGTTAATTTCCTTTCCAATCAAAAGATATTTTCCTAAAGCAAGTGTTGGTGCAGTGTTGTTTTTTTCCTGTCACACAAGATAGATGACGTACAAATAAATGAAAATACAAATATTTAGGGAATAAGAGCACAAGGACCATCAGAAAGTTAATAGCAACATCTGAGAAGGGATGAGAAATGTCTATGTCCTTCTCAATGCACAAATGGTTTGGGAGTTTAGAGATGCAGAAAGAGAACAAAAATATGCTCTTGATCTACTGCAATCCCATGATATAACTAACTTGTTATATTAAATTAACTAGTGGCTCAAAATAGAAGGTTTGCAAAGGAAGATTTCTAATATAAAACATTCAGAAGCTGAAGACATTTAATTTAAAGTAGAAATTAAGACATAGAAAGCAATGAGGCAAACATTCCTCGTTACTGTGCCAAGATTAAATTGCCCTTTTCTATGCATCATTATCAAATCAGTCTAGTCAAAACACTGGCTAATTATATTATCAAACAGTAAAAGACTGGAGTTTCTGGAGTTTTCCATACCAGAAAAACATTTGTCTCTTTTGCACCTCTGTTTCTCCTTCTTCTGCACCTTCCCTCCCTTTTCCCAGCATTTGAAGGGTAACACACATCTGATATTTCTAGATGTAATCTGTTTGGCACAGTTCTTGTATGCTTTTCAAATCCTGTTGGAATGTGTTTCAGATCCCCAAATCCTTAATAAATTGAAGCTCTATATTTGCATTCAAGCTCTCATGATGACTAATACCACAGAGGGAAGTGGAATTTTCCCATTTTGATTTCTGCATTTTGCATTTACACAAGACAGAGATCAGAGTATCATCCTTATTTCCATCTAAATGTATATCTACTTATTTGCTTTAGGATTTATGACAGGGAGACACTTTGAGCAACCAACTTTTCCAATAAACTGGGAAGTCCCTTCCAATATTCCTGACACAATGGACAGTGGCCAATGGACGACTGAACGAAGGTCTAACACCACAGTAACAATATGTACATTAAAAAAAAAAACAACAAAAAAAGAGAGAACTTCAGACTAGTTTCATAGTTATTCTGAAAATATTCAGTATATTTTACTGAGTTAACCTTGACTTTGAAAGCTCACAACTTACAGAACAGGGAGAAGACAGCGCAGTGTTTTTCTCTTAGGACACAATCCTGTTGCATTGGTCAAACAGAGATGCATTAATTCTATTTTTATTAAAGTGTCACTGTTCATTTCCAGGATTAAGGCTAGGGAAGTAGTTAAAAACCTGGAATTCAAACTTGAGGGGCCTTTTTTTACACCCAGTAGTTTAAGTTTGTCCCAGTGAAACAGCTTACACTGCACTTTTTACTGCCCAAACAACCCTTGAACAGAAGAGTTTACAGAGTGACCTCCATCCACACCTAATCTTCTCTAAGTTACATGGACAATCTAGCAGTTATACAAATAATACAAAAACACAGCATTTATTTCAAAGTCTGGGAGAAAGTGTGTGCTTTTTTTTTTTTTTTCTCTAAGCACAGGTAACAATCACATCTCTTATGTATAAAACAAAGAGAAATATTTCATTTTAGCTGACATGGAAATGTATTATTTCCAAATAGCAATTCATTTAATTGTTAAATTAAATGAATTTAATTGCTAAAAGTTTCACTGTAGATCTTAAAGCCTGTTTAGTTTGACCCCTTACTTTAGGTCAAAAAAACAAGAGATATATTGAACATTCATATTTCATGTCTAATCTTCCAAAATAGAAAAACAATATTGGAAGCTTCAAAAGCCTCTTCCATAAAGCACTTTGTAGGAAACAGCCACAAACAAATCCTAAATGAATATATGATTTTTTCATGTATAGAGTATATATATATATATATATATATATATATATATATATGTATGTCAATCACATATGCACTAACTACTGTTAGGTCAAGCTGGTACCTTCATACTTATAAAATTGCCAAGAATTAATGCACAATTGTTAATATGCTAAGCTCTGCCTCAGATTCAGCAACATCTTTGACAGAAGTTATGTGAAAGACTTAACTGCCTTGAATTACGTTTGGGCAATTAAGAAATTCAGTTTTCCAAACTCAATTGATTGCAGGCTGCCTTTAATTTCGTTTTTCTTTTAACTGTGTTTATGCTCCATAATGAATACTTTGGAAACCCTCCTACTCCAGGATGAGCATCTGCTCTGACAGAAGTAACTTCAGCACTCAAGGAACAGAGAGGTGATTAGAAATTGTGAATGGGGCACGTAATCCGGTTTGGATTTATTTATCCTGTGAATAAAGCACATGTTGGATGCTGGAGATCCAACCTTCTGGGAGGAGCATTTGTGACTCCATTGCCATTTCAACTGGGCCAACTGTCTGTAACAGCTGCTGGGCTGTGTTCTCTAATTGAGAATATCTCCTTATGTTATCAACCATCCAATCCAGCCCCTTGGGGTTTTGGCTGATGTATTTTATCACATCCCAATCATCAGCTGAGGACACTCAGCTTGCTCATCATCAATCATCTCAGCTGCAGAAATCTTTCCACTGAAAAACCACCCACTCCAAAACTGCCCTTTTGGGTGTTAAGTTTGGAACCAAATTTCCATCTGGCACACATCATCCATTTAACTATTCCAAACGTGAGTCACAGGAGTCCTTCCCAGGGACTTCTAAGGCCACTGGATCAGGAGGGGACAAGAGCAGTGGCTCTGAACCAGCCATTTTTGTACCACCATTTCAATTCAGGAGACAGCTGAGGCTGTACAAAAGACATAGACTCTGTCAAATTTATCCAGAAAGATATTTTTGAGGGGTGGATGTTTAACTTTGGAATTAACTTAGACATTCATGATTAAACAAAGCCCAGATTGCTTGATACAAGCACCTTGCAAACTCTGTGTTCTCAAATCCTCTTGATACACTAAGAAGGGAAATTAAATTTGATAGTGGAGTCACAACTGATAACAGCACTTAGTCTGACATGCAGAGGGACCAATCCGTCCTCTCAAACTACCTGATTCTTGCCATTTCACACCCTAGATGTTCCCACACTGTCAAACTGCTGCTCTCCAGAATGAAAGAAGTGTCTAAGCTGTGTGTCTGCATCCAGCTGAACTCTTCCAGACACAGCACTGAGACAGATGTTTCCCAAAATTGCCATGCACGGCGTGGGAACAGATCTCTGCACCTCCAGCAAGAACAGGGAGCAAAGTTCTCTTGCACTCAATGAATCCCTGATAAGCCAGGCAGCAGGAAGGATGAAGCTGATAAAGTTGTGTTATACAGGGGTCAAGAGCCAAACATGCAAGAGGATGAAGGGAACACTGTCACCAAAGGAAAAGGAAGGTTAACAGGGGCAGGAAATCATCTGAGTCCAAAATGACTCTACCTAAAACCTCCTAAACCAGGGAAAAGAGAGTGGAGTATTCTCTACACTGAAGCAGCAGCAGAATAGCAGAGCTGCATGTTTGTAGAATCTGAAAAAGAATAGCTGGTTACTTGCTAATCTAATTAATCTTTTCTGAAGTTGGAAATTATTGCATAAATTATTTTTTAAAGTAAAATAAAAATAAAAAAAAAAACCAGACATTAGTTTCCACCATCTAAATATACAAAATTCTGCTTAAACCTCAAAATTAAATCCCAGTATACTGGAATGGTAAATCATGCATATCTTTTTCTTTCTACTAGGGAACAATGTGTTTTTAACTCTAGGCACTTTTTCAATTAGATTTCACTCCATGATTATTTATTTATTTATTTGTTGTTAGCTGTGGGTACACACGCAATGACAACAACAAAAAGAAACTAAATACGCATTTCAAATGTGTTCTAAAACTGAAATACTCTGAGCTTTGGAAATGGGGATCAGTACTGCATCATTTAATAGAAAACACTGTCTCAGAAAAGGTCAGAGGAAAAAAACAACAACTTTTCACTCAATTTTAATGTTTTGCATACTGTGGCTTTGAAGAATTTATGGGGTGGCCAAGAACCAGAGCTATGAAATGTTGGTAGGATGTGTTGCAAACGCAGTGAAAGGGGGATTGTACCATATATAGATGTTAAATTTAAGTTAGTATCTTTATGCTGGACACTAAAACTACAGCAAAAACTTCCATCAAAGTGATCAAATCCTCAGTGGATTTTGCAGCCAGGGCTCAACAGTGTGCAAGAGCAAAATGGTTTTGTGTGGCCACAGCATGGACTGTGGATCCAAGCACCCTCTGGATCCCATAGAACGCTGCAAGCTGATGGCCTACCACCCTGTCCCTGTGAGCAGCCCATCCTTCCTCCCAGAGAGGAGGAGTGGGGCATGTCAGGGGAGTGATTCACCCCATCCACCTCTGCCAGATGGGGAGGGGATGAATCACCTCCCTCCCCTGCCACTGAGCACACAGGAGCTGAGGGCTATTGCTGGCACTGCTGCTGTGAGGAGAAATCAAACCCACCCCCAGAAACCCAGAAATCAAACCCACCCCCACAAATCCAGAGAGCAGGATCTGCACACAACCCAATCTGTACTGTTCACCAGAGAAACAGAAAATACAGAGCACTGCCTCCCAAGGTGAGACTGATCCTGCTCCAGAGGAGCTTGGGGAATAAATGCTATTAATAACAGGAGGCTGAGAGGCTCTGCAGATGCAGCAGCATGCTCATTTCTTCATTTAACAGCCAATTACTCCACATAATGTGATGCTACACTACCTACGGTTCTGGCAGGGCTTTGCACAAGTCCCCATTGGCTTGAGGAAGGAATTGAATCAGTTCATAAAAAAGTGAACAATCACAAAGTAAAATGGACTGGGGTTCCTGCTCTCAAAAGGGCAGGAGCTGGTAAATCATAAATATTGAACTGGAGATAGGAATAAGTGAAGACAGCGGGACTGTGAGAGGTAGAGAGTCAGACACCTGGAATGTCCTTACATCAAAAAGTACAAAAAGTTGCAACTCAAATAAATGGAAAAACTTTTAAAGCTGAGCATCAGTTATAAATGAGTAAATAATCACCCAGAGGAAGAAAACACAGAGAACTGACAACATATAAGAAACAAAAAATTGATCAACAGAAAACTACACCTTAGAGAGGAAGTGGAGATAAAGCCAGAATTGCCAAATGCCAGGTTGAACATTTCCTTCCAAAGAATACTAAAACAAATATCCAAAGATCCTTCAAATTCAAAATTGGAAGAAAAAAAAAAAAACAACCAAAAAAAACCAAACCAAACCAAAACAAAACAAAACCAACTAAAACAACTAAAGTGATCAAGCTGCAATGAAGTAAAAATAATCCAGGCTTGGGCTAAAAATTAAATTTATCCTAAGCATTAGTTTCCAAAAATGATGTTGCTATTTCCCAGTAAATCTAATGCATCAAGAAGGAAATAAACAGATACATTACCTGAACAAATGTTAAGGGAAAGAGTAATTAGAAACTTTGAGATAAATCAAAATGCAATCAGTGGAGCAGTAGGTTAGCTGAGCTCAGGCTAGCTGGGATCTATCCAAGATTTCCTGATAGCTTTCTCTGATAACACAGACCATTTTCTAAATGTAAGAAAGCAACATAAGAGGTGAAATTATTATGAAACACGGGGAAAACAGGGACCACCACTGGGATACCAGGGTGACTGAAGAACTTGTGGATAGGGTAGAAAAATGGAAATCCTAAGAAGGAAGTCTAGCAAGGGTTACAAGTGGTGAGCCTGGTGATTTTTCTGGCTTCTTAGTGACATAAACAGAAACAGTATATGGTCACAGAACCTGCTAATGGCACACTGTCAGAAACAGAGAACAACCATGTGGGAATAAAGGAAAACGTAATAAAGCTTGACAATACAGAGTCCCAAGGCATCCATTATAGCACAAATTAACAAAAATGTCTACAACTACAAGGGTCTTTACCTGAAGATTACTGAGAAAAAGAAATATTTGGGTGTATGGGTTAATCCCACATACCCATCCCACATGACAGAGCAATCAGTGAGCTGCACTCACAGAGAGGCTAATCCAGCTCCAGGACAGATCAGCTGCATGTTTCCACCATCACCAAGAAAAGCCAAACCCCAGTTGCAAAGTGAAGATGAATTCTCCACCTGGAGTAACCTGTAAAGCTCTGCCCTAAAGAGATGTATTTCAACTTCACTTCCTGCAGAGAGAGGCAAAAATGCTCATAAAATTTCATAAATGAGTTGTCTAGACAAGCTCAGTTTGCCTAAACTAAGGAAAGGAAAATAGGGGTGTTTATGCAGGGGAAGGATGACTCTTCTTTCTAAGCACATCGAGGAGACAAACATGAGGGAGGGAAAAGAAATATTTAACCAAGGAGGTTGGCACAGGGAGGAATGCACAGATTGCAAATTAAGAGAGATTTATTAAGACATCATGAAGAAAGGTGGATTTTGACCAGTTTATAGGATGGGTGATACAATGAACCTGCTCACCTGCTCACCAAAGCTGATGGCTCAGAGACTCAAAAGGACCCCATGAGTTTTACACTTTTTTTTTTCCTGCTTTTGCTTTTATCCTTTGAAAAATCAAAGTGAGGCAAATTTAGTCCCAAGGGGGGATATATTTCACCCCAGCCTAAACTAGACCACAGAGCAGTTTGCATCTGAGCTATCACAGCAGTGTCACTACATTCAAGGGTGAGAAATTGAACTTTTAGGGCAGAATGACTCCTCAAACCTACTCTGGAGGTGCATCTTAGAACATGAGGAGCCCTGCCCCAAATTGCCTGTACCTCCTTGTGGACAATGCCTGGCCCCATGTGGTGAATTCATCAGGTGAATCTCATGCTTAGCACATTTTGAAATACAGTCCAAATACCTTCTTTAAAGATGCGGGGGAAAAATTTTCATTCCCTTTCTCTCATCAGAAGTAAAAAACAAAAGCAAAAAAATCACCCAAATAAATCACGTGGCTGATTCTGTGAATTCTATAATTAAAGTATTGAAGCAGTGAAAGAGGCAGGATTTTTGTAAACCTTGGGCAATCTCCACCAAACAGTTGTTCCACGATGTAAGAGGAAACAAAGTGCTTACAGATTTTGGGAATGACTGAAAGGGTGAGCCCTGCCAACACCAGCAGGAGAGCCTGCAGGGACGCAACCAAAAACTTCTATTCTGTGCAGAGCAGGAGGAGTATCCTGGAGGAGGTAAAGGCTGTTTGAAATGCAACCAGCAAATCATTCCCAAAAGAAATTTTCGAGCTTAGCTACTTAAATAGAGCTTAGCTCCAAAATCCCTGGTTAGCTCCTTAATTCTGCTTTACTGGAGTTAATGTTAAAGTAAATCTTCTAACTTGTATCAGGAATCTTTATTTCTTGGTAAACAATTAATACAATAAAGCTGCAGAGCTATAGAGCTACATGTCTAAATGAGCAAATGACAAAAACAAAACAAAACAAAAAGCAGCGACATTTCTGATTTATCACCACTTTAAGAGCAGAATTTAGAGTTGTATTCAATTATGTAGATAGACACAGGAGTAAAGGGCTTTCCTTCTGCACCAGCTATCTATATCCCAGGTCCAGATATAAGCAGAGCCCAGTTAATACCTGACCCTGCACCACTGGAAGCAATGGGAGTAGTGACTTCATTGAGCAAAAATTTCAGTCCTTACAGCAAAATGTAAGCAAGCAGGTTTCTTAGTGCATTTTCCAAAAGTACCCCTAAATTTATTGCTTGGGATTTATCTTCTGCTTTTTTACCAGGGGGATGGAGAAACTTTCCTTGTTTTTTCCTCTAATACAAATGTCAATAAGCTGTAACATTATAAATAAAATTCCAGTGAATTATGGCACAACCATACAGTGCAGCACATGTCAAACAGTAAATAACTGAGGTTATAAAGACAAGGGTGATTGCAAAATATTTTTTCTAGATACAAGGGGGATGTGGCATCTTGAACTGCTTATTTGTTAGTGCATGAGTGTGCCCAAAAAAAGAGAAAAAAGACAGTATCATGAAATATTATAATGTTCACTCACGTAGAGAAGGTGGGCAGAGGACAAAATAGGAATTTGTGCTACTGCCATCAGCATCACTTCAGTGAGCATCTGATCAGATGATTTCATTTCCTCATCTCCTTTGTAAGCCTTCCCTTCCTTTGTGAGCAATAGGGATCACACAGGACTCCAAGCTTCCCTTGAAAGTGCTCCACAAACAATTTCCTCTGCTGGACTCTATCAGCTTACACAGCTCTGACTGAAGATTTGATTTGAATGGCTTGTACCCAACATCTGCTTCCCAGCAATATATACACCACATTGAAATAAAATATTAAAAATGGAATAAAAAAAGACTACTGGGAGATCTAATTACAGTTCGTGTGCCAGAACCCACATCAGAGAGGTGTATGAGGCTGTCAGGTCACCCACCACCCCCTGCTCTGGCTCTGGCTCAGCTCCTTCCTTTCACAAGTTGTCTCTCACATCATGGAGACTTTCAGGTGTTTCCACAGGGAAACCTGCAGACATATCCCAGACCTTGTACAGCATTAAAGTAGCTGGTTAATTAATTAAGAAATAAAATTTAAAGCTGATTAATTAACTGGTGGTAGAACTTTAATAAAACCTTAGAATAAAAGCCAAAGAGAAGAGATGCAATTCTGCAAGTCAGTGCAATGGGGTGACAGAGGTGACTAAGTGAAAGGGGTGAAAATGGTGGAAATTTTACAAAATATATACCTACAGTGGATACTTTTATAACTTAATATCATACCCATGCCACTGTATTATTCTATTGTGGGTTTTCACACACTACAACAGAATGACAGCATTCTCCACATTAAATTTTCTTCTGAGTGCATAACAAGGGGGGAAATGCCAGGTCCCAGGGTTAGTGCTTCTGTCATTACTTGCTAGGAATTTCCATTGTAGTTTAACACTTGGCTGCAGCCAGGATTTAGTTCTGGGAATTATTTTCTCCATGTCAGCCACCAAAATCTAAAATAGCTAGCTAGCCATAGACTGTACTTCAGAGCCAAAGTCACACTCTTGAAAGACACCAATTTATCTTCACCTTGCATACACCACTCAGCCTGGTGCCCAAAAGTCCTCCTTCAAATATCTCCCACAAAGGAAATGTTTGCAGTAAAGCACTGCAGGTGTGAACATGGCTACACCAGCTTAATCAGCTCTTGTTTGCTTTCAATTTACAGACATTGCAATTTTAGTTTCTATTAATTGCAGTGATACAAAGAAGTTCCTGACAGTGCTGAAATAGATCGATAATAGCAATTAAAAGAAAATTACAATTACAAGGAGTCCGTGCTTTATGTGCCCTGCATAGATCACTAAATTTTAAAGGCCACTGGGTCATGTAGTCTTACATTATTAAACAACAGGCACAGAATTTTGGTTTAGGTCATTTAAATTTCTCTGCTTTCATTTCCAGCCATTGCCTTGCAAAAATTAATTTCTGCAGAAAGGATGATCTTTTACACAACTCATCTGAAAACCATCTGGATCCCACCCTGACTTTGTGGATCCCTTTCTTCACAGTACGTGATTTGTTATTTCAGAACCATGTTTCTGGCACAGAGGAGATCTAGCTTCTAGATATTATTTCATGACAAACTCAGAAATTCATGAATCTCAGTTAAAATTCCCAGAAAAAACCATATTTTTCAAAATAATAAGAGGCTTTTTCAGCTGAATTTAACCCTTAATTTGTGGAATAATTTTACATTTGGCCAAAAGGTTGTCCATCCATCTAGTTTGGGGAATATTTACTCAAAATACTTATTTGTAGAGGCTCAAATGCATGTGAAGACAAGATCCAAACACCTGTCCAACATTCCTGGTGTCCTGGGATGCCAATCAATGTATTTGGTCCCAAATGGAGATTTTAGCATGGTTTGACCATACCTGATCAGCATCCTTGGGCACCTGCAAATTTGCTGACATTTTCATCACAATATAAGGCTGATAATTCTGACTTGTATGGAAAAAATGTTTACAAACATTTTTTGGTAGCCCAGACTGAGAGAGGTTGGATATTTCTCTCTCGAATAGGCAGAACACATATAAAGGCTGTGTCTCAAGGTAACATAATTCTCCAGCTTCAAAAACAGGGAGTCGTGCTTTTATAAATTTTATAAACTGGGGCATACAGCAGTGGAAGAGTTGTTACATGCAGCTCATTACTCAGGGAAAAAAAAAATTAGAATCACTGCAAGCTTCAACATGGAACTTCAAGACAAAAATCCAATCTCCAGTCTCTACACACTTCACATCCTAATACCTACAGGAACTTCACGGGACCAAAATCTTTGGATCCAAACATCATATTCCCCTTTAATCTAAAGTTTAGTGGGTTTTTTTGTTTTTTGTTTTTTTTTTGCATAATGTTAAAGAAGAGACAAGCAGTCACTTTTAGACTAAATCTGAAGTTTCAGAGAACTCTTATACTAAGAAAAACAAAATTCATCCAAGTTTCAGAGACTGAGAACACATACTCTGTTCTGGTTTGTTGCTTGAAAACTGCTTAGATTCCCCACTATGCTGTCCCCTGTCTCACTTCTGTATAGAAAAGGTTTTCTGTAAGGTTTTGGTTTAGCCAGAATGTATTTCAGTGCAGGATATGCTGCCCAATTAGAAAAGATATCATGCATTTTTCTGATTTTCTGGGACTATCATCCTAGCAAGTTTCCTAAATCAAATGTCCCACCAAGGATTCTCCATTAGTTCATTTTTCTCCAGCCTATTTTACCTTGTTTTCCTGCCCTTTCAATACCACTTAGCCACTTAATTCCTCATCCATCACATCATCTTAGATGTCAACAAGGTGTTTCTCATTATGTTCCCTTTCCCCCTCCCTCTCACACATCCCAATCCCCCTGAGCAGACTCCAACAGCCTGGCTCTGTAACTCCAGGCTTGGAGTTACCAACACCTCTAATTCTGCCTCAAATCATCTTAATCCCCCCAGCTCCCAATTTGTGTGTCATAATCCTCTCCATCAAATCATTCAACCAAGGCTCTACATGTACTCAGCAACAAAATAACTTTGATTTGCAGTCATGCTTGCCTCAGGTGGGAACTTCAGCCTTCACCTAAAGTTGTCTATGAGGGAAATGACACAGATTCTACCCTGGACACATCTGAAGGACTAAAACCCTTGGTAAGAAAACACACATTTCTTTTTTTAAACCTTATTTTTTTTCATCTTTCAATTTATCTCCTTAATGTTGGCATCATAAAAAGCACTCTAGTGCTTTAGGCATCTTAGTTCACTTCAAGCACATAGAGCAGTCTACAGGTACAACAGAGAGACAAAATCCCAAACCTCCTTGGCCACATCCTTCTTCATGAGTGAGAGATCTGCCCATAAGGAGGAAAAGAAACCTCCTCCAATGGTGTTCCCCCTTCTCATCCAGCTCCTTAACAACTAGCAAAAAAGCATTTAATGCTTTATGTGGGACTGCAAGGGTCAGATGTGGGAAAAACAAGGGAAATTTGGGAAGTCACCTTTCACTCAGCTGGCTTTCAGAGCTGTTCACTCTCATTTGGGTCCATCCCTTGCCACCACACCAAGAACTCAAAGAGCAGCAGGACCTGCACCCAAGGTCTTTATTGCTAAGCTCATTTTCTGCAACTTCATCTGAAATGCCACAATCATCAACTTTAAGACTTTTATCCAACACCCAGGGCCAAGACAGAGAGCTAAAACCTTTGCTAAAAGAACTCTTCTCTCCCCTGCTTGCCTTAAGAAGGAAACACCCATTTTCTAACAAGAAACATTGATTTTATTCAGAGTATCTCTCCCAAATTAAGATTATGGATTTCTGTATTCTTTACCTATGAACAGTGTTTGAACACCCTGCTGCTGGGGGGCCAAAAAGTTAAATTCCAGGCAAGAAGCACCAGTTAAAATAAATGTTAAAAACCAAATGATGATAAAGAGAATTAATAACTGCAACCACCCAGAACATACCAACCAGCTCAAAAGACTTAAATGTCACAAATGAAGACATATCACAAAAAATAACAAGATCTCCCCTGAAGGACAGGAAAAAGAGAAAATGTAGACCCAGGGAGGAAAGGCTGACTGTTTACATACCTGTTTTCAAAATCACTTCAATTCTTTTCAGACACTAGGGAAAGCTGGAGTTGGAGGGGAGGGAAATCAAGTAAATATAAACCTGCTGGAGGCTCCAGAGCCATAACAGTGCTTCATGACAAGGGAATCTTACTGTTGTCTCCTTTATTAAAAAGGAGTTAATGTTTCATTTGTTTAAAAGCAAATGACATCTGCTCTAGGATCACTGGAGTCATGATACCTTGCTATGGTTATTACATTTTGATTAAAGTTTGTCACTTTAGGTGTTTCTCAATTATAATGCTCTGTCAAGATTCTCTTCCCTGTCACAAATATTGTAGATGTTTTATTTCCCATGTATATGTTAGAGAAAGAGGTTAACCTCATCCTTTAAATCTGTCCTGCTTGGGCATAGAAATTTTCTGTTTGTTTTACATATTAAAGCTCAAAAATCTGGAGATAATGCTGCATTTTTTATAAAAATCAGGCTCCTCTGAGTCTGAAACTGGTTACCTTTAAAAGATATATTACATCTACAGCCTTGCTAATATCACCTTCTTACACAGCCTGACTGTACAACCTGGTTTCAGATGGGCAGCCCTCACAGGATCTTGAATTGAAGCTGCAAGTATTATCACTTCTGTCATTTTTGCTATAAATAAAATGGAACAATGTCAAACGATGCTACTCAGCACACAGAGGCAGGGATGGAATTTTAAAGGAGCTCTACAAAATTTGCAGTAAAGCCTGCATTAAAAAAAAAAAAAGAATGTAGGTTTTATATAGTGAGGATATTTAAGTGCAGAATTGAGAATTAAAAAACAAACAAACAAACAACCCCACTAAACGGTGTTCTAAGAAAAAACTGCTAAAATGTTCAAAAATGAACAGAGGCTTTTTCATCTGTTTATGGCCCTGAAGATAAAATGCTCTAGAGAAAAATTAAAACAAGTCCTAAAGCCATTACAGTTCCATTTTAATAATGAATTTCTGTACACTGACTCGCGCATGCATTATTTGTTGTAGTTATTGCTTGTTTTCTGTATTAGCTTAGGCTGCAAGCTCAACTGCATAAATGTTAACACTCTTACAGTTTAAAAGCTTTCATTCAGCATCCATCTATGATATTTATGTTCTCTCTCCTCAAACACTTTCTCAAATTTTAGCCGTCGTTGAATAATTGTACAAAAAAAATGGAAATAAATCTCTCTCTCAATCAAACATTTAAAGTGGCATTAAAAAAATTACAGCCTGGTTCTAAAGGTAGTCCTAGGGCAGGATTTTAAAAAATGCTTATTCAGAGCCATTCCCTGCTTTCATATAAGTGGCAAATTTGTCACCAGCTTCAGCCAGAGCAATAACAGAACTGTAATCAAGGCCTGCAATGGGTCAGAGCTGCCCAAAGACCAAGCTTTTCTGAAAAGGGAGGCTGTGACAAGGGACATCCCAACTGGCCCAGCCCACTCTGACAGGGATTTGCACCAATGCTTTTGGATGACACTCAAGCCATTCTAAAACTCCCATCTCTAAAATAAACATCCACACATGGTACTGGAACCCTCATATCCCTCTCCACCAACACAGGAATGTTTTCTAGTACATCCCAGCCGCTCAAGGCCAACCCCCTGGGTCTGCACAGAGCATGAGCTGCCTCACTGGGTGATGCCTCAGGGTTTATCTTTTATATTTTTAAGATTCTAGGCTGCTCCAGTGTGTAGTTCTGAGCTATACTAGGGGATGGTGAGCTCTCTTCATAGAGTAGGGAGACAAAACAGTTACTTCTCTAGCTGGGGACAAAGGACAAATGATCCAGATCTCAGGCCCAAGAACATAAACAACATGGACTGAAGACAGAAAAACAAGAAGGATGGGACTTCATGGGCTGGAGCTGTAATTGGACAGTTAACTCCAATATGCAAATGCAGCAGAACTTATAAAAGTGAGAGATCCCATGACCAGTTGTCCATTTTGTGACCATTTTGGTTAATCTTGGGTGTAGCCCTGGCTGGGCTCTTGTGCTGCCCAAGGTGCATCCATTGTGGCCTCCTAATAAATCCCTACTTCATTCTTTAACTCTTTCCAGTCTCTGCTCTAGGTCAGCCTTCACAAGGCACCAGGGAAGAAGCTTCTGATTGAATCCTTAGTTAAGACAACCCTTCTGAGACAGACTACAGCCACTCACCTCATCCACGTTCTCAAAGGCATTGATGATGTCATATGGTAAACAGGACAGAAGATCAATCACAAACCACGTCTTCAGGTAGTTCATCCTTATGAGCTTGGGATCAGATATAACCTCTCCCCCAGGGCCAACAAAGGTGGTGTGAAAGTTCAAAACAATGTCCACCAGAAAAATAACGTCCACGACGCTGTCCAGCACCAGCCAGGCAATGTTGTTCTGCTTTGTCTTGAAGGACACGTTATATGGAACCATGATTGCTGTGTAGAAGGTTAGAATTAGGATGACCCAGTCCCAGGTGGTTTTGAAAGCACAATAGTGGAGTATAATGTGTGGTGGAGTCTTTGGAGCTTCTTGCTTGTACTGAGGAAGAATATCAGATCCCAGCTGGAGAACCTGTAAGAGGCAGAGAGGCAAATGTTTTCAGGGAACAGGATCCAGTGATGGGTCCTACAGATTTCTGTGAGGAGCAACAGAGATGGGACTGTGCTCATTGGACATTGCAAGGCAACCCACAGTTTCTAAATAATCTGATTTATTTAGGACATGTAGAGGCAGCTATCACTCAATGAATGGGAGCAGCATGGCATCTCAGGATATTCCTGCAAAAAGGAAGGTCTTTGCAGATGGACTGAGGAGAAACCATGCGAACAGCCAGGGAAGAGAGGCTCCAATACAGAGGTTTTGGGTACTGCCACACCAGCAGATGCTTTGCAGTTATGAACAAAAAATCATAGAATGGTTTAGGTTGGAAGGGACCTAAAAGATGATCTATCTCCAACCACCCTGCCATGGGCAGGGAATCTTCCACTACATCAGGTTGTTCCAAGCCCTACACAACCTGGCCTTGAGCACTTTCAGGGATGGGCCAGCCTCAGCTTCTCTGGCAACCTGCTCCCATGCCTCACCAGCCTCAGAAAAAGGAGTTTCTTCCTAACACATAATCTCAACATGAACACTCATTCAGATTTGTAATAGTTACAAGAATAATTGTTTGTGCCTGACCTCTTTTTTAAATCACTGCTGAGCCAGAGCAACAACCTATGAAAGGTGACCCCAGCCTTGATGGCTGACCTCCTAAAATGAGGCACCATGTGCACAACCTCTGCCTAAAACCCTGCCAATATCACACTTCCTTCGTATTTTCTTCAAAAAGTTGTTGCTCCCATAAGCTCAGTATCACTAGTGGGTTCTCCTTTATTTCCTGTAATTACTTCTCATTTTTTCTGCATAGGACTATAATCTCCTGCATGCTCACTGCTGTAAAATTGTGGAACTGGAAACACTGCAAAAACCAAGCCAAATTCACTTAAGGCATTCCCAGCTAATCTAATTACCTCTTATCTCAGTCCAACACAAGAGACAAAAGCACAAAGGAACACACACATGGTAATTTATTGCACTGACAACTGAAAGATCCATTTGGGGATCCATCTGGGGATCTGAAGTCTATATGGGATAAAATAAGTAATTACAGCAACTTTAAAACTCATTTCAGCCTAACACCTGCCCCATACTGGATGATGCACCATATTTCCAGGATTGAAAACAGCAGCCTCAGATGTGTGAGACTGATGAAACACAGGATCCTTCCTTCCTCAATGGAGAGGAGTAAATGGCTCTGAATAAACTGTATAATACCTAAGAATATGAACTCAAGCACCACAGATAGGGATTCTCCATTAATTCTTTGCAGTCTTGTCTTTTAGGTGTTTTTAAGAGAAAGCTGTTGCTGAGTTCAGACAGTAAAAGTCTGGCTCTGCTGAAAATCTGTTCTCCAGGAAACACCAAGGGACAACGACAGCAGCCTCCCTCATCCTGTGATGGGGAATGTGCCTTTCCAAGATGTCAAATCCTGGCCAGTGTCAGGCTGAAGGGATGCAAACCTGCTCCTACCTACCTGCTCCCACCCTCCCTCAGCCCATATTGAGCAATCAGGATCTGTAGGGAAAGTCAATGGAGCTGACACAATGAAAAACTAACTTGTTCCATTAATTAGCCATTTCTTTTCTACAGGGTCAGCAGAATTGCACAGGATTATCCCATGGCCAGAAAAGCACTGGACCAGTACACAGGCAGCAGTGGGAGAGCAGCAGAGACCTCCAGGAGCCCGTGGCTGCTCCCTTTGCCAACAGCCTCGTGTCACACCAGCCCCAGTGTAACCCAGAGTCCTCTGTGGAGTGGTGTGGTACCAATGGCACTTGCCAGAGACAAGCACAGATGCCAAACCCCTGGTGAGACAGATAAAATATCAAACTCCAGGTTGTTATCTCCAGATATCTCTTTGGACACATCAGTGCCCAACACTTTGCTGATAAATCAGCTCTGGGACTTCTTTCTCTGGTTTCCTCAGGCCTGTTTGTTCCCTGCCTTGTTCACTGGGGCAGGAGCTGGAAATGTCCTTACTAGAGTTGGAAAAATAAACTACTTAGGGCTCAAGCAGAATGTGATTAACATATGCTTGATAGTTCCCTGTGCCTCTGGTGGTGGAGTGCTTGGGAGCTCCCACGATACTGTAAAAGCATAATTATTATTCTTAACATAATCTCATGCTGAGTTTGACATGGTGAGTGGGTGGCAAGTGGCTGTGGAGACCACTGAACTATAATGATTATTTCTTTCATGCTGCATGGATTTTTAATCACCAAAGAATACACAATATCTTGTTAGTCAGCTGCATTCACCACAGACTGTCTGAATTATTTCTGTATACAGCTAATAAAAATGACTGGTAACTGTTAAGTCTGATAAGGTGAGCAGCACATTCTGCAAGGGATGAGCTGTGAAGACAGTGCTCCTCCTCAGATATGGAAATATGGAAAATGGGACCTGTATAGCAACGGTGAACCCCCCTCAGTCTGCCTTCCTCACAGCACTTTGCCTACAAATCACTTTCCAGCCATAAAGTACTTTTAAGAGAGGAGTCTGCACACTCTGCAAGCAACTTCTCCTGAGTACACCCTCATCCCAGCTATTCCTGAGCACACCTACTCCCTTACTTGAGGTTTTGCTGCTCCCTGATCTAAATCTCCCTTGCCATTTTTTTTTCCTCTAGCTATAGTGGTCCTGGTGAACAATTTCCAAGAATGGCTGTAACTGGATTTACAGGACAATGAACCATCATGATTTTGAAAAGCATGAGGTGTCAATAATCTGTCATTTATCCAAGCTATTGGTATGGGATCATTCAAGGGAAAACGCCACGCTGCCAACACCTGAAAACTGTGGGTTTTCATCACGATAATTTGAGATTTTTATTATCAAAGTTCACTTTGATAAAACCGGAAAGGTAATGAAAACAAAAAAATCAAACATTTAAAGTTGCTATCAGTTCTACCTCAAGCAGAACCTCAAGTAAGGGAGTAGGCATGCTCAGGAATAGCTGGGATGAGGTTGCACTCAGGAGAAGTTGCTTGCAGAGTGTGCAGACTCCTCTCTTAAAAGTACTTTATGGCTGGAAAGTGATTTGTAGACAAAGTGCTCTGAGGAAGGCAGACTGAGGGGGGTTCACCATTGCTGCACAGGCCCCATTTTCCATATTTCTGTATCTGAGGAGGAGCACTGTCTTCACAGCTCATCCCTTGCAGAATGTGCTGCTCACCTTATCAGACTTAACAGTTACCAGTCATTTTTATTAGCTGTACACAGAAATAATTCAGACAGTCTGTGGTGAATGCAGCTGACTAACAAGATATTGTGTATTCTTTGGTGATTTACATGCAACATGATAGAAATAATCATAATAGTTCAGTGGTCTCCACAGCCACTTGCCAGGATAAGTTCTCTGGCATAAGGGCTGTCTTTTTCAGTAGCTCATATATTTTGACCCTGTATTTTTGACCAATTTATTTTTCATTACCAGTGGACATGAAGGTGAAGGCAGTATCTCTGTTTCATAAGTTAATCTGAAGGTATTCACTTGTTGCACCACCTGCACTGTTAAGGAGATATTTGCAACCTGCCAAAGAGTTCATTTCATCAGTTCTGAAGATAAAAGTGATGGGGGAAATATCGTAGCAATGGCTTTGCAGGAAAGTCAAGATCAGGGTATTATATGCAGGCCATGAGGACCTAGACAGGGATGCTTCCAAGAGGTTTCTCAAACAATCCCATTTTCTGGGAGAGAGATTCAAGGACATCAAACCTGGTTCCATGTCCCTGTGAGACAGCACAGCAGAGAAGCACACTCTGCACCCCAAGTTAAGGAACACCCAGGAAGCTGAGGACTGTGTGCACAGAAATAGCGTCATTTAAGTAAAAGTGTTTTATGACCTGTCCTAAACACGTGAGCTTGCCACGTGGAGCAGCTTTATGACAAGTAGAGGCGAGGCTGAAAAAATCAGAGTCGGGAAATATTTTCCTCTAAGAAAATCCTTTCCAAATGAGAATTAGGGTGGATTTTCTTTCCCCCACCTCCCCAGGAAGGGAGCAGGCTGGTGTCCATCCCACTGTCCTGGTTCAGAGCAAATTTTGGAGAGAACCCCCAAAGGGCTCCTCTAGGAAAGCAGATTCAATCGTTCCCCCCCCACAACCGGAGCAGGAGAAAATACCTCCTTGGTGAAAAGTGGAAAAAAAACTGTTTATTAAACAATAAAACCTAAACAATATTAAACAATAGAACCCCTTGCTGCTCCAAAAGAGATGACAAACAGGAAGTCCTCTCCCTGAGTTGCAGATCAGCTCACTCAGTCTCTGATCAGTCCCTCAGTGCTGGAAATGTCGCGGCCCAGGCCCGGCCTGGTGGGCCTCAGGTGGAGCTGCCGGTGCTCTCCTGCGCGTTCAATCCCGAGCAGGTTTGAACAGGTCCAAAGAAAAGGGAAAAAAACCCACAGTCCAGGGAACTTCTTTGCCTCAGCTAGCTAAAACTAACTAAAACAAAGGAGAGCTCTGTCCTGCTGTCGGTCCATCCACAGACAGCACAGTCCAGGAGCAGGGATGTGGAGGAGTGAGTGCAGTGTCAGAAAACAAACTGCAGCTTCTCTTCTCCCCCCTTCACTCTCTGCAACAAGCCTTAAAGGTGCAAAACTTATTATTCAGAACAAGATGATGGGGGATAAAAGCATCATATAGCCAAGCCAGGACAGGCACTTACTTCAGCCAAGCGGGAGTGCTTGTGCACCACCTCAGCCTTGTTCATGGGCGTCAGCTGCTGCAGCACGCTGCGGCTGTTGGTCAGCGCCCGCGTCAGCCGGGCAAACTTGGTCCAGCCTGCAGGGAAAGAAGGGAACCGTGTCAGAAATCACATCAGAACTACCCAGGCATCATCCAGTGCTAGTAAAGCTCCTTTCTGCTCAGCGATGTTCAGTCTCAGACATGAATGGTTCGTCTAAATTGCCGCACAGAGCGGCTTCAGGCTCTGCGTTTAAAGAGCTTGCAAAAGAGGGAAAAATGCTGCTCCTTCAAGGCAGCACAGGTAAATGTGAAAGGAATCAAAACATTCTCTCCTCTGCCTTCTGGAGACATTGTGTTAGAGGGATGACATCTTGTTTTCAGCCTTCTGGGGACATTCTCTGCTGCTGAAATCTAATTCTAAGCCACTGAAGTTCAGGCAAAAGCTTCCCAAGTCTG